>NC_069499.1:1401777168-1402143001 GCF_027579735.1 Bombina bombina | reverse complement strand
GGCCAATTCGCTAGAGGTACTAGGCATCGCTTGCACAGGCGTAACTGGTGTCGACACATGGGGAGAGGAAGAAGGACTATCCTCGTTACCTTCCATTAAAGAATCATCTTGGGCTACATTTTTAAGTGTCACTGCATGGTCTTTAAAATGTTTAGATGCCTTAGCACACTTTAAACACAAATGCAATGGGGGTACCGCCATGGCTTTTAAACACATAGAACAGGGTCTATCTGAAGGCTCAGACATGTTTGACAGACTTAGACAGCACTCAAATACTGTAAAAAACACTTTTTGAAAAAACGTTACTGTGCCTTTAAATAATAAAAAGCACACACTTTTTTACTAAATCTCCAAAAAACATCCAATCTTTATGAAATTTTCACCACATGATCCTAATGCTTTGAAATGATTGCACACAATTAACCCCTTATTGCCCAAACCGGAGCAAATTGAAGCAGGCTACCGGTTTAACACACTACAGCACGGTGCCACAGTCTCTGCTGCGGCCCTACCTTCCTTTGGGGTTACTTTTAGATGAAAATAAGCCTCCCTGGAGTCCTCCTGCAATCTCTGGACTCTACACGTGGAGCTGCATGAAGCTGTCTAGCAAAAGAAACTGCGCAACTGAGGCGCGAAAATGAGGCCCCCTCCCTCTTCACTCCGGAGTTGTGGGGCCTTCCTGAGTGAAATTAGGTGTCTAACAAAACCCCAAAATGTGTTCCAAACATAAAAAACACTTGTGCAAATATGAGATTATACTAATAAAATAATCGATTTAGCCCATAAAAGTGTCCACCAGTATTTAAGCCCTTTAACTAAGTCATCCTTCTATACTGAGTCTCAGAATATGGCTTACCTTCCCCCATGGGGATTTCTGTCAGTCTTCTAGCATTACCAAGTCTTGTTAGAAAAAAATGACTGAGCATACCTTAAGCAGTTAAGCCTGCAAACTGTTCCCCCCAACTGAAGTTCTCCGGTACTCAACAGTCCTGTGTGGGAACAGCAATGGATTTTAGTTACAACATGCTAAAATCTTTTTCCTCTCAGCAGAAATCTTCATCACTTTCTGCCTCAGAGTAAATAGTACAAACCGGCACTATTTTAAAATAACAAACTCTTGATTGAAGAAATAAAAACTACAAATCTAACACCACATACTCTTTACCCTCCCGTGGAGATGCTACTTGTTAGAGCGGCAAAGAGAATGACTGGGGGGGCGGAGCCTGAGGGGAGCTATATGGACAGCTCTGCTGTGTGCTCTCTTTGCCACTTCCTGTAGGGATTGAGAATATCCCACAAGTAAGGATGAATCCGTGGACTGGATACACCATGTAAGAGAAATATTTAATTATATATAATAGACACATTTTCCATATTCTTTTATGTATTTTTATCTGTAACCCACTTCCTGAAACCAGATATGAATAGCTGAAATAATTAGGGACACTAAAGTCAACATTAAACTCTCATGATTCATATAGAGCGTGAATATTTCCTATTTAATTTCTGAAATTGCTCACACTTTCTGAGGCACCAAGCAAATGCAAGATTTCACAGTGTATTCGTATATGAGATATAAGATGCTAAATAAATGCTAAAAAGCTGTGAATAGCAACACTTGCCTGGTCAGACCACAGTTCCACAACTAGTTTCAGGGACACGCCTCTTCATCAGGTTTTTTTTGTTTTTGCTGGGGGTTTTTTTATCAGATACGCTTTTAGCAATTAAAATATTTTACTTTCTGCACCAATATGTATATAACGCATCATGCTGCTAGTAACTAGTGCATTCTTCTTTTAGCACTGTCTTACTAATGCTTACTATTTGATAATCTGCTAGCATTTTGTATGTTTCATTTCCTGTATGGATATGCACATTACTCAAGCTGTCAGTAAATAGTGTGTTTCCCTAGCACTTTTTATATATATCATCAGCATTTAATGTGTCATGCATTTGACTTATTGGGGCTGATTTATTAAGCTGAGAATGCAGATGTTTCCGCACGAGCCTTAAAGCTTGCCGGAAACAAACGTTAAGAAGCAGCGGTCTAAGACTGCTGCGCCTTAACTTATCTGCCACCTCTGAGGTGGCGGACAGCAACCATCCCGAACAGATACGATTGGCTGTGAATGTGCAGAGGGCGGCATTGCACAAGTGTTTCACTAGAAATGCTCGTGCAATGTTAAATGCTGACATTGTATGCTGTTGCCATTTAGCGATGTCGGGCGGACGTGATCCGCTGCAGCAGGTCATGTCCGTCTGACATTTAATAAATCTACCCCATGGAATCAACATATTTTATATACACCTATTGCTTATATTGATACCTTAAAATGTTTGAATTGTTAAAAGTTTGCTCAAACAAGAGATCCTGCATTAATTATATATAGGGGCCAAGTTATCATCGTTCTGTCAGGCATCGATGAATGCCGACAGCATACGCTATTGGCATTTATTATTGCACAAGCAGTTCTTGTGATTTGCTTGTACAATGCAGCCCTCTGCCGATTCGCAGCCAAACGGCCGCTAGCAGGGGTGTCAATCAGCCAACCGTATAGGATCGGGCGGATTGTTGATGTCCGCAGCCTCAGAGCAGGCGGACCAGTTAAGGAGCAGTGGTCTTAAGACCGCTGCTTCATAACTGCTGTTTCCGGCGAGCCTGAAGGCTCGCACAGAAACAGGGGCATCAGGGTCCATTCAGCCCTATAGTGTCAAGTGATAAGTGAGCCCCACATTGTTTGATCTCACTGACAGACAGATATATTTATATCTAATGTGTATTTTATAGACTCTTTCACTGACTGTTAGACATTTTAAATTGGAAGTAAATATTTTGTATATAGCGCTGTTTTCTTTGTGTTTTTTATAGTATATATATATATATATAGATATGTATACATACACACATATACACACACACATATATATATATATACATTGAAGCCCTTTCCAGCCTAACACTTTGATTCTAGCGCAGTTTTGGCTTTGGCTCGAACGGAAACTATAACTTTCAACTTGTAATATGAGAGCAAGTTTGCAATTTCCATTGAAACTATAGGCTTCGCTACAGAAATGTCAGCCGCACATACCCTTCTCTGGTAAATGTGATATACCATGGACTTGTAATAATGTTAGCGCCGTCCAGCGATATTGTGTATCGCGACCCACCCTATCATTAGCGTGCTACTTGTTATCTGGCCCTGCGTTTGCATAACAAGAGAGTGGTGGAATATATTTTGTTATGCTTCACTGCTGAGTAACACCCTATTTCTGGCTTTGCCACCCATTCCATTTCACATGGGTTTGCTGTGAAAAATCTTCAGACTCAAATTGTCTGTTTCTAGGCATTCTTCTCTGTTGCCTTCCAGTCCATTAAAATTGTGTCCATATTAATTACACTTGATTCACTTGATTCATATTCAGTTTGGGTAAATATGCAAAAACTTGAAAGACTCAGCTTTTATCTCATGCTTTTCACTGTGCAGAGATTTTCAGATATCTATAAAGAGTAAAAAATATGCAATCAGATGATAATGATAAAGGACAGCCTTAGAAATTGTCCTTGTGGTGAAATGGACCAAATCTAAATGATATCAATGTATTTAAACAAAAAAGTATTTTTATAATGTTAACTCCCCATCCCCCTAATTTTTTTATTCATCGTCAAGATAATTTATTAGCGTTTGAAAAATGTGTATTTTCTCTTTTACATTACAGGTCTCATAGATGTATGGATTTAATTTTTGCAGATAATAAGATTGTTTTGGTGCCATCCTTATTTTGTTACACTAGAATTTATCTATAATTGGTTAGGAAATTGCTGTTTTTTTATGAACTATGTACTACCTAGAAGGTTGTGTAACTCCACAATTGATGGGCGACATTCTGTTATTTTATAGGGATAGTAAACACCAAAAATGGAATTTTATAAAAAATAGTTAATCCCTTTATTTACCATTCCCCAGTTTTGCATAACTAATACTCTTATAGAAATATACTTTTTACCTTGTATCTAAGCTTCTGCAGACTGCTTTCTTATCTCAGATCTTTTGACAGACTTGCATTATCAGGCAATTAGTAGCTGACTCTTAAATAACGCCACGTGCATGAGCACGATGTTATTTATATGAAACACATGAACTAACACTCTCTATCTGTGAAAAACTTTCAAATGCATTCAGATAAGAGGCGGCCTTCAAGGGCTTACAAATTAGCATATGAACTTACCTAGGTTTTGCTTTCAACTAAGAATACCAAGAGAATAAAGTAAATTCTATGATAAAACTAAATTAAAAATTGTTTAAAATTATGTTCCCTATCTGAATCATGAAACTTTAATTTGGACTTTACTATCCCTTTAAGTAAGTTCCTCTTATTGGTGTATTGACTTTTTTGGCTGAGTTCAAAGTTTAAGTTAAAGGGACATTTGCCTTTTGGACACCTATATTGATCAATGATTGATTAAAGGGACATTTTACACTAGATTTTTAAATGTTTTGTAGATGATACATTTATATAGCCCATCTGGGTATGTTTTTGTAAATATTTACTGTTTTGCTTATTTTTAAATAAATGTGTGCTTATTTTTTTACTCCTAACCAATCCCCAAAGTTTTAAATGTATACTGATGTATTCAGACTCCAGACTGCTTCTGTTTGTATAATGGTCTTTTCATATGCAGGGGAGGGGGCGGAGTTTCTGCTCTCAGCCCCTTTGAGTGGGTGTCCCAGGCTAACCTCACCAACAGTGCTAAATTGGGAGCTTCTAAGTAAGTTTTGAAAAGGTTTTATACTGGATTTTTATATTAGTATCTGTGCATATTCTTCTTTATAGTAGTGCCTATTGCACGCAGTTAAATGAAAATTGGTGAATACTGCCCCTTTAAGCATTGTTGCTTACTTTATAATGTGTTCAAATGTAGTTTTTTCAGCTAACTAATATACATTTAGAATGTAGATTGTTTTAAATTAACCAATAATATCAATTAATAACTTGTGCAATTAACCGGCTAGATTACGAGTTGTGCGTTAGGCTTAAAAAGCAGCGTTGCCCGGTCCTAAAGCTGCTTTTTAACGGCCGCTGGTATTACGAGTCTTGCAGGTACAGGTGTACCGCTCACTTTTTTGGCCAGACTTGGAAATACAGCAAATCCACTTACGTCAATTGCGTATCCTATATTTATATATATTATAAATGATATATTATATATATTATAACCCCTAATCTGCCGTCCCTAACATTGCCGACACCTACCTATATTTATTAACCCCTAATCTGCTGCCCCCAACGTCGCCACCACTATATTAAAGTTATTAACCCCTAAACCTAAGTCTAACCCTAACCCTAACCCCCACTAACAAATATAATTTAAATAAATCTTAATAAAATTACTATAATTAACTAAATATTTCATATTTAAAACTAAATACTTACCTATAAAATAAACCCTAAGCTGGCTACAATATAACTAATAGTTACATTGTATCTAGCTTAGGGTTTATTTTTATTTTACAGGCAAGTTTGTATTTATTTTAACTAGGTAAAATAGTTATTACATAGTTATTAACTATTTAATAACTACCTAGTTAAAATAAAGACAAATTTACCTGTAAAATAAAACCTAACCTAAGTTACAATTACACCTAACACTACACTTCGCCCAGCTTGGATGAAGATTTCTCCTGACTTCGTTGAGGACTTCGTCCCGGTTGGATGAAGTCTTCTCCCGGTAAGGTGATCTTTAAGGGGTTAGGTTTTTTTAAGGGGGTATTGGGTGGGTTTTAGAGTAGGGTTGGTTGTGTGGGTGGTGGGTTTTAATGTTGGGGGGGATTTGTAATTTTTTTTACAGGTAAAAGAGCTGATTACTTTGGGGCAATGCCCTGCAAAAGGCCATTTTAAGGGCTATTTGTAATTTAGTGTAGGGTAGGGCTTTTTTTATTTTGGGGAGGGGCTTTTTTATTTTGTTAGGGGGATTAGATTAAGTGTAATTAGTTTAAAAATCTTGTAATTTGTTTATTATTTTCTGTAATTTAGTGTGTTTTTTTCTACTTTAGATAATTTTATTTAATTGTATTTAATTTAGGGAATTAATTTAATTGTAGTGTAGTGTTAGGTGTAATTGTAACTTAGTTTAGGTTTTATTTTACAGGTAAATTTGTCTTTATTTTAACTAGGTAGTTATTAAATAGTTAATAACTATTTAATAACTATTCTACCAAGTTAAAATAAATACAAACTTGCCTATAAAATAAAAATAAACGCTAAGATAGGTACAATGTAACTATTAGTTATATTGTAGTTAGCTTAGGGTTTACTTTACAGGTAAGTATTTAGTTTTAAATAGGAATAATTTATTTAATTATAGTATTTTTATTTATTTTTTTTATTTTCAAAGCTTTATTAAGAAAAAATAATAACAGTACATACATCGAAAGGTATGGGTTACAAAAGAAAATTTAGCATTTCGCAGGCAACAGTGGAGTGTCCATATTTATCCAGGACTGAGTTTTAAAACCAAACAACAATTCACATAATACCTGGTGGTTTAAAGAGGTTTCTTTGTATAATGTCCACCACTGGTTACAAAGTTCCACGAGTATGAACTCGAACTTATAATATGTAACAAGAACAGTATATTATTTATATACAGTCTAGAAGATAGTATGAGCTCGGTGTGGACTTTACTAAACACTACCACGTCGAGTATATTCTACCAAAGGAGTAGAAGAAGAGAAAGAGAAAAAAGGGAAGGAAAGAAAGAGAGGAGAGGGGGGAGGTAGAAAAAAAAAGGCGAAATGGGAGAAAGGGGTAAGGAAGTAAGGGGAGGGGAGGTAATACTGATGGGTTCCCTTTTGAGGGGGTTCCAAAACAAAGCCCCCAATTCCAGCAAGAGCCGACAGTTCCTCATCACCGGGTGTCGTTCTATGCGCTAGGTCGTAAGTCAGAGATCACTGGTCTCCACCTCTCCAACATATACTCGTGCGTTTCTATTTTGTCATCCCTCATGTATCTAAATCTTTCTAATTGTAAAAGTCTATCTACCTGAGATGCCCAGTCCATTACTGTAGGGATGTCCGCCCTTTTCCACCTCTTGGGGATAAGGGATTTAGCACTATTTAGCATTATAAAAAAGAGCTGTTTAGAGGGTTTGTCTTTAAATTTAGGAAGGTCGTGAAACAGCAGAAGGCTGGGTGATCTAGCCAAAGATATGTTAAGTGTGGTCTCCATTACATCTAGAACTGACTGTCAGTAAGGCCTAAGAGGACCACATTCCCACCAAATGTGGAGGAGGGTGCCTCGTTCCCCGCAGCCTCGCCAACACCTCCCATCAGTCTGCTTGTATATTTTCTGAACTCTGTCGGGTTAAAGATACCACCTAGACAGATATTTATAGTTAGATTCAACTACCCTCACTGAGACCGAGGCCCTCACATGAGCGATTAGAATCTTATGCCATTCCTTGTCAGTAGGAGAGGGGTTGAGCTCCCTGTTCCAGCGTCTCACATATTCAGGAAAAGGGGTTTCTTTATGTGAAAGGATCAAGCGGTAGGCTATAGAAATCAAATGTTTTGGTGTGTTCAGGAGTAGGCATAGGGATTCCAAAGTAGTCAGTTGTCTAGTCATGTCACTTGATCTTTTGTATGTTGATAGGAAATGTTGGAGTTGCGTATGAAAAAAACATGGAATGTCAAGTCCAGTGCGCTCTAAGTCTACTCTATTCTTAATTCTTTTATGCGTCAGAAGGCAGTGAAAAATCACTTGTGTAAGTCGCCGGGTTTCATCTATTAGCAGCCACTGTGTGCAAGTGAAAGGTATGTCTGGGTTATCTATAAATAGTGTAAGTGGTGAAGGGTTAGAGGTAATGTGTGGATAATCCACTAGAGTTCTATCCCACTGTGTGTAAAATTCTTTAATAAAGGGATAATTCTCTAGCATTTTTGGCCTAGATTTGGTGGAAGTCCATCCCAAGGTACCTAGACTCTGTACTCCCAGAATTGTCCTGCATATTTGGACACAGGTTTTATCTTTAGAGTTGTGGCACCATTCAACTTGATGCTGGAGGTTAATAGCTTTCTTGTATGTGACTAAATTAGGGATTCCCAATCCCCCTCTCTCTTTCGGTAACTTAAGAGTTTTCCTTGCAATTCGTGGTTTAACTCCATTCCAAATAAACTCCTCTATCACCCTTTGGAATCTGTGTAGATAGTGCATAGGTAAAGGGATCGGAAGAGTCTGGAGCTAATACAGTATCCTAGGTAAAATATTCATTTTTACAATACCGAATCTCCCAAGCCAGGAGACCGGTTTGTTTCTCCAGGAGGAAAGATCCCCTGTGATTTCTGTAAGTAAGTTTGAGTAGTTGGCCTCATGTAATGTATCTGGGGTAGGGGTGAGGTTAATCCCCAAATATCTAAGAGTGCGAGTTTGTATACGTAAGGGGCACATAGAAGAAAGTTGGCAAATTTCTGCCTTGGGGAGAGTAATATTTAATATTTCTGATTTATTTTTGTTTAAGTGAAAGTTTGAAAACCTTCCATACACCTCAAATTCCCTTAGCACTTCTGGGAGTGAAGTTAGTGGATCTGTTAAGGAAAGTAAAACGTCATCCATGTACATGGACCATTTGTGTTCCTGATCCCCTATCCGTAGTCCCTTAATCTTCCCATTATCCCTAATTTTCTGAGCTAGGACCTCCATAACCAGGGCAAACAGCAACGAAGATAACGGGCACCCCTGCCTGGTTCCATTTGAGATACTGAAGGGGTCAGATAGTATTTTATTAATCCTGATCTGAGCCGAAGGGGCTGTGTAAAGTGTGAAGATCCTTTGTGTAAAAGTTTGTCCAAACCTCATCTTCGACAGGACCGCTCTCAGAAAATTCCAGCTGATCCTGTCGAAGGCCTTCTCAGCGTCAGTGGAGACCAAAATCATCAGGACCTTATTAATTTGTGCATAATTACTAAGTAGAGTAGCTTTTATAGTGTTGTCCCTGGCCTCTCGACCAGGCACAAAGTCTACTTGGTCCAGGGAAATTAAATTAGGCAAAAATGTATTCAATCTGTTAGAGAGGATTTTGGCAAATATCTTTATATCCACGTTAAGAAGTGATATTGTTCGAAAATTTTCTGGCCGATTTGTCAGTTTACCCGGTTTAGGAATAGTAGTAATGTGGGCTGTTAGCATGGAGGGAGGAAATCCTTGGGAGGTGTCTAGAGTATTAAACAAGCAGGCCGAATGAGGGGATAAGATCGATTTATAAAGCTTATAATATTTGGCACTAAAGCCATCAGGGCCCAGACTCTTACCAGCCGGTAGGTCATCTATGGTATGTGACACTTCCTCCGAAGATATAGGAGCGTCCAAAATCTCTACATCAGCCTGTGACAGGGAAGGTAGTGTAATTGAGTCCAGATAAGAACTCAGGTCAGGAGAAGATGATATCTTTGCACTGCCTAGGGAGGGATGAGAGGGATTTTGTAAATTATATAGATCATGGTAATATACTCTTAGCGTCTCAGCAATAGCTGGGCTATCTGCATGTGTAAGGCCATTTTTATCTATCAGTGAATGAATGTGTGTTTTCAAATATTTTCTTCTAAGCGCCCTGGCTAACAGTCTACCAGGTTTATCCCCAAATTCGTAGAATTTTTGTTGGTTCCGTAACGCCATTTTCTGATAGTCAAGTGTGTGAATGTCCTGAATGTTTCTCCTAGCCTTATTAAGTTCGGTAAGCACTGAGGTGTCTGACGGTTTCTTTTTATGTTTTATTTCTAGTTCGCGTATACTAGAGAGGAGTGAGGAGAACTGTGCCCTAGTTTGTTTCGCCGCAATGGCTTTTTGTTTAATGAGTTCGCCTCGAAGTACACATTTGTGAGCTTCCCAAAGTATGTGTTTAGGAGTCTCAGCTGTGTCATTAATGGTAAAATAGTCAGTGAGTGTGGTCTCTATTTTCCCCCTGAGTAACTGGTTGTTAAGCAAGAAGTCGTCAAATCGCCATATGAATGGGTGGTCTGGTATAGTCGGCCATCTTAATTTACTGAGTACTGGAGCGTGATCTGACCAAGTCATGGGAAGGATTTGCACTTTCTCTACAGAGGCCAGTGTAGATTGGTCAGTAAAAATATAGTCGATTCTAGTATACAAGTCATGAGGGTGGGAAAAAAAGGTATAGTCCCGTCTTGTGGGGAAATGTGTTCTCCAAGTGTTGTGTACAGCTAATTCCTCTAATCTAGTGTTACATTGCTTGATAATCTTTTTTGGAACAGATGCTGACCCCCTAGAGGTGTCAAGTAGTGGATCCAGAGGTAGATTAAAATCTCCTGCGAGGAGCAGAGCTCCTTTTTGTGTTTCAAGTATTTTATTGGTTAAAACTGTCATAAATTTGTGTTGATGTGTATTTGGGAAATATGCATTAACCAACATAACAGGTCTGTTATACAAGGTGCCTACTACTATCAAGTAACAGCCTTCTGGATCCTTAACCTCATGAGTCAATTTGAAAGATGTGGAATGTTTCACAATGATTCCCACCCCATTTTTTTTGGTAGGGCCAGAAGCAAAAAATGATGTTGGGAACTTCGGCCATCTTGGTTCTCTCCCCCTTTTAAAATGGGTTTCTTGCAAGTATACAATGTCACAGTTTAACCTAGTCGTGTCCTTGATCAAATGAGATCTCTTTTCAGGTGTATTGAGGCCTTTAACATTTATCGTCAGGACTGTCAAACTCTGTGTGCCCCGGGGCTCCATCTTGCTGGATAAGTATCTGCGGATAGGGAGGGGACTAGGACGTGGTGGGGAGGGAAAGGATGGGGAAGAGAGGGAGAAAAAGAAAGGAAAAGAAAAGGTTTAAATAGGATAAACAGGAGTTAGTAGAGTAATAGTAGATGTTCCAGCAGTACGCTGGAGGTGGTTAAGGTTCTAAAAAAGATACCTATATAATCCTTCCAAAATATAGAAGGGAAAGACAAGAAAGTAAATAAAGTAAGCGTGGGGTCAGTATCCCCACACCCGATTAGTAGAAAATATTAAAAAAAAAAATCAAAATTTAGGGAACAATTTATCCTAAACTTGTACGATGAAATAGGTACCATTGACATATATATAAAACAATCTGGTAAACACATGTTTCAAAAATAGAACAAGACAATATATTAAACTTACACTAATAAGTAGATGCATTATCTAATATAATCATTAGTTTAAACAAATAGACCATTAGGATCAGCATTGGGATTCTCAAATACCTAGCACAGACCGCCACTAATACCATTATCATGATAGCATATGGCCTCTTTAGAGACATCCGAGAATCCTCAATGAGATAGAATGGTGATGAGTTATAGGCCGCAACACTGCCCATGTCCCGCAGGATATTACCTTGCAGCAAACAGAACTTTTTTCTAGGAAGAGGAGAATGTTACAAGACACGCACATCAACATGTGAAAAGAAAAACATAACACCAATATAACAGGGTAAGATCACATTGAGTTAGACACACTGGGTGTAAGATTGCGTAAAAAGGTATAAGCAAAAAAGACATCCGTGTACCTTCCTCTAATGTTTTGTAAAGATAACAGTTGACGGTTATCGTCTCTAAGTTTTAAATTATATATGAAATGTTTTATACGGCAAAAGGCCTGTTCAGGTACAACAGCGTTCCCTGAATAAACATGACATCACCTAACATTTAATTCTAAGAGACAATAAGACATTGCAAATAGTGAGTTGGGCAATTAATCATAACAAACTACAGGAACTTAAATATCCACCCTAAGAAAAACAGTCCAACACACACACAGCAAACATAACAGAGAAGTAAAGTACTTATCAAGTTCCCTGTGGTGTATGTCCAGATGGTAGTTTAAAGGCAGAAAACACAGTTAAAGTATCAGGAGTTTGAGCAGAATCCTCTGCTCCCTGCAGAGAAGGATCTTGTTGAGTGTTCCCCATCCGATCTGGTGTCAGGATATCGATTTCAAGTATTCTGCAGAACTCAGGAAGATCAACTGGCGATCTTTAAATTGCTTGTGTACCATTTTTAGAAGCTATTAGGCTTACTGGGAAACCCCATTTATATGGTATCTTGTGGGCTTGAAGTTCAGATGTAATAAATTTGAGATCTCTTCTCTTTTGCAAGGTGGCCAAACTCAGGTCGGAGAAGATTTGCAGGGAGATCCCCGCATGCGTTATATTCTGGAGGCTCCTCACCTTTTGCATGATCATATCCTTGTCCTTGTAGCTAAGAAACTTGACTATAATGTCCCTAGGTGGGGCCTTGGGCGGAAGTCTAGGTCTAAGAGCCCTGTGAGCCCTCTCAATGGGTATGTCGGTGAGCTCGGTGTTCCCTTTAATGTGCGGAATAAGTCCTGCAAGTACCCCTCGAGTGCTGCATTAGAGACAGATTCAGGGACTCCACGAATCCTGATGTTGTCCCGCCACCCCCTATTGTCCAAATCTTCCATTCTAGAAAGCAAAAACTGTATGTTCTCCTTGTGATCTCTGATGTGCTGAGAGTTAGTGTTCACTTTAGCAGAGAGGGTTTCATGCTTGTTTGAACTTGCTGTGTTACTTGATTAATGTCCCTTTTCAGGTCACCAAAAAAGGATCTAATTTCTGCTAGAAACTTATTAATATCTTCTTTTGAGGATATGGAATTAAGGTCACTTCTAGTCAAGTATTCCTGAGGCTGCTGGGATGTGGAGCAAGTCAGCTCCATGGCATCCTGAGTAGGAGAGAGGGGTCTGTTCTATGGCATGTCTGTGCTAGGTGGAGCAGCTTTAAGGTAGTTAGTTAGACTTGAGGATTTGGGTCCCCTCTCTAATTTGTTGTTTTTCCTGTTAGACATATTGTTTTAAATGTCTAGAGACCAATATCTGTCTGCTAATATACCCCTTATGTAAAGTCTGTTTTTAATAAAATGTTTGTTTGAGGCCCATAAACGAGGGGTGCAAGTGGTAGAAACTGTGTCACAATTCTTATGCATCAGCTGTGAGGTCTGCCAGATGCCTGTTCAAGTAATAGGGCACAGATTTTCCAATAAACAAATGTGAGGCGCTTCCACAAAAAGCCAATAATCACAAGCCCCAACAAACCACCTAGATGTTAAAGGTATGCCCTGTGTTGTTTAATACATAGCGTATGTTTATTCCGGGGACATGTGACAGGGGCAACTGCTCACCAGATTGTAGGATGTCGCGGGACAGCCGCAATCAAAGTACTCACATGCCTCCTGCAGTGTGCCAATCACCCTGTGTTGCGGTCAGTCCCCGGATCGCTCAGGCACTATCTCCAGGCTCCTCCGGTCTGATCTTGAGCCCCTGTGTGCGGAGCCAATATACAGCTGCGGGTCTGATGCAGTCTGGTTACCCTTGCCTGTTAGGTATGTGTAGTTCATCGGTATTGTCCCCACACCGCACCAGCAATCCACTAATAGAAAGAAGTCCTCTTTTACACGTAGCTGCCAGCTTTCAAATATCACGATGGGAGCAAACTCCGGAACAGGCCACAAGTAAGCATGCAGAGGCGGATTAGATATACGTTGTCGCCAGAGGTCTTATTCAGGTCTCAGTGGGAGCTATGATATAATAAGCAGTAGTGCCTACAGTTAAATCATATATTATAGGACAAAAGTCCCTTTATTTAAGCAATAATCGGGTGTGGGGCATTAGAGCCAAAATTTAGGCAGCCATCTCCCTGCGTGGCTAGGCTCCGCCCCCAATTATAGTAATTATATTTAGATTTATTTTAATTAAATTTAAGTTAGGGGGTGTTAGGGTTAGGGTTAGAATTAGGTTTAGTGGTTAATAACTTTAATATAGTGGCGGCGACGTTGGGGACGGCAGATTAGGGGTTAATAAATGTAGGTGGGTGGCAGTGATGTTAGGGCCAGCAGATTAGGGGTTAATAATATTTAACTAATGTTTGCGAGGCGGGAGTGCAGTGGTTTAGGGGTTAATATGTTTATTATAGTGGCGGCGATGTTGGGGGCGGCAGAGTAGGGGTTAATAAATATAATGTAGGTGTCGGCGATGTTGGGGGCAGCAGATTAGGGGTTCATAAGTATAATGTAGGTGGCGGCGGTGTCCGGAGCGGCAGATTAGGGGTTAATAAGTATAATATAGGTGTCGGCAATGTCAGGGGCGGCAGATTACGGGTTAATAAGTGTAAGATTAGGGGTGTTTAGACTCAGGCTTCATGTTAGGGTGTTAGGTGTAGACATAAAATGTATTTCCCCATAGGAATCAATGGGGCTGCGTTAAGGAGTTTTACGCTGCTCTTTTGAAGGTGTTAGACTTTTTTTCAGCCGACTCTCCCCGTTGATTCCTATGGGGAAATCGTGCACGAGCACGTTTCACCAGCTCACCGCTAACGTAAGCAGCGCTGGTATTTGAGTGCGATAATGAGCAAAATTTTGCTCAACGCTCACTTCTTGTCTGGTTTGTAAAAAGCCCTAATAGCAGCGCTGTCTGTAAGTGAGCGGTGAGGGAAAACTGCTCGTTAGCACCGCATAGCCTCTAACGCAAAACTCGTAATCTAGGCGAATATTTTTATAATATTATCCAAACTATTGAAATAATTAACAACCATTCAAATTATTGTCTTTTTTATATATATATATGAATGTTTGGAAGTGTATGAGTGTGATGTGAGCTATATTTTTTTAGTTTTTACTATTTAAAAAAAAAACAATTGCTTCTATCAAAGTATGAGTAAAATTCCATACAGAAGTCTAGATACTATGCAAGACAATATTGATAGCAATACAGGCACAATATAATGGTAGCTTGTTTATATCGGTAGCAGTAAGTCAACCATAACGTTTGATGAGATAAAGCAACAAAAATACAATAATGGGCCCCATTTACCAAATGCCGGGCAATCAAGGTTCACTACCAAGAACCTGTCTGCCTGACAACCCAAGTGCTTGTGCAGCCGTGCCTCCCTGCTCTCTCACAAGCAATCACGTGAGAGCATGAGTTATCAATCATCCTCATCGGATCTTAAGACAGCAGCTACATAACAAGTGTGCAAGCCTGAAATGCTCGGGCTCCAAAGCTGCTTCCAAAGCTTCATAAATGAGAAGAAAACTTCAGTCAAGAACAAGGAACGCCCCTATTTATTGCACTTGCCAATGCTGCAAGACTCATTTTACAACTGAAAAAATACAATTTAAATGTTGTACTTTTTGGTACTATATTAACTTTCGGGTAGATTACGAGTTTTGTCGGTAAAGCCATGCGGTGCTAACGAGCAGTTTCTGCTCACCGCTCACCTACAGACAACGCTGGTATTACGAGTTTTCTGAAACCCAGCGTTAGCCGCAGAAAAGTTAGCGGAGAGCAAAATTTTGCTCCACATCTCACCTCAATACCAGCGCTGCTTACGTTAGCGGTGAGCAGGCTAAACGTGCTCGTACACGATTTCCCCATGGGAAACAATGGGGCAGAGCCGGCTGAAAAAAAAACTAACACCTGCAAAAAACAGCGTTCAGCTCCTAACGCAGCCCCATTGATTCCTATGGGGAAATACATTTTATGTCTACACCTAACACCCTAACATGAACCCTGAGTCTAAACACCCCTAATATTACACTTATTAACCCCTAATCTGCCGCCCCCGACATCGTCGCCACCTACATTATATTATTAACCCCTAATCTGCCGCTCCGGACACCGCTGCCACCTACATTATACATATGAACCCCTAATCTGCTGCCCTAACATCGCCGACACCTACATTATATTTATTAACCCCTACTCTGCCCCCCCAATGTCGCCGCCACTATATTAAATTTATTAACCCCTAAACCTAAGTCTAACCCTAACCCTAACACCCCCCTAATTTAAATCTAATTTAAATAAATCTAAATAAAATTACTATCATTAACTAAATTATTCTTATTTAAAACTAAATACTTACCTATAAAATAAACCCTAAGCTAGCTATAATATAACTAATAGTTACATTGTAACTAGCTTAGGGTTTATTTTTATTTTACAGGCAAGTTTGTATTTATTTTAACTAGGTACAATAGTTATTAAATAGTTATTAACTATTTAATAACTACCTAGCTAAAATAAAGACAAAAGTACCTGTAAAATAAAACCTTACCTAAGTTAGAATTACACCTAACACTACACTATAAATAAATTAATTAGCTACATTAACTTAAATTAATTACAATTAAGTAAAATAAACTAAAGTACAAAAAAAACAAACACTAAATTACAGAAAATAAAAAAAGAATTACAAGTTTTTTAAACTAATTACACCTAATCTAATCCCCCTAATAAAATACAAAAGCCCCCCAAAATAAAAAAGCCCTACCCTATACTAAATTACAAATAGCCCTTAAAAGGGCTTTTTGCAGGGCATTGCCCCAAAGTAATCAGCTCTTTTACCTGTAAAAAAAAGTACAATACCCCCCCCCAACATTACAAACCACCACCCACACACCCAACCCTACTCTGAAACCCTCCCAATCCCCCCTTAATAAAATCTAACACTAACCCCTTGAAGATCACCCTACCTTGAGAAGTCTTCACCCAACCGGGCCAAAGTCCTCAACGAAGCCGGGCGAAGTGGTCCTCCAGACGGGCAGAAGTCTTCATAAAATCCGGGCAGAAGAGGTCCTCCAGATGGGCAGAAGTCTTCATCCAGACGGCATCTTCTATCTTCATCCATCTGGAGCAGAGTGGGTCCATCTTCAAGACATCCGACGCGGAGCATTCTCTTTGTTCTTGATCCGACGACTGAATGACTGGTCCTTTAAATTATGTCATCCAAGATGGCGTCCCTTGAATTCCGATTGGCTGATAGAATTCTATCAGCCAATCGGAATTAAGGTAGAAAAAATCCTATTGGCTGATGCAATCAGCTAATAGGATTCAGCTCGCATTCTATTGGCTGTTCCAATCAGCCAATAGAATGCGAGCTCAATCCTATTGGCTGTTCCAATCAGCCAATAGGATTTTTTCTACCTTAATTCCGATTGGCTGATAGAATTCTATCAGCCAATCGTATTTCAAGGGACGCCATCTTGGATGACGTCATTTAAAGGACCAGTCATAAAGTCGTCGGATCAAGAACGAAGAGGATGCTCTGCATCGGATGTCTTGAAGATGGACCCGCTCCGCGTCGGATGGATGAAGATGCCGTCCGGATGAAGACTTCTGCCCGTCTGGAGGACCTCTTTTGCCCGGATTCGATGAAGACTGCCCGTCTGGAGGACCACTTCACCCGGCTTCAAGGGGTTAGTGTTAGGTTTTATTAATGGGGGATTGGGTGGGTTAATTGTAATTAATTTAATTTAATGTAGCTAATTAATTTATTTATAGTGTAGTGTTAGGTGTAATTGTTACTTGGGTAAGGTTTTATTTTACAGGTACTTTTGTCTTCATTTTAACTAGTTAGTTATTAAATAGTTAATAACTATTTAATAACTATTGTACCTAGTTAAAATAAATACAAACTTGCCTGTAAAATAAAAATAAACCCTAAGGTAGCTACAATGTAATTATTAGTTATATTGTATCTTAGGGTTTATTTTATAGGTAAGTATTTAGTTTTAAATAGGACTAATTTATTTAATCGTAGTTATTTTATTTAGATTTATTTAAATTATATTTAAGTTAGGGGGTGTTAGGGTTAGGGTTAGACTTAGATTTAGGGGTTAATACATTTAATATAGTGGCGGCGACGTTGGGGCAGCAGATTAGGGGTTAATAAATGTAGGTAGGTTGCGGCGATGTTAGGGTTGGCAGATTAGGGGTTAATAATATTTAACTAGTGTTTACGAGGCAGGAGTGTGGCAGTTTAGGGGTTAATATATTTATTAAAGTGGCGGCGATGTCCGGTTAGGCAGATTAGGGGTTAAACAATTTATTTTAGTGTTTGCGATGTGGGGGGGGCTTAGGGGTTAATAGGTAGTTTATGGGTGTTAGTGTACTTTTTAGCACTTTAGTTAAGAGTTTTATGCTACAGCGTTAGCCCATAAAACTCTTAACTACTGACTTTCAAATGTGGTAGGAGTCTTGACAGGAGAGGGTGTACCGCTCACTTTTAGGAAGACTCGTAATACCGGAGTTAGGAAAATTCCATTGAAAAGATAGGATACGCAATTGGCATAAGTGGATTTGCGGTATTTTCGAGTGGTGAAAAAAAAAGTGAGCGGTACACCTGTACCTGCAAGACTCTTAATACCAGCGGGCGTTAAAAAGCAGTTTATTTAAGGGGAGTTTTGGGTGGGTTAGAGTAGGGGTATGTGGGTGGTGGGTTTTAATGTTGGGGGGGTTGTATTTTTTTTTACAGGCAAAAGAGCTGATTACTTTGGGGCAATGCCCCGCAAAAAGCCCTTTTTAGGGCTGGTAAAAGAGCTGGTTACTTGGTAATGTAGAATAGGTTAGGGACTTTTATTATTTTTATTTTTTATTTTATTTTATTAGGGGGCTTAGATTAGGTGTAATTAGTTTAAAATTCTTGTAATATTTTTTTATTTTCTGTAATTTAGTGTTTGCTTGTTTTTGTAATTTAGTTTAGTTTATTTAATTGTATTTAATTGTAGGTATTGGTAGCTAATTTATTTAATTAATTTAATGATAGTGTAGTGTTAGGTTTAATTGTAACTTAGGTTAGGATTTATTTTACAGGTAATTTTGTATTTCTTTTAGCTAGGTAGTTATTAAATAGTTAATAACTATTTAATAACTATTGTACCTAGTTAAAATAAATACAAAGTTGCCTGTAAAATAAATATAAATCCTAAGATAGCTACAATGTAATTATTAGTTATATTGTAGCTATCTTAGGGTTTATTTTATAGGTAAGTATTTAGTTTTAAATAGGATTAATGTAGTTAATAAGAGTAATATTATTTAGATTTATTTAATTAATATTTAAGTTAGGGGGTGTTAGGGTTAGTGTTAGAATTAGGTTTAGTGGTTAATAACTTTAATATAGTGGCGGCGACGTTGGGGACGGCAGATTAGGGGTTAATAAATGTAGGTGGGTGGCAGTGATGTTAGGGCCAGCAAGTCTTCCATTCTAGAAAGCAAAAACTGTATGTTCTCCTTGTGATCTCTGATGTGCTGAGAGTTAGTGTTCACTTTAGCAGAGAGGGTTTCATGCTTGTTTGAACTTGCTGTGTTACTTGATTAATGTCCCTTTTCAGGTCACCAAAAAAGGATCTAATTTCTGCTAGAAACTTATTAATATCTTCTTTTGAGGATATGGAATTAAGGTCACTTCTAGTCAAGTATTCCTGAGGCTGCTGGGATGTGGAGCAAGTCAGCTCCATGGCATCCTGAGTAGGAGAGAGGGGTCTGTTCTATGGCATGTCTGTGCTAGGTGGAGCAGCTTTAAGGTAGTTAGTTAGACTTGAGGATTTGGGTCCCCTCTCTAATTTGTTGTTTTTCCTGTTAGACATATTGTTTTAAATGTCTAGAGACCAATATCTGTCTGCTAATATACCCCTTATGTAAAGTCTGTTTTTAATAAAATGTTTGTTTGAGGCCCATAAACGAGGGGTGCAAGTGGTAGAAACTGTGTCACAATTCTTATGCATCAGCTGTGAGGTCTGCCAGATGCCTGTTCAAGTAATAGGGCACAGATTTTCCAATAAACAAATGTGAGGCGCTTCCACAAAAAGCCAATAATCACAAGCCCCAACAAACCACCTAGATGTTAAAGGTATGCCCTGTGTTGTTTAATACATAGCGTATGTTTATTCCGGGGACATGTGACAGGGGCAACTGCTCACCAGATTGTAGGATGTCGCGGGACAGCCGCAATCAAAGTACTCACATGCCTCCTGCAGTGTGCCAATCACCCTGTGTTGCGGTCAGTCCCCGGATCGCTCAGGCACTATCTCCAGGCTCCTCCGGTCTGATCTTGAGCCCCTGTGTGCGGAGCCAATATACAGCTGCGGGTCTGATGCAGTCTGGTTACCCTTGCCTGTTAGGTATGTGTAGTTCATCGGTATTGTCCCCACACCGCACCAGCAATCCACTAATAGAAAGAAGTCCTCTTTTACACGTAGCTGCCAGCTTTCAAATATCACGATGGGAGCAAACTCCGGAACAGGCCACAAGTAAGCATGCAGAGGCGGATTAGATATACGTTGTCGCCAGAGGTCTTATTCAGGTCTCAGTGGGAGCTATGATATAATAAGCAGTAGTGCCTACAGTTAAATCATATATTATAGGACAAAAGTCCCTTTATTTAAGCAATAATCGGGTGTGGGGCATTAGAGCCAAAATTTAGGCAGCCATCTCCCTGCGTGGCTAGGCTCCGCCCCCAATTATAGTAATTATATTTAGATTTATTTTAATTAAATTTAAGTTAGGGGGTGTTAGGGTTAGGGTTAGAATTAGGTTTAGTGGTTAATAACTTTAATATAGTGGCGGCGACGTTGGGGACGGCAGATTAGGGGTTAATAAATGTAGGTGGGTGGCAGTGATGTTAGGGCCAGCAGATTAGGGGTTAATAATATTTAACTAATGTTTGCGAGGCGGGAGTGCAGTGGTTTAGGGGTTAATATGTTTATTATAGTGGCGGCGATGTTGGGGGCGGCAGAGTAGGGGTTAATAAATATAATGTAGGTGTCGGCGATGTTGGGGGCAGCAGATTAGGGGTTCATAAGTATAATGTAGGTGGCGGCGGTGTCCGGAGCGGCAGATTAGGGGTTAATAAGTATAATATAGGTGTCGGCAATGTCAGGGGCGGCAGATTACGGGTTAATAAGTGTAAGATTAGGGGTGTTTAGACTCAGGCTTCATGTTAGGGTGTTAGGTGTAGACATAAAATGTATTTCCCCATAGGAATCAATGGGGCTGCGTTAAGGAGTTTTACGCTGCTCTTTTGAAGGTGTTAGACTTTTTTTCAGCCGACTCTCCCCGTTGATTCCTATGGGGAAATCGTGCACGAGCACGTTTCACCAGCTCACCGCTAACGTAAGCAGCGCTGGTATTTGAGTGCGATAATGAGCAAAATTTTGCTCAACGCTCACTTCTTGTCTGGTTTGTAAAAAGCCCTAATAGCAGCGCTGTCTGTAAGTGAGCGGTGAGGGAAAACTGCTCGTTAGCACCGCATAGCCTCTAACGCAAAACTCGTAATCTAGGCGAATATTTTTATAATATTATCCAAACTATTGAAATAATTAACAACCATTCAAATTATTGTCTTTTTTATATATATATATGAATGTTTGGAAGTGTATGAGTGTGATGTGAGCTATATTTTTTTAGTTTTTACTATTTAAAAAAAAAACAATTGCTTCTATCAAAGTATGAGTAAAATTCCATACAGAAGTCTAGATACTATGCAAGACAATATTGATAGCAATACAGGCACAATATAATGGTAGCTTGTTTATATCGGTAGCAGTAAGTCAACCATAACGTTTGATGAGATAAAGCAACAAAAATACAATAATGGGCCCCATTTACCAAATGCCGGGCAATCAAGGTTCACTACCAAGAACCTGTCTGCCTGACAACCCAAGTGCTTGTGCAGCCGTGCCTCCCTGCTCTCTCACAAGCAATCACGTGAGAGCATGAGTTATCAATCATCCTCATCGGATCTTAAGACAGCAGCTACATAACAAGTGTGCAAGCCTGAAATGCTCGGGCTCCAAAGCTGCTTCCAAAGCTTCATAAATGAGAAGAAAACTTCAGTCAAGAACAAGGAACGCCCCTATTTATTGCACTTGCCAATGCTGCAAGACTCATTTTACAACTGAAAAAATACAATTTAAATGTTGTACTTTTTGGTACTATATTAACTTTCGGGTAGATTACGAGTTTTGTCGGTAAAGCCATGCGGTGCTAACGAGCAGTTTCTGCTCACCGCTCACCTACAGACAACGCTGGTATTACGAGTTTTCTGAAACCCAGCGTTAGCCGCAGAAAAGTTAGCGGAGAGCAAAATTTTGCTCCACATCTCACCTCAATACCAGCGCTGCTTACGTTAGCGGTGAGCAGGCTAAACGTGCTCGTACACGATTTCCCCATGGGAAACAATGGGGCAGAGCCGGCTGAAAAAAAAACTAACACCTGCAAAAAACAGCGTTCAGCTCCTAACGCAGCCCCATTGATTCCTATGGGGAAATACATTTTATGTCTACACCTAACACCCTAACATGAACCCTGAGTCTAAACACCCCTAATATTACACTTATTAACCCCTAATCTGCCGCCCCCGACATCGTCGCCACCTACATTATATTATTAACCCCTAATCTGCCGCTCCGGACACCGCTGCCACCTACATTATACATATGAACCCCTAATCTGCTGCCCTAACATCGCCGACACCTACATTATATTTATTAACCCCTACTCTGCCCCCCCAATGTCGCCGCCACTATATTAAATTTATTAACCCCTAAACCTAAGTCTAACCCTAACCCTAACACCCCCCTAATTTAAATCTAATTTAAATAAATCTAAATAAAATTACTATCATTAACTAAATTATTCTTATTTAAAACTAAATACTTACCTATAAAATAAACCCTAAGCTAGCTATAATATAACTAATAGTTACATTGTAACTAGCTTAGGGTTTATTTTTATTTTACAGGCAAGTTTGTATTTATTTTAACTAGGTACAATAGTTATTAAATAGTTATTAACTATTTAATAACTACCTAGCTAAAATAAAGACAAAAGTACCTGTAAAATAAAACCTTACCTAAGTTAGAATTACACCTAACACTACACTATAAATAAATTAATTAGCTACATTAACTTAAATTAATTACAATTAAGTAAAATAAACTAAAGTACAAAAAAAACAAACACTAAATTACAGAAAATAAAAAAAGAATTACAAGTTTTTTAAACTAATTACACCTAATCTAATCCCCCTAATAAAATACAAAAGCCCCCCAAAATAAAAAAGCCCTACCCTATACTAAATTACAAATAGCCCTTAAAAGGGCTTTTTGCAGGGCATTGCCCCAAAGTAATCAGCTCTTTTACCTGTAAAAAAAAGTACAATACCCCCCCCCAACATTACAAACCACCACCCACACACCCAACCCTACTCTGAAACCCTCCCAATCCCCCCTTAATAAAATCTAACACTAACCCCTTGAAGATCACCCTACCTTGAGAAGTCTTCACCCAACCGGGCCAAAGTCCTCAACGAAGCCGGGCGAAGTGGTCCTCCAGACGGGCAGAAGTCTTCATAAAATCTGGGCAGAAGAGGTCCTCCAGATGGGCAGAAGTCTTCATCCAGACGGCATCTTCTATCTTCATCCATCTGGAGCAGAGTGGGTCCATCTTCAAGACATCCGACGCGGAGCATTCTCTTTGTTCTTGATCCGACGACTGAATGACTGGTCCTTTAAATTATGTCATCCAAGATGGCGTCCCTTGAATTCCGATTGGCTGATAGAATTCTATCAGCCAATCGGAATTAAGGTAGAAAAAATCCTATTGGCTGATGCAATCAGCTAATAGGATTCAGCTCGCATTCTATTGGCTGTTCCAATCAGCCAATAGAATGCGAGCTCAATCCTATTGGCTGTTCCAATCAGCCAATAGGATTTTTTCTACCTTAATTCCGATTGGCTGATAGAATTCTATCAGCCAATCGTAATTCAAGGGACGCCATCTTGGATGACGTCATTTAAAGGACCAGTCATAAAGTCGTCGGATCAAGAACGAAGAGGATGCTCTGCATCGGATGTCTTGAAGATGGACCCGCTCCGCGTCGGATGGATGAAGATGCCGTCCGGATGAAGACATTTTATTAATGGGGGATTGGGTGGGTTAATTGTAATTAATTTAATTTAATGTAGCTAATTAATTTATTTATAGTGTAGTGTTAGGTGTAATTGTTACTTGGGTAAGGTTTTATTTTACAGGTACTTTTGTCTTCATTTTAACTAGTTAGTTATTAAATAGTTAATAACTATTTAATAACTATTGTACCTAGTTAAAATAAATACAAACTTGCCTGTAAAATAAAAATAAACCCTAAGGTAGCTACAATGTAATTATTAGTTATATTGTATCTTAGGGTTTATTTTATAGGTAAGTATTTAGTTTTAAATAGGACTAATTTATTTAATCGTAGTTATTTTATTTAGATTTATTTAAATTATATTTAAGTTAGGGGGTGTTAGGGTTAGGGTTAGACTTAGATTTAGGGGTTAATACATTTAATATAGTGGCGGCGACGTTGGGGCAGCAGATTAGGGGTTAATAAATGTAGGTAGGTTGCGGCGATGTTAGGGTTGGCAGATTAGGGGTTAATAATATTTAACTAGTGTTTACGAGGCAGGAGTGTGGCAGTTTAGGGGTTAATATATTTATTAAAGTGGCGGCGATGTCCGGTTAGGCAGATTAGGGGTTAAACAATTTATTTTAGTGTTTGCGATGTGGGGGGGGCTTAGGGGTTAATAGGTAGTTTATGGGTGTTAGTGTACTTTTTAGCACTTTAGTTAAGAGTTTTATGCTACAGCGTTAGCCCATAAAACTCTTAACTACTGACTTTCAAATGTAGTAGGAGTCTTGACAGGAGAGGGTGTACCGCTCACTTTTAGGAAGACTCGTAATACCGGAGTTAGGAAAATTCCATTGAAAAGATAGGATACGCAATTGGCATAAGTGGATTTGCGGTATTTTCGAGTGGTGAAAAAAAAAGTGAGCGGTACACCTGTACCTGCAAGACTCTTAATACCAGCGGGCGTTAAAAAGCAGTTTATTTAAGGGGAGTTTTGGGTGGGTTAGAGTAGGGGTATGTGGGTGGTGGGTTTTAATGTTGGGGGGGTTGTATTTTTTTTTACAGGCAAAAGAGCTGATTACTTTGGGGCAATGCCCCGCAAAAAGCCCTTTTTAGGGCTGGTAAAAGAGCTGGTTACTTGGTAATGTAGAATAGGTTAGGGACTTTTATTATTTTTATTTTTTATTTTATTTTATTAGGGGGCTTAGATTAGGTGTAATTAGTTTAAAATTCTTGTAATATTTTTTTATTTTCTGTAATTTAGTGTTTGCTTGTTTTTGTAATTTAGTTTAGTTTATTTAATTGTATTTAATTGTAGGTATTGGTAGCTAATTTATTTAATTAATTTAATGATAGTGTAGTGTTAGGTTTAATTGTAACTTAGGTTAGGATTTATTTTACAGGTAATTTTGTATTTCTTTTAGCTAGGTAGTTATTAAATAGTTAATAACTATTTAATAACTATTGTACCTAGTTAAAATAAATACAAAGTTGCCTGTAAAATAAATATAAATCCTAAGATAGCTACAATGTAATTATTAGTTATATTGTAGCTATCTTAGGGATTATTTTATAGGTAAGTATTTAGTTTTAAATAGGATTAATGTAGTTAATAAGAGTAATATTATTTAGATTTATTTAATTAATATTTAAGTTAGGGGGTGTTAGGGTTAGTGTTAGACTTAGGTTTAGGGGTTAATAATTTTATTATAGTGGCGGCGGTGTAGGGGGGGGCAGGATAGGGGTTAATAAATTTATTATAGGTGGCGGCGGTATAGGTGGGGCAGGATAGGGGTTAATAAATTTATTATAGGTGGCGGCGGGGTCCGGGAGCGGCGGTTTAGGGGTTAACATATTTATTATAGTTGCGGCGGGGTCCGGGAGCAGCGGTTTAGGGGGTAATAACTTTATTTAGTTGCAGCAGTGTAGGGGGTGGCAGATTAGGGGTTAATATGTATAAAGAAAATTCAAAGAGCAAAGCAAGTGTTCAGTATGAGGATTCCCAAAAGGGGTTATGGATAGTTTAAATATAACACCCTCATATTTCCAGGGAATCAGTCCCAGTAAAATCCGTATTTGTCAGGGACAACAGTCAATGTACAGTACATACAAAAGTCCCAGCGTTGGTTCCTGGTGTTAAGCTCCGTACTTATCGGGTGATAGTGTAGATGCCACTCCAACCTAGTTGTCACGGGTGTCTAAGTGCAGAGGTAATAAACAGTCATAGTAGTGCTGTCCGGAAGATCTCTTACATTCCACAAGACTTGGTGGGGTGCCTGGGCGCACTGCTGTACTTCTCCTCGGACTGGTGTGGAAACCCTTCCGTGGGGGTGCAGCGTGTGGGTCCTTCTTGGCGTGCTTGGAGATCCGGCTCTGGTAACGTGGTATGCTCTTGCACTCCCCGTGACGTCGCTAGGTGCACTGTGGGTATTGTAGTTCCGGGCAGACCCGGAAATCAACGCTGGTTAGGCTACTGGAACAACAGATCAATATGCGGTATATCCTCCGCTATAGAATAAAGTTCAAAAAAGGAAAAAAGTCTGTTGACTCAAAGTTGTTTGCTGGGAAAACTTGTTTATTGCAAAAATCCAAAACAAGTCTAAGTAAACAAAGTAAAGTACAAAGGGTCACAGTGAGGAACGCCTGACGCGTTTCGCGCATGCGTAGATGCGCTTCTTCAGAGCCTCTGAAGAAGCGCATCTACGCATGCGCGAAACGCGTCAGGCGTTCCTCACTGTGACCCTTTGTACTTTACTTTGTTTACTTAGACTTGTTTTGGATTTTTGCAATAAACAAGTTTTCCCAGCAAACAACTTTGAGTCAACAGACTTTTTTCCTTTTTTGAACGTTAATATGTATAATGTAGGTTGCGGCGGGGTCCGGGAGCGGCGGTTTAGGGGTTAAACAATTTATTTAGTTGCGGCGGGGTCCGGGATCCTTTCACCTTACATAGGATCTACATCAATCACCCTCCTACCTGTTGGAGAGGATGTGGCATGCTAGGCACACAGAGCCACATTTGGTGGTACTGCCCAAAAATTGCACCAGTCTGGGCACAGATGTTTCACATATTCAATTCCATGCATTTCACCTATGCCCTCAGCCCTCAATCGTGCCTTCTACATGTAGGCTTTCCAACAATGTCCCAAACCCGCAAATCATTCATTATCTACTTACTCATGTCCGTTAAACTCGAAATTGCGAAGGCATGGAAGCAGAAATCCCCTCACTCCATCTCACAAATTATTGCCACTGCACATTTCCTTCAGAAAATGGAATCATACTCCTATTCTGTTCTAGATAGGATGGACTCCTATCTAGACATCTGGTCCCCCTGGTTGAAGAAATTCCCACACTGAAGACCCGCATGATATTCTTAACATTTCACAGATTCCTTCTCCCCCCCCCCTTATTTCTCCCTTCCCACATCTTCTCTTCTCTTCCCCCCCCTTTTTTTTTTCCCCTTGCACTCACTCCAGCAGCGGTCTACGAGACATTCATCACTATGAGATATCAAATACTATGAGATATTAAATGTAAAATGAGAACTGCTGAATCCATCTGAATGACCTTAGGCCTACGATTATAATTTTGATATCAAAAATTCTCACAGACATACCAGACTATAGGTTGTTATGTATATTTTATGTATTACCTCAACCACTACCGTGTTTATTTTTCTTCCTCAACTAGCTCATAAACCTTAATGCGTATGCCCTGATTTTTGTAACATTATAATTGTATAGACACACATTTATCCCTGTGTGGATACATAAGATTGTTATGTTTGTATCTTTATATTTCTTCTGTTCTCTCAATAAAAAGAATTTAACAAAAAAAACATATACATATATATGTACGGGATGTCAAATATCAAAATACATATATAGGCACCATTTAAAACTTGCATGATTAATAAATAAATAGACAATGTAACAAGTATATATATATGCACAATTAATACAAAGTTAAAAACCTCCATCTTTATATGCTCTGTGCCATATACCAACATGATTATGAATCTAATAATAGGAACATAATATAGTACATGTATACTGAATGATTTTAGTGGCTTGATGAGTCATAGGGCTTATTGTAAAGGCAATAGTGTCACCCTATACTTGTCGATATTTTCTCACAAGCCTGGCTATTTTTTACATGAAAGCTTGTAAATCCATTTCTATGTTCAGACCCTGAGGATGCACGGAGTCAAGCTAATAAATCCAATACGACTCCCTGCGTCTCAGGGTGAGTAATTTATTTGGATATCTGTTTGGTGGAATCCAGTCTATAATTTGTATTTTCAGGCAACTGGGATCTTTGTTATGCCTTATTCTAAAGTGTTCAAACACACTGTAGGTTGTTAAACCTGCTTTAATATTATTTATATGCTCACTCAACCTGGTTTGTACATTCCTTTTTGTTCTACCAATGTAGATAAGGTTATTATTATTATTATTATAGGTTATTTGTAGAGCGCCAAAAGATTCTGCAGCGCTGTAAACAGAGGGTAGTACAACAAAACAATTAAAGGGATCAAATGGGCAGAGGGCCCTACCAAGAATTGCACTGTTGTAATCAGCTCTTAAGAAGGTGATCTACAAACAGCTGGACTTAAGGGGGTTCAGGGGATAGCAATGGAGGAGTGGAACTGGTATAAAGTAAGGTTAGCATAGGTTGTATGCATCCCTGAACAGTAGAGTCTTTAGGGAGTGCTTGAAGCTTTCAAAACTAGGGGAGAGTCTTGTGGGGTGAGGCAGAGAGTTCCACAAGATGGGAGCCAGTCTGGAGAAGTCCTGTAAATGGGAGAGCGATGAGGTAACCAGAGAGGAGGAGAGTAGGAGGTCATGAGCAGAGTGAAGGGGACGGGAGGGAGAGTATCTGGAGACAAGGTCTGAGATATAGGGGGGAGCAGTGCAGTTGAGGGCTTTGTATGTCAGAGTGAGAATTTTGTGTTTGATCCTAGAGGCAAGAGGAAGCCAGTGAAGGGATTGGCAGAGAGGAGCAACAGATGAAGAGTGACGTGTAAGGAAGATGAGTCTGGCAGAGGCATTCATTATGGATTGTAAAGGAGCTAGGCGTCAGGTGGGGAGACCAGAGAGGACAGAGTTGCAGTAATCAAGGCGGGAAAGAATGAGAGAGTGGATTAAAATCTTAGTTGTGTCTTGTGTAAGGAAGTGTCTAATTTTGGAGATGTTTTTAAGGTGGAAGCGGCAGGCTTTAGCCAAGGACTGAATGTGAGGAGTGAAGGAAATATCTGAGTCAAATGTGACCCTGAGACATCGGGCATGCGGGGTAGGGGTAATGATGGAGTTGTCGACAGTTATAGAGATATTGAGGGTGGAGATTTTGGAAGAAGGGGGGAAAATGAGGAGCTCAGTTTTGGAGAGATTTAGCTTGAGGTAGTGAGAGGACATCCAGGAAGAGATGTGAGAAAGACAGTTAGTGACACGGGTTAGCAAGGAAGGAGATAGGTCTGGTGCAGAGAAGTAGATTTGGGTGTCATCGGCATACAAATGATATTGGAAACCGTGGGACTTAATTAGGGAACCTAGTGATGACGTATAGATTGAGAAGAGAAGGGGACCGAGGACAGAGCCTTGCGGTACTCCAACAGAAATTGGTGACGGGTCAGAGGAGGCCCCAGAGAAGGCTACAATAAAGGTACGGTTTGACAGGTAGGAAGAGAGCCACGAAAGGGCTGTGTCACAGATGCCGAAGGATTGGAGGGTTTGGAGCAAAAGAGGGTGGTCGACAGTGTCAAAGGCTGCAGACAGATCAAGGAGGATAAGCAGAGAGAAGTGGCCTTTTGATTTTGCTGTAAGTAGGTCGTTGGTGACCTTAACAATAGCTGTCTCTGTGGAGTGATAGGGATGAAATCCAGATTGCAGCGGGTCAAGAAGGGAGTTTAATGTAAGGAAATGGGATAGGCGTGCATATACAAGTTTTTCAAGAAGCTTTGAGGCAAGAGGGAGGAGGGAAATAGGGCGGTAGTTGGATGGGGAGGTAGGATCAAGGGAAGGTTTTTTGAGGATAGGTATGTCCAGTGCATGTTTCATCGATGAGGGAAATGTACCAGTGCTGAGGGAGAGGTTGAAAATGTGTGTTAGTATAGGGGTAAGGGTAGCAGAGAGGGAGGGGAGTAGCTGTGAGGGATAGGGTCAAGGGGACAGGTAGTGAGGTGAGAGCGCAGTATAAGTGCCGAAACTTCTTCCTCAGTAACAGGGAAGAATGAACTAAGTTTCAGGTTATGTGGGTTGTGGTTGAGTGAGAGCATTTGAGGGGGGAGAGAATGGAATTATTCTGATTTCATTTCTGATGGAGTCAATTTTGTTAATGAAGTGACTGGCAAAGTCTTGAGCTGACAGAGAAGTTGTATTAGGAAGTGGGGGAGGGCGGAGGAGAGTATTGAAAGTGGAGAACAGACATTTTGGGTTTGAAGAAAGATTAGCGATAAGAGTAGAGAAGTAGTGTTGCTTGTGGAGATTAAGGGCAGAATAGTAGGAGTACAAGATGAATTTGTAATGAAGAAAATCAGCTGAACTCCGTGATTTTCTCCAGTGCCGTTCAGCAGTACGGGAACATCTGCGTAGGTACAGTGTCAGAGGATTATGCCAGGGCTGAGGATGAGTGTGTGATTTCCGAGCAATGGTAAGAGCGGCGAGATTGTCAAGGACGGATATAAGGGTGGAATTATAGTGGCAGATAGATTGTTCAGGGTAGGAAAAGGAGGAGAAGGATGAGAGGAGCAGTTTAAGGGAATTAGCAAGTTGTTGCTGATCTAAAGACATAATGCTTCTGTGAAGTTTGGTGTGAGGAGTAGAAGGAGGGAGAGTTGTAGGAAGGGATGATATGTTGCAAGTAAGGAGATGGTGGTCAGAAAGAGGAAAAGGGGAGTTTGAGAAGTTTTAGAGAGTGCATCGATAGCTAAAGATCAGGTCAAGAGAGTGACCGTCTTTGTGAGTGGGAGAATCAGTCCATTGTGACAGACCGAAAGAGGAAGTGAGTTGCAGAAGTTGTTTAGCAGATGAGGCAGTGGGATTGTTAAGGGGGATGTTGAAGTCGCCAAGAATGAGGGCAGGGGTGTCTGAGGAAAGGAAATAAGGTAGCCAGGCAGCCAAGTGATCTAGAAATTGAGTTGAGGAGCCAGGGGGTCGGTATAAGACTGCAACACGTACAGAGAGAGGGGAGAATAAGCGAATCATGTGGGTTTCGAATGAGGGAAAAGTGAGGGAAGAGATGGGATGTATTTGTTGAAAGGTGCAACTACAGCTAAGGAGATAAACAGCATAATTAGTACCACAATTGCTTTTATACTTCATTGTAAAAGATTTAGATCCATCATGATTTGCAAAGGAATTACCTCTTTTAATAAAACTACACATCCCGCATCTATTGACTCCACATCTATATGTGCCTGGTTTTTGTTCCAACCATGTTGTTATAGGTGCTTTTTCTTTGTTGGTATCACGTAACTTAGTGTGAGCTAGTATATTTTTCAAGTCCCTATTTTTTCTAAAAGTTACTAGTGGTTTTTCCTGTAGAATGACTCCTAATACTGGGTCTGCTTTCAGAACTCCCCAATGTTTCCTAAGGATATTTTGAATATCTTTACTACCATGTAGCGATTAATCTAGCCTCATTGTTATACAAATTATCACTTTGGCCTAAAATTTTACTCTTAGGTTTTAAAATACTTTTTCTATCCATATTTCTAACCCTATCTTTAGCCTTTTGTATAACTTTCAGATCATATACCTTTTCTTTAAAGAAATCAAAAACAAGAAAAGTCCTTGATGGAGGTGCGCCCACGGTGACGAATGCGAAAATCAATAACAAACAATCCGATATAAGGCTGCTCTTCTGTAGCGTGCGTCGACGGTTAGGAAATCTGTAGTGGGGAAACAGGAAGGCGCCAATAGGGTGATAACGTTAAGAACCCTGACAGGTAAGTATGAGAAAAGAAAGGTACCGCCCTGCCTTGCCGCCCTGCTTGTGAGTACCTTTCTTTTCTCATACTTACCTGTCAGGGTTCTTAACGTTATCACCCTATTGGCGCCTTCCTGTTTCCCCACTACAGATTACCTTTTCTTTAAACCTTCTATCCAATATGGCTTCTTCTTTATAATAATCTGTCTCCCTGTTTGTTTTCCACCTAGATAAGTGACCACTTTTAGCGTTTAAAAACCCATTTTTATCTGTAGGTTTGCGATAATTTTATACTGGTACCTTTCTGTTTTCATCAACAAAGAGCAAGAGATCTAAAAATTCCACTTATTGTTTATCTACTTTTGAGGTGAATTTAAGATTGTAGTTATTGTTATTCATATGGTTCACTAATTCCCTACAATCAGTCTCCGATCCTCTCCAGATCATGACGATATTGTCAATATATCGATAGTATTTGATCAGATTACTGATGTGGGGATTATTGGCCCATATGTATTTTTCTTCGAAATTGTGCATGAATAGATTTGCATACGATGGGGCAAATGTAGTCCCCATCGCAGTCCCTTGTACTTGTCGGAAAAAGTGTTTTTCAAAAATAAAATAATTATGGTTTGATATAAATGTGATGCCCATTAAGATAAAATCCAAGTGTTTTTGGGGAATGTTAACAGCTCTATTACCAGCCCTTAAAAGGGCTTTTTGCGGGGCATGCCCCAAAGTAATCAGCTCTTTTGCCTGTAAAAAAAAACACAATACCACCCCCCAACATTACAACCCACCACCCACATACCCCTACTCTAAACCCACCCAAACCCCCCTTAAAAAAACCTAACACTAAGCCCCAGAAGATCTCCCTACCTTGAGTCGTCTTCACCCAGCCAGGCCGAACTCTTCATCCAATCCGGGCGATGTCTTCATCCAAGCGGCAAAGAAGAAGTCTTCCATCCGGGCGATGTCTTCATCCAAGCGGCAAAGAAGAAGTCTTCCATCCCGGCGATGTCTTCATCCAAGCGGCAAAGAAGAGGTCCTCCATCGGGGCGAAGTTATCCTCCAAGCGGCATCTACAATCTTCTTTCTTCCGACCTCCGACGCGGAACATCCAGCTGGCCCGACGACTGAACGACGTATGAAGTTTCCTTTAAATGACGTCATCCAAGATGGCGTCCCTCGAATTCTGATTGGCTGATAGGATTCTATCAGCCAATCGGAATTGAGGTAAGAAAATCTGATTGGCTGATTCAATCAGCCAATCAGATTCAAGTTCAATCCGATTGGCTGATCCAATCAGCCAATCAGATTGAGCTCGCATTCTATTGGCTGATAAATAGGTATATTTTAATTAATAATATTAATATTAATTAGATTTATTTTAATAAGAATTTAGTTAGGGGTGTTAGAGTTAGATAGGGTTATTATACTTAATATATATATATATATATAATATAATAACTATATTAACTATATTAACCCTAATATAATTAGGGTTAATATAGTTAATATATATAATATAATAACTATATTAACTATATTAACCCTAATATAATTAGGGTTAATATAGTTAATATAGGTGGCGGCGGTGTAGGGGGATTAGATTAGGGGGTAATACATTTATTATTTTTTTCAGGGCTATTTGTAGGGTTAGACTTAGGTTTAGTGGTAGGGATATTTTAGTATTTTAGGGGTTAATTAATTTAATATAGGTGGCAGCGGTATAGGGGGATTAGATTAGGGGTTAATAATTTAATATAGGTGGCGGCGGTATAGGGGGATTAGATTAGGGGTTAATAATTTAATATAGGTGGCGGCGGTATAGGGGGATTAGATTAGGGGCTAATAATTTAATATAGGTGGCGGCGGTGTAGGGGGCTCACATTAGGGGTTAATATAGTTTAAATAGGTGGCGGCGGTGTAGGGGGATCATATTAGGGGGTAACATAGTTAATGTAGGTGTCGGCGGGGTAGGGGGCTCACATTAGGGGTAAAACATTTAATGTAGCTAGCGGCAGTGTAGGGGGCTCAGATTAGAGGGTGATATAGATAATGTAGCTGGCGGCGGGGTCCGGGAGCGGCAGTTTAGGGGTTAAACACTTTATTAGGGATTGCGGCGGGGGATCGCGGTTGACAGGTAGATAGACATTGCGCATGGTGTTAGGTTTTATTTTGCAGCTAGTTTAGGGTGTTACGGGGCTCCAATACACAGCGCAAGGCTTACTACGCCTGCAATTTGTGGCGAGGTGAAAATTCTCCATTTTCGCCACGTAAGTCCTTACGCTGTATATTGGATACCAAACTGCGCTGGTTTGGTATACCTGTCTATGGGCCAAAAACTACGGCCGAAGGCAGAAATATACGAGCGTAACTTCTAGGTTACGCCGTATATGTGATACCAAACCAGCGCAAAATTTGGCGTCCCCGGCTTTTGTGGGCGACGCTGCATATTCAGATCGAGGCCTATATCTTAACTACTGAGGGAAATAAGTAAGATGTTACTTACAAAAAAACAGGCAAGTAATGAATATCAAGTGTAATTATGAAATCCATACCCTGTAACAGGACATAATTCATTTGACCAGGGAGACAAATGAAACCTACCTCCGCAAATGTTGCTTTAACTAGGTGGGAATATGTCAAAAAGACATAAAAATTATGAATACAATCTTAATCATCCCTGTATAATCTAATAACTGACAGACTCAGAGTATGACTATCAGATTAGTATGAATCTATGGCTAGCTGTACTACGCAATATACTATTACGTGTAAAATATGTACAAACAGGATCATTACAAGAAACATTGCATATCAAAATGGGTATTAAGGCCCCTAGGTACTAAAGTATCCAAGGTGTAAATCCACCTGGTCTCTTTTTGCAACAACAATTTGGCCCTATTACCCTCTCTCAGTAAGGGAGGGACGTGATCAATCATCACGTATCGCAAATCGGCCACAGTATGTTTGGCAGACAAAAAGTGTCTAGCCACTGGCTGATCACTTTCACCAGTGGCTAGGGCAGCACGTATGGATGCCCTGTGATTGCCCAAATTGGCCAAATTGTTGTTGCAAAAAGAGACCAGGTGGATTTACACCTGGTCTTAATAACCATTTTGATATGCAATGTTTCTTGTAATGATCCTGTTTGTACATATTTTAACGTAATAGTATATTGTGTAGTACAGCTAGCCATAGATTCATACTAATCTGATAGTCATACTCTGAGTCTGTCAGTTATTAGATTATACAGGGATGATTAAAGGGACACTGTACCCAAAAATTTTCTATCGTGATTCAGATTGAGCATGAAATTTTAAGCAACTTTCTAATTTACTCCTATTATCAAATTTTCTTCATTCTCTTGGTATCTTTATTTGAAATGCAAGAATGTAAGTTTAGATGCCGGCCCATTTTTGTGAACAACCTGGGTTGTCCTTGCTGATCGGTGGATAAATTCATCCACCAATAAAAAAGTGCTGTCCAGAGTACTGAAACCACAAAAAAGCTTAGATGCCTTCTTTTTCAAATAATGATAGCAAGGGAACGAAGAAAAATTGATAATAGGAGTAAATTAGAAAGTTGCTTAAAATTGCATGCTCTTTCTGAATTACAAAAGAAAAAATTTGGGTTCAGTGTCCCTTTAAGATTGTATTCATAATTTTTATGTCTTTTTGACATATTCCCACCTAGTTAAAGCAATATTTGCGGTAGGTAGGTTTCATTTGTCTCCCTGGTCAAATTAATTATGTCCTGTTACAGGGTATGGATTTCATAATTACACTTGATAATCATTACTTGCCTGTTTTTTTGTAAGTAACATCTTACTTATTTCCCTCAGTAGTTAAGATATAATATTTATTTGTAGCTAATTTTTGTTTTTGCTCAGTTTTGTTACATATTATGAAGACAAGTTATTTATCACATATATCAGGGCAAATTAGGTTACATTTTTGTTTTTTTGTTTATATGAACATTGTTACATTGTAATTTAAGGCATTTTCCATTTTTAACTTTGCTTTTAGTTGTTTGTCCCAATGCAGCCACCGTAGTTATCTCTGAGCATGCTCAGTTGCGCAGATGAGAAGCTGCAGGTGTTTAGCATGTAAGTTGCACTACATTTGTTATCTGTCTGAGGAAATGGCTAACTACCCCGAAACGTCACAGTTCAATTAAAGAAGTTTGTGTTTTCACAGCAGAGAGTGCAGGACCTGTTTATTTCATTTGTTTACTTTTCCTACCCAGAGCACCCCGAAAGTTGGAAGTTTATTGCGTGTGCAGATCCCCTGATTGATGTTTTCCTATATATAAATATATATTTGAAAATAAAAAGAACATTTTCTTCTATGTGAAGAACATTGCAATGTAAAATATTCATAACTACCTTCAAGTTTAACGCTGTAGTTCTTAAGCGGTGTCAGCTAAGTGTGAGAGCAACAAGTGTTAAAAGTTTCCTTTCAGCTGTGTTTGCTTGTGAGCAAAAAAAAAATGATTCAACACGCCACTCGTAATCTAGCCCAAAGGGGGAAAATGAAATACATTTTAATTTTTTTTCTTTTCCCAAAATAAAGGCAACAATAATAACACAGCAATGCCTCGCTGCTATAACTTAGGCCACAACTCTTTAACACTAAAATAAAAATTTTTTATAATTCCCTGGTTCCCGAGTGAAAAAAAGTACAGTATGTGTGCAGTTACAATGCACTGCAAGAAAAAGTCTTATTCTGCACAATTTTGCAGCAAACAACAGCTCAGCAAGCTGACACAGACACACACCACTGTACTGGTCATGAGCTGAAGTAAAAATGACTAGTATATGACTGATGTTCACTAGACTACCGCCTCCCTATGCTAGGTTAACAGTGTATTGGACAAGCCTGTTTGGTATTTAATGTCTGACTCAGTGAAGTATTTAGGTTTTATGCTCCCTAGGCACTCAAAGTTCTGCTGCCCCTCATCCCCCAAAATGTTTCAGTAAGTAAATGTTCACTATACACACAAAAACAGGCACATACACATACAAACACACACACACACACACATATATATATATATATATATATATATATATATACACACACACAAATACACACATACTGTACATACACAGACACACATCTATGTATTGCTGCAATATATGTAAAAAAACAAAACAAACAGATTTATTGAAACAATTTTTCCCCAAACACAATACTGAGTGCTGAAAACCGACAGAACTAGAGGCAATAGCTAGCTGAATAAATGAAAGTTTCAGAGTTACTTCTATGGGCACTCTTTATTATACCCCCTAGAATGTAAGCTCCTTGAGCAAAATCTCCAATTATAACTGCAAGCTTCTTATAAATATAGCCACAAAAATTGTGCTGCCCCCCTGTCAATCTGCTGGCATAGGCAAGTGCCTTGTTTGCCTAGGCCAAAATATGCCCCTGGCCTGACTTGCTGGCCCTCATATCAATCTATCAGGATTGGACAGGGGAAGTACACATGAATCGTTCATCACTGCAAATGAAGGAGCTCATTTGTCAATCTCAGCTCCTTCCCACTCACCTCTATCCTTTTTTGGGAGCCGAAAGTTCAGAATGAAAACTTTATAAATTACACTAATAAAATTAAACATGAAAACTTTTGTTGCGGCCCTTATTTAATCCCATTTCCATTTGTCCACTCAGTATGCCATTGAATCGATGAATGGGCCAATATTTAAACAAATACATATTTGTATGAAAACAAATGTCTGGCCTAAACACATTTCTTGTTTTACTTAGATATTTGTTTGTGCAAAAATGTTTATATATTCATTTCATTCCAAGTAAAAACGGTACACACCATCAACCACAACCTCCTGGTGCACTGCTAGTAATCTCATCTAGCAATTGTATGTATACCCAGACTCTGCAAACATCCAAAGGGATACAGAGCAGGCAATCACAGGATAATTTCAAACAAGCCTTTAATGCCCAGTGCAAGTTTACAAAAATAACGTTTCAGCTCAAACTGTAACAAACACACCAACTAAAACCCTTAAAATACTCATTCACAATACCTTAATAATTACAAAGAGAGAAAGCAGCTTATCCTACTTTCGTGATTATGCTTCAGTGTGTAGTGGCATACAGACATGTTCAGCCGAGTGCCACATGAGGATGTCATTGGCAATCGCCGATGTTACCATAACAACCGTGTATACAAAAAGCAAAATATAGCAGTGTTACACTGTAAGCATGACATAATGTGGATGCTACAATAGCCTAACATCTACCAGCATAATGTGTCCAAAGACAAACTTATAAGGAAATACAATACTATCAATATAGATACAGTGTAACATAACAATCTCATGTTAAAACACTTTATAATGAGCACTCTATACCCACAGTTATTAATGCCCACATTATAATTATTTTACAAAGAACATTATGGTCTAGATTACAAGTGAGGCATGAATGGTTTTGCCCTAGCGCAATCACGATTTCGCTAGCCATTTTCATTTTGCTGATATTACAATTTCAGCAAGTTTACGCTTCTATCCTTTCCGCAATCTAAGAGCTGTGGTAAATTGGTTTCCAAAAATAAAAAGTTGCACAAAACACAACAAAAATACATTAGAAAGTACACTTACACCCATAAATAAACTTTTAACCCCTAAACCACCATACCCCCACATTGCAAACACAAAATAATACTATTTACCCCTAAAACCGCCAGCCCCCACATGGCTAAAGTACCTAAATAAAATATTAACCTCTAAATCGCCATCCCCCACATCGCAAACACTAAATAATACTATTAACCCCTAAACCGACAGCCCCCACAAAGCAAAGTAATAAACTTACATCTAAACCCCCTAACCTAACACCCACTAACCCAAGCCAAATGAAAATAAACAAAAATTACAAAATAAATCCTAACTACCAAAAAAAAAAACCTTACCTGTAAAAATAAATAAAACCTAATCTTACCTTTAAAAATAAACCTAAAATTACTAAAAATAAAAAATCTCACAATACCAAAAATAAAAAAAAACATAACATTAAAAAAAGAAAAAATCCTAACATTTCAAAAAATAATTAGTCTAAATTTACATAAAATAAAAAAGTAATTCCCCCCCCAAAAAATATTTAATCCTATTAATACAAAATTTTGCGATGTGGGTATGGTGGTTTAGGGGTTAATAGTATAATTTATTTATTGTGATGTGGGGGGATGGCGGTTTAGGGGTTAATAGGCTAGGGGCTTATGGTAGGGTGTTTGGTTTGTTTTCACTTTTTTTTCTCCATTGATTTACATGAACGTTACATGGACGAGCATGAGAAAACTCTGCTTAGGATTTTTGCGTTTTTCGAGTTACCGCTAGCGCAAAATACGTTTTTTTCAACTTGTAATACCAGCAGAATACAACAAGAGAGAAAAGCTTAACAGGACATTTGAAATTAAAAACAGACTAACATATATGTCTGAGTATGTAATCTATATGATCATCTGTCCTTGTTTCCTATATTACATTGGCAAGATGAACACAACATTCAGAGAACGTTTAGCAAACCACAAATCACCAATCCGACAGGCTATTAAAAATGGCTGTTCTGATCAGCCTGTGGCCAGGCATTTTCAACAAGTTAGAAAGTGTTTTAACATGAGATGGTTATGTTACACTATGGGGCCCATTTATCAAGCTCCGAATGGAGCTTGAGGGCCCGTGTTTCTGACGAGTCTAAAGACCGCTGCTCCATAACCCTGTCCGCCTGCTCTGAGCAGGCGGACAGGAATCGCCGGAAATCAACCCGATCGAGTACGATCGGGTTGATTGACACCTCTCTGCTGGCGGCCCATTGGCCACGAGTCTGCAGGGGGCGGCGTTGCACCAGCAGCTCTTGTGAGCTGCTGGTGCAATGCTGAATATTGCTCTCCGCATTCAGCAAGGTCTTGCGGACCTGATCCGCACTGTCGGATCAGGTCCGCAAGACCTTTGATAAATAGGCCCCCTTATCTATATTAATAGTATTGAATATCCTTATAAGTTAGTCTTTGCACATATTATGCTGGAAGATATTAGGATAGTTCAGCATTCACATTGTGTCTTGATTGCAGTGTAACGTTGATATATTTTACTTTTTGCTTACATGGTTGTTATGGTAACATACGTGATTGCCGATAACATTATCCTGCGGCACGTGGCTGAGCGTGTCTTTATGCCGCTACACGCTGAAGCATAATCACGATGGTAGGATCATCTGCTTTCACTCTTTGTAATTATTATGGTATTGTGAATGGGTATTTAAGGAGCTATGGTTTGTAAGTTAGTTACGTTTGTCTGGCCTCCATTTGATTAAAGCTCTAGGTTGAGCTGAAACGTTATGATTTAAGGCCCTATAAGGTCGCACTGGGCATTAAAGGCTTGTTTGAAGTTATCCTGTGTTTGCCTGCTCTGTATCCCTTTGGACATTTGCTGAGTCTGGGTATACATACAATTGATATATACTATATATATATATATATATATATATATATATATATATATATATATACAGTATATATATATATATATATATAGCATATATATATATATATATATATATATATATATATATATATATATACAGTGTATAGTAAAATTATAACAGTGTGTATAATCAAACGAAAAAAGAAGGTAATGATGCAGTACAACACCATGCACTAGAATCTACTAGATGGTCATGGAATAATATTCAAAAGGTAATCTTCTTCACAATTCTTCATATAAATTGCGAAACACAAATCGCGCTACGTATATTTTACATTTCTACAGTATGTTCTTTATATGTGATACTTCTAAGGCAAAATAGATATTTATAAGTATTTATTTAGAGGAATAAATATACAGGTATAGGTATATATAGATATACCGGTATTTGGTATAGCGCACGTCTGGTTTTGCTTGAATGCAAACTTTTTTACTTTCAACCCGACGCATGCAAAAAGCTTCTGTCTAGTAAAGTTTATGCTCGAGCAGAAGTGCTAAATAACGCTCCTCTCGTAATCTAGCCTAAAGTGGGGAATTCTGGGTAAGGATATGTAAATGAGCAATCTATGTGCCTTATACATGAGAAACATTTATTTTTTCTTCATAAAACCAATATAATTATAATTATAGTCTACAAGTCTTATTTTGAACAGATTCTACAGCAGCTACATAAAGGAGATATCTTTAAAGTCTAACGGTCAGATGTTAATGAAGGTATTCCCTAAGCATTTTCAGTTTTTATTAATGGCTTATAAATGTTTTGTTGTTACTGCTAGGAAATAACAAGTAACTTTCTTTTGCAGATATTTCATGTAAAACATTATGTGGAGATACAATAATTGTCAATGGGACAGAGAAAGAGGATGTAATTCTACAAGTGGATAAATCTATTAATATTCAAAATATTGTTTGGACTGCTGGAGAGGAGTATCTTGCAAAGACATCAGCAAACGGTCAAATTGATATTCAAAGGAATAAACTAAAGAAAAAACTGCAAAGTGAACAAGATGCTTCTTTAAAGTTTCTGTTTGTAACAGATGAAGACCAGAGGACCTACACAGCAAATATACTCCTCAGTGATGAAACTACATGTATACAACGATTTGATCTTAGAGTGTACAGTAAGTACTTGAAATATTGCAATATTTAACTAGGTACTTTTAGTACAATTATCAAATTTCTTCTAATTTCTGCTATTTCCATAATCAATATTTCCTGTTTGTATTAGACATGAGCATTCAGATTCAGACGAATGTAAAAAACTACTAATTATTCATTGCATTAATTTATAAACAAGAGGTCCCTTTAACAGAACAATGAACAAACAAATGCATGTAACAAAAAACAAATTGTTGACTTGTTCAGGCATTAAAACCGTTAAATTTAAGAATAATCCAGCAATGTTGTTGTCAGGTGATAGATTTGTGTGTAAAAGAATAAATATGTACTTTTGTTCTTTTGTTCTTGGTGCTGCTTTGTTCCTTTTCTTTGCGCTGCTGCTTACTTGAAGCAATACTTTATTATGTATTACTTTATTTAAGTTCCAGCTGTCATTCTACTGCTATGAAGACATCACCCATAGGAAATATCTGGTGAATGGATTTTCATTAACAAATTAATTCTGAACAGCCCATGAAAGAATAACAGACAAATAAATATAGATATGTTATTGTGTGACAAATGTTTTGTCCAAAAGAAATGTGTTTACCTATGCTTGTCTAGATTGTATATATTAAACTTTATAGAACTGTAATTTTGTACAGGGATATATTCACAGATAATTACATTTTATTAATTACAGCTTAGGTTATCAATATTTTATTTAGATCTAATGAAAGACAATACATTTATTTAAGGATGCACAGCACATAGTATCCACTCTTATATTTTCAAAAACTTAAATGCCAAAACTAATTTTCATGATTCAGATAAAATATGCAATTTTAAAACTGTTTCCAGGTTATAATATTTTCCTTTTTCACACTTTCTGAGGCCCCAGCTCCTACTGAGCATGTGTAAGAATTCACAACACATGCATTTGTGATTGGCTGATGGCTGTCATGTGATACAGGGGGAAGCAAAACAGAAATAACTTTAAAATGTATCCTTAAAACATCTAAACATTTGAAATTCACACATAAGGCCCAGTTCTAAAAAGCTGTGAGTTTGTGAGATTCTATAGGAAATCTTACCAGTTCTATGAGGTCCCTGTCTCATACTTCCCAGCATTTGTTGCTTGGAATCAGGGACTAAGGAGGTTTATGGACGACCGTTACAGTTTTGTGCATGGAACTGTGCTGGGAGGGGTGGGATAATGGGTGGTTAGTGGAGAGAGATTGTGGGTGTGTCTGGTTGGTCAGTAGGTGTGTCTGGGAAGTTTGTGGGAGTGTCTGGGTAATATGTGGGTGGGGCTAAGGGAAATTCTGCAAATAGGGACATATGTTTCAGAGGGACAGAGCTTAGAATCAGGGACTTTTTCTCTCAAATAGGGACAGTTGGGAGGTCTGTGTCCTAATTCAATAAAGGCAATTTTTACCTCTAGAACAGTGTGTTTCACAAAGGGGTGTTCCCTGTTTTAAACATGTGAAGGGGAAGCATACATTACAATGGTACTCACAAAGAATCATAATTTACAAACTATATAAAAGGTAAAAATTAGATATTGAAATACAAAAATATGGAAGGGGCGGAGCCAGCACGAGAAGAGATAGGTCGCACACCGAGAGAGCTCCCAAACAAAGATCCCTAATTACTCTCATTTCAGCCCTAAAACTCACTTTATAGTTAAACCCCAAACATCTATCACTACACCGCTACTCTGCTGATCCTGACCGATGCCTTGTACCTGATGGCTGCGACCATTCAGTAGGACAACACGGCGGCAGCGCTATAGCTTGCTACCTTCACGCAATACAGAATCCGGATAAGGCGGCTAAGTGTTTAGAGAGCTGACACGTTGTGGAGCAGTGCCGGAGACACCACATCTAGTACTCCATTATCGAGACACCTTATGGATCCAACTGAACTGTAGAATACAGCGCAAGTTCGGCTGCTTAGGCGGATAGCACCATTTTACACAGGCCGCAGAAAAGACTTCATACCAGTCACGGACCTACAGGTCAAGCCACCAAGCTTCTCAGGGACACTGAACCCACATTTTTTCTTTCGTGATTCAGATAGTGAGGCCTATTTATCAAAGCGTCAACTGAAAATACGCTTGAATTCCGCATTGTAGTTGTTGCGAGATTGATGCGCCATAGTTATCAAAGTGTCAAGATCGGAATAATTAGAATTTTGTGACATAACATACAATTCGCCGGTCTCAATTCAATGCAGATCGATGCAAATAGAAAACCTGTTGAATTTAAGCGTAATTCTCAGTATTCGCCCTCCTATTCGACACAATTTGAAGCTGTCAAGAAGTTATCAAAAAAAGAATAGTTATGCTCACGTCTTATCCGACGCAGCGTACCTAGTTTTCAATCCGCCACCCTTGAGGTGGCGGATGCTATAGAAGTCAATGGGAATCGGAAAACACTTAAATCTTATGTTAGATGCTGCGAGAGAGTGAAGCATATCACCTAATAAAACTCAATTTAAAACATTATTAAATATGTATACCCTTCAAAAATCAAACAATATTATTGATCCACATTTGGTGCACTAGTAGATATAGGGATAAAAATGAAAAATACATTACTACTGATGGATTATGCTACAACTTTGTCTCTCATTACAAATCAAGGGGACAATATTATTTCTACATATTTGGTGCAAAGTTTTGCCCCAAACTTGTCGCACTAATAGATATAGAGACAAAAATGAAATAAATACAGAACATAATATAGCTAACTTCCTTTTTATTTTTTTTTAAAAATCTATGTGCACCATGTTTAAGCCATGTAATACAATTCCCACTCTCCACTTCGCGCCATATTTGAAGCAACACTTTTCAAATCAATTATGACGCAAACTCATAAATAACCCACACACTAGTGAATTTTTACACCTCTTTTGATTGGAATATGCATAATCACATGACTTATGACATCAGCCAATCTGATTCAAATATACATTATAAACTATCACTAACGAATCAAATTGCTTGATACTTCTGTCATTGATCACTCATCAGAACTTGTAAGTGCCATTTGTTACATTGTGTATTATACTTTGAAAGTATGTATATGGGAAATTAGTATTAAATATAAACATGATGTTGACAGTAGGACACACAGTGTAATATTTTAGACAAGGATTTTAAAATTTGAATTGATGTTAATTTCAATAAAATCTTAAGCTGATAGCTCAAAGGGATAGCCCTCCTAACTTTAAACTGTCATGATTCAGATACAGCAGAAATTAAATTCATCTATTTACTGTCATGATATGTTCAGTGCATTTCTTCCTTCTCTTGAATTTCTTTTTCAGTAAGAAATGTCATCTTATATGCCAGGCCATTTTATAACACCTGTGAAGTGGTGGTTTTTAAAAATAGATTGCAATCAGGAGGGGTAAGACAGGTGCAGAGAGAACCCTGGCCCAGCTATTAAAGGGACAGGAAACCCCAAAATATTATTTCAAGATTTGGATAGAACAAACAATTTTAAACAACTTTCCAATTTACTTCTATTATCAAATTTGCTTCACTCGATTATTATCATTTGCTGAAGGAACAGCATTGCAGTACTGGCAGCTAGCTGAACACATCTATTTAGCCAATCACAAGAGACAAATGTGTGCAGGCACCAATTAGTAGCAGCTCCAACTAGTACAACTTAAATTTTCACTTTCCTATCCCTTTAAAATAGCCATAGATTTCAAATAAATACATTTGACACTCTGATTACATGTTATATTCAAAAGTATTCCTGCTCAGAATAATAATACATTTACAATATATACATATAGTGGTATAAATAAACACAGATATATGACAGACAACATTGTTTAGAACAAAAAAAGGAACTTCGGGACATGTAAATATGTTTGCAAAAGATTTCTGACATAACACACACACACACACACATACAGTGGGGAAAAAAAGTATTTAGTCAGCCACCAATTGTGCAAGTTCTCCCACTTAAGAAGATGAGAGAGGCCTGTAATTTTCATCATAGGTATACCTCAACTATGAGAGACAAAATGTGGAAACAAATCCAGACAATCACATTGTCTGATTTGGAAAGAATTTATTTGCAAATTATGGTGGAAAATAAGTATTTGGTCAATATCAAAAGTTCATCTCAATACTTTGTTATATATCCTTTGTTGGCAATGACAGAGGTCAAACATTTTCTGTAAGTCTTCACAAGGTTGTCACACACTGTAGCTGGTATGTTGGCCCATTCCTGCTTGCAGATCTCCTCTAGAGCAGTGATGTTTTGGGGCTGTCGCTGGGCAACACAGACTTTCAACTCCCTCCAAAGGTTTTCTATGGGGTTGAGATCTGGAGACTGGCTAGGCCACTCCAGGACCTTGAAATGCTTCTTACGAAGCCACTCCTTCATTGCCCGGGTGCTGTGTTTGGGATAATTGTCATGCTGAAAGACCCAGCCACATTTCATCTTCAATGCCCTTGCTGATGGAAGGAGGTTTGCACTCAACATCTCACAATACATGGCCCCATTCATTCTTTCATGTACACGGATCAGTTGTCCTGTTCCCTTTGCAGAGAAACAGCCCCAAAGCATGATGTTGAAACTCCCATGCTTCACAGTAGGTATGGTGTTCTCTCTCCTCCAAACACGACAAGTTGTGTTTCTACCAAACAGTTCTACTTTGCTTTCATCTGACCATATGACATTCTCCCAATCTGCTTCTGGATCATCCAAATGCTCTCTAGCATACTTCCGACTGGCCCGGACATGTACTGGCTTAAGCAGGGGGACACGTCTGGCACTGCAGGATCTGAGTCCCTGGCAGCGTAGTGTGTTACTGATGGTAGCCTCTGTTACGTTGGTCCAGCTCTCTGCAGGTCATTCACTAGGTCCCCCCGTGTGGTTCTGGGATGTTTGCTCACTGTTCTTGTGATCATTTTGACCCCACGGGGTGAGATCTTGCGTGGAGCCCCAGATCGAGGGAGATTATCAGTGGTCTTGTATGTCTTCCATTTTCTAATTATTGCTCCCACAGTTGATTTCTTCACACCAAGCTGCTTGCCTATTGCAGATTCAGTCTTCCCAGCCTGGTGCAGGTCTACAATTTTGTTTCTGGTGTCCTTCGACAGCTCTTTGGTCTTCACCATAGTGGAGTTTGGAGTGTGACTGTTTGAGGTTGTGGACAGGTGTCTTTTATACTGATAACAACTTCAAACAGGTGACATTAATACAGGTAATGAGTGGAGGACAGAGGAGCCTCTTAAAGAAGAAGATACAGGTATGTGAGAGCCAGAAATCTTGCTTGTTTGTAGGTGACCAAATACTTATTTTCCACCATAATTTGCAAATAAATTCTTTCCAAATCAGACAATGTGATTGTCTGGATTTGTTTCCACATTTTGTCTCTCATAGTTGAGGTATACCTATGATGAAAATTACAGGCCTCTCTCATCTTCTTAAGTGGGAGAACTTGCACAATTGGTAGTTGACTAAATACTTTTTTTCCCCACTGTACATATATATATATATATATATATATATATATATATATATATATATATATATATATATATATATATATATATATATACAGGTATATATATATTTATGTGTGTGTGTGTATATATATACATACTAAAATATGTATGTCCAATCTTAAAAAGAATTCTAATAATTCACTCTTCACTTTGCACCAAATATGTCGCTACTTGCTATATTCGCAATTAGTCCTGCTCAGAAAAAACATAATTTATGTAAGAACTTACCTGATAAATTCATTTCTTTCATATTGGCAAGAGTCCATGAGCTAGTGACGTATGGGATATACAATCCTACCAGGAGGGGCAAAGTTTCCCAAACCTCAAAATGCCTATAAATACACCCCTCACCACACCCACAATTCAGTTTAACGAATAGCCAAGCAGTGGGGTGATAAAGAAAGGTGTAAAAAGCATCAACAAAAGAAATTTGGAAATAATTGTGCTTTATACAAAAAATCATAACCACCATATAAAGGGTGGGCCTCATGGACTCTTGCAAATATGAAAGAAATGAATTTATCAGGTAAGTTCTTACATAAATTATGTTTTCTTTCATGTAATTGGCAAGAGTCCATGAGCTAGTGACGTATGGGATAGCAATACCCAAGATGTGGAACTCCACGCAAGAGTCACTAGAGAGGGAGGGATAAAAATAAAAACAGCCATTTTCCGCTGAAAAAAATTAATCCACAACCCAAAAAAATAAGTTTATTCTCATAAATGAAAAACTTAAATCAAAAGCAGAAGAATCAAACTGAAACAGCTGCCTGAAGAATTTTTCTACCAAAAACTGCTTCTGAAGAAGCAAATACATCAAAACGGTAGAATTTAGTAAATGTATGCAAAGAGGACCAAGTTGCCGCTTTGCAAATCTGATCAACTGAAGCTTCATTCTTAAAGGCCCATGAAGTAGAGACTGATCTAGCAGAATGAGCTGTAATTCTTTGAGGCGGGGCCTGACCCGACTCCGAATAAGCTTGATGAATCAAAAAAAAAAGGAAATAGTAGAAGCCTTCTGACCTTTCCTAGGACCAGAAAATAAAACACATAGACTGGAAGTCTTCCTGAAATCTTTAGTAGCTTCCACATAATATTTCAAAGCTCTTACCACATCCAAAGAATGTAAGGATCTTTCCAAAGAATTCTTAGGATTAGGACACAAGGAAGGGACAACAATTTCTCTACTAATGTTGTTAGAATTCACAACCTTAGGTAAAAATTGAAAAGAAGTCTGCAAAACTGCCTTATCCTGAGGAAAAATCAGAAAAGGAGACTCACAAGAAAGAGCAGATAGCTCAGAAACTCTTCTAGCAGGAGAGATAGCCAAAAGGAATAACACTTTCCAAGAAAGTAGTTCAATGTCCAAAGAATGCATAGGCTCAAATGGAGGAGCCTGTAAAGCCTTCAAAACCAAATTAAGACTCCAAGGAGGAGAAATTGATTTAATGACAGGCTTAATACGAACTAAAGCCTGTACAAAACAGTGAATATCAAGAAGTATAGCAATTTTTCTGTGAAATAAAACAGAAAGAGCAGAGATTTGTCCCTTCAAGGAACTTGCAGACAAACCCTTATCCAAACCATCCTGAAGAAACTGTAAAATTCTAGGAATTCTACAAGAATGCCAAGAGAATTTATGAGAAGAACACCATGAAATATAAGTCTTCCAAACTCAATAATAAATCTTTCTAGGGACAGATTTACGAGCCTGTAACATAGTATTAATCACTGAGTCAGAGAAACCTCTATGACTTAGTACTAAGCGTTCAATTTCCATACCTTCAAATTTAATGATTTGAGATCCTGATGGAAAAACGGACCTTGAGACAGTAGGTCCGGCCTTAACGGAAGTGGCCAAGGTTGGCAACTGGACATCCAAACCAGATCCGCATACCAAAACCTGTGTGGCCATGCTGGAGCCACCAGCAACACAAACGATTGTTCCATGATGATTTTGGAGATCACTCTTGGAAGAAGAACTAGAGGCGGAAAAATGTAAGCAGGATGATAACACCAAGGAAGCGTCAGCGCATCCACTGCTTCTGCCTGAACATCCCTGGACCTGGACAGGTATCTGGGAAGTTTCTTGTTTAGATGAGAGGCCATGAGATCTATCTCTGTAAGACCCCACATCTGAACAATGAGAAAACGCATCTGGATGGAGAGACCACTCCCCTGGATGTAAAGTCTGACGGCTGAGGTAATCCGCCTCCCAATTGTCTACACCTGGGATATGTACCGCAGAGATTAGACAGGAGCTGGATTCCACCCAAGCAAGTATCCGAGATACTTCTTTCATAGCTTGGGGACTGTGAGTCCCACCCTGATGATTGACATATGCCACTGTTGTGATATTGTCTGTCTGAATACAAATGAATGGTTCTCTCTTTAACAGAGGCCAAAACTGAAGAGCTCTGAGAATTGCACTAAGTTCTAAAATATTTATTGGTAATATCGCCTCTTGAGATTTCCAAACCCCTTGTGCTGTCAGAGATCCACAAACAGCTCCCCAACCTGAAAGACTCGCATCTGTTGTGATCACAGTCCAGGTTGGCCGAACAAAAGAAGCCCCTTGAACTAAACGATGGTGATTTATCACCACGTCAGAGAGCGTCGAACATTGAGATTTAAGGATATTAATTGTGATATCTTTGTATAATCCCTGCACCATTGGTTCAGCATATAAAGCTGTAGAGGTCTCATGTGAAAATGAGCAAAGGAGATCGTGTCTGATGCTGCAATCATGAGACCTAAAACTTCCATGCACATAGCCACTGAAGGGAATGACTGAAACTGAAGGTGCCGGCAGGCTGCAACCAATTTTAGACATCTCTTGTCTGTTAGAGACAGAATCGCGGACACTGAATCTATCTGGAAGCCTAAAAAGGTGACCCTTGTCTGAGGAATCAAGAAACTTTTTGGTAAATTGATCCTCCAACCATGTTTCCGAAGAAAAAACACTAGTGGATTCGTGTGAGATTCTGCAGAACGTAAAGACTGAGCTAGTAGTAAGATATTGTCCAAATAAGGAAACACTGCAATACCCTGTTTTCTGATTACAGAGAGTAGGGCACCTAGAACCTTTGAAAAGATTCTTGGAGCTGTTGCTAGGCCAAATGGAAGAGCAACAAATTTGGTAATGCTTGTCTAGAAAAGAGAAGCTCAGGAACTGATAATGTTCTGGATGAATCGGAATATGAAGGTATGCATCCTGCAAGTCTATTGTGGACATATAATGTGCGCGCTGAACAAAAGGCAGAATAGTCCTTATAGTCACCATCTTGAAAGTTGGTACTCTTACATAACGATTCAAAATTTTCAGATCCAGAATTGGTCTGAATAAATTTTCCTTCTTTGGGACAATGAATAGATTTGAATAAAACCCCAAACCTTGTTCCTGAAAAGGAACTGGCATGATTACCACTGAAGACTCCAGGTCTGAAATACACTTCAGGAAAGCCTGAGCTTTTACTGGATTTGCTGGGATACGTGAGAGAAAAAAATCTTCTCACAGGAGGTCTTACTCTGAAACCTATTTGATACCCTTGAGAGACAATGCTTTGAATCCATTGATTTTGGATAGAATTTATCCAAATATCCTTGAAGAACCTTAATCTGCCCCCTACCAGCTGAGCTGGAATGAGGGCCGCACCTTCATGTGGACTTAGGGGCTGACTTTGGTTTCTTAAATGGCTTGGATTTATTCCAATTTGAGGAAGGATTCCAATTGGAAACAGATTCCTTGGGGGAAGGATTGAGTTTTTGTTCCTTATTTTGTCGAAAGGAACGAAAACGGTTAGAAGCCTTTGATTTACCCTTAGGTTTTTATCCTGAGGCAGAAAAACTAATTTTCCCCCAATAACAGTTGAAATAATAGAATCCAACTGAGAACAAAATAAATTATTACCTTGGAAAGAAAGAGATAGTAATCTAGATTTAGATGTCATATCAGCATTCCAAGATTTAAGCCACAAAGCTCTTCTAGCTAAAATAGCTAAAGACATGGATCTAACATTGATTTTGATAATATCAAATATAGCATCACAAATAAAATGATTAGCATGTTGCAGTAAACGAACAATGCTATATGTCAGAATCCAATTCTTGTTGAGCTATATTCTCCAACCAGAAAGTTGATGCAGCTGCAACATCAGCCAAATAAATTGCAGGCCTGAGAAGATGACCTGAATATAAATAGGCTTTCCTTAGATAAGATTCAAGCTTTCTATCTAAAGGATCCTTAAAGGAAGTTGCGTCATAGACGTATTTTTCGCGCCAAAAAAATTCCCGCGCCAAGAATGACACAATAAAGTCTAACATTTTGTGCACCCACGGGCCTAATACCGCCCTCAATTTGCAAGAAGTAGTCAATTGAAAAAAAAGACTAAACGCCAGGTAAGAAAAAAATTTCTTAAAAATGTTTATTTTCCCAAAATATGAAACTGACAGTCTGCAGAAGGAAATACATGAACCTGACTCATGGCAAATATAAGTACAATACATATATTTAGAACTTTATATAAATGCATAAAGTGCCAAACCATAGCTGGGGTGCCTTAAGTAATAAAAAACATACTTGCCGAAAGACACCCATCCACATATAGCAGATAGCCAAAACAGTACTGAAACAGTTATCAGTAGAGGTAATGGTAAATTGAGAGTATATCGTCGATCTGAAAAGGGAGGTAGGAGACGAATCTATACGACCGATAACAGAGAACCTATGAAATAGACCCCCGTTAGGGAAATTATCATATTCATAAGTGATACTCCCTTCACGTCCCTCTGACATTCGCTGTACTCTGAGAGGAATTGGGCTTCAACAATGCTGAGAAGCGCATATCAACGTAGAAATCTTAGCACAAACTTACTTCACCACCTCCATAGGAGGCAAAGTTTGTAAAACTGAATTGTGGGTGTGGTGAGGGGTGTATTTATAGGCATTTTGAGGTTTGGGAAACTTTGCCCCTCCTGGTAGGATTGTATATCCCATACGTCACTAGCTCATGGACTCTTGCCAATTACATGAAAGAAAGAATACATTTACACTATATACAAAAATGTGCAAAAGAGAAATGTGCTTGTTCGTGGACAGTATTGAAATGGTATAAATAAAGTGGGGAAAAGCCTGAATAGCCGCGACATCGATGACTGTTAGTTAACACCAGTCCGATGCTCTTCACACCGTACTTGACACATGTGTTTTTGACGGCTCTTTTGCTAAATAAAGAGATCGTATTCAGATCCGCAGCCGCAATGTTTGGCGAGCGTATTGACGCCCTCGAATGCATCATAGTTGACGCTTTGATAAATAGGCCTCAGAGCATGAAATTTTAAGCACCTTTCTAATTTACCTTAAAGGGACACTGAACCCACATTTTTTCTTTCGTGATTCAGATAGAGCATGACATTTTAAGCAACTTTCTAATTTACTCCTATTATCAAATTTTCTTCATTCTTTTGGTATCTTTATTTGAAATGCAAGAATGTAAGTTTAGATGCCAGCCCATTTTTAATGAACAACCTGGGTTGTTCTTGCTGATTGGTAAGGTGATTGATAAATGAATCCACCAATAAAAAAGTGCTGTCCAGAGTTCTTAAATAAAGATAGCAAGAGAACGAAGAAAAGTTGATAATAGGAGTAAATTACAAAGTTGCTTAAAATTGCATGCTCTATCTGAATCACACAAAAAAATGGATTCAGTGTCCCTTTAAGCTTTAATGTTTTATTCTAATATATATTTTTAGTTGTCCTAAATAATAATAATAAAAAAAATCAGATTTGTGTGCCTGCAGGCACCTGCGATGTAAATCCCTTGCTACACAGATACCTTTAGGCCTCAAAGCCTAACTCAACACCACTTCTCAAACTCTGCTCTAGAGGTATAACTGTCCCAAATCACCACACAATAACTCTTTGGCTCAAGAATAGCTAACAGCTACACTCAGAACATACTATATATCTCCAAATAGCAGAAAATACTGAGAGTTAATCCTACCTACGCTAAACCTGTAAAACTCACAGAAAATACCCAGTATCTCAAGAGGTAGAAATAATAAGTCCAGAAAAATGCCACTTAATATAAATAAAAGTCCAAACTTTATTTAGGATCCAAATCCAGTTCCATTAAAAACATATGGAGGTTACATCAAAGGTAGGGGGAGAGACGAATAAGTCTTACATGTTTCGGCAAGGTATAGCCGTAATAATAGACATAAATTCATACAGGTGTCACCCTTATTTACAAAGGTAAAATGTTCCCCATTGGTTAAAACATAACACACCCTTCCCCTTCCTTCCCTTGCAAGAGAAAAAAAGTTATTAACCCTTTACGCTGCATAAGTATTTAACAATCATGAATGACACAAAAGAAAATACAGAAATATTTCAAATAGAAGAAATATACATTAAAGGGGGTCTGTGAATGTGGAAGGCTGATTTGCATAATATATTAACATCAGAGCAACTAGTAATATATAAATAATGTGAGATACATAATAAAAAGCAACTCAATAGCTACTGGGCTGAATTAATTATATATCTAATCCATGCTGCAAGTTAAAGCTACTGGAAATATTAATCACATTTACACAGTACCAAAATACATTTAGCTCATGAATAGAAATATATATATATATATATATATATATATATATATATATATATATATATATATATATATATATATATATATATATATATATCATGCCATCCCATCTATCACTGGACCTAAGATTGAAACTTAAAGCAGAAACCTGAAATGAGAATAGCTAATTAGTATTTACAACACCATCAAACTAACAAAAAATATATATATAAATGCTAAAATATAATGTTACAAATATTATCAAAGAGGTAGATGAAGATCAAATTCACATTGTTACAACCAAGTTAGACGAATCAGAGCTTATGGGTTACATTAACAGAGGACCTAAGCCTCCTTATAATTAAAAACAAAGAATGTTATCTAAGGTGTATATAGAAATAAACGGTGAGTTTGACAAAATGTTACAGGATGTTATTGAAAACCTTAAGAAAGATATTATACAAGTCAAACATGTTTTCTTATGGCTAGATTTAGAGATTGGTGGTAGATGGGGTGCGTTAGCTACGCGTGGTTTATGTCTAACGCACGGCATTGTTTGACTCCGGTATTTAGAGTTTATAAACAACCTTCTAACGATACTTCTAACGCGTGTATTGCACATGCGGAATCCTGCACGCGTTAGACAGTCTCCCATAGAGATCAATGGAAAAGCAAACAAACAAGCTTTTTTCATCTAACACTCGATCTCGCGAGAAATACGCACAGCTCGGTCATATGACGCATAACACATCATGCACAACAATAACACGCCGCAAAAGTCACAACAACAATCACTAAACAAAGCACACAAGCATTACACATTCACAAGCGGGGGGAATTTTATTTTAATAAAATACACGGAATACGCATATACTTTAAGATGCGGAAATACGCAAAATAACAACAAGAATAATTAAAAAAATACATAACTAGCAAAATAATCGCATTCAATATCACTATATATTAGGACAAACATACATATACAACACTTCACTAATACCACACCATCGCAAATTCACATTTAAACATAATACTATTGGACAATGTTATAGAAAACGACCACTATGACATCATCGCATTCTACACATTCCACAAATACTAACTCCAAATGAGCATGCTCACATTCACACACCTAATACACATTGCACAAATACTAATTAATAATAATGCACACCTGAACACAATTTACAACGCAAATAGGTACATCATTAAACATTTACACAGGGTATATAAGCAACACACAAGCATGGCTTCTTTGACTGTGTTGATGGTGGGTCTTTGGAGATTGGAGGTTTAAGATTAGAGAGTTTGTGCATTATTGTGAGTGAGTTAGTGTGAGAGAGTCAGTTGTTAGTGTTATCGTGAGTGAGTGAGTGGGAGTTAGTGATAGTGGGAGAGAGTCAGTTAGTGGTAGTGGGAGTTAGTGACAGTTAGTTGTAGTGTGAGTTAGTGAGAGTTAGTAGTAGTGTGAGTTAGTGAGAATTAGTAGTAGTGTGAGTTAGTGAGAATTAGTAGTAGTGTGAGTTAGTGAGAATTAGTAGTAGTGTGAGTTAGCGAGCGAGTGCTTTTTCTGTACACATAACACATTTACACGCAAACACATTCAATACATACATACACTTATCAATAACACTACATACACTCCATACCCCATACCCTCTCATACTACACTCCATACCCCATTCCCTGTACTCCCATTCCCTGTAATCCCATTTACTCTTATCCCATACCCCATCCCCATCCCATCCCCTAGTTACATTTAGTTGACATATCCTCCTTTTTGTCTTCTTCTTCATTTTGTTCATTTAAATACTCCTTACCCTCTTTTATTTATATCCCTTTCACACTTTCAGCACTTTTTTCGTCTTTTTAGTTCTTTATTTTGACCCCCTTTCATTTGATCACACTCACTTTTGGGTTGCTTAGTTGGGGTTTAGTTTAGGGAAGAGATGGAGGGCAGGCAGGGGAGAGGTAGAGGGGGGAGGAGAGGGAGGGGGAGAGGAACAGGGCAGGAAGGGGGGCAGGAAGCAGGGGTGGAAGCGGTGGGTGGACCCAGCCACTTGGTTCAAGATGAACAAGTGGCTGGGCCCAGTGGCAGACAGAGTAGGGCTTCAAAGTCCGGGAAACAGAGGGCATCGTCACAGGGGAAGGCCAAGGCGACTAGGGAGGCGAGGTTTTCGATGGAGGAGAAGGAGACCCTCGTAGAAGCCTATATGGCCAGGTATAGGAGGCTGCAGCATCAGAAGACCACCCCGACTGAGAAGAGGAAGCTCTGGCAGGAGATAAGGAATGCAGTCAATGCAGTGGGTGGCCAGAACAGAGATATGGACTCTATAAAACATCGATACCGGGACTGCAAGATGGATCTCAAGAAAAAGTTAAGCCTGGAAGCCCGACATGCCGCAGGAACCGGTGGCGGACCTGCACTGGAAATCGAGTACTGCCGATGGGAGGAAATGTTGCGTCCCAGCATCTCCGAGGTGGATATATTCGGTATCAGAGGAATTGATACCGGGAACCTGCAATTCTCATCTGACGGTAAGCTCATTTAAGAATAAACTAACATACAAATGTATTTCAAGGGACACTATACGCAAACATTTACTTTCATGATTGAGGTAGAGAATACAATTTTAAAAAACATTCCAATTTTCTTATATTACCTAATTTGAATCATTCTTTAGATATACTTTAATGAAGAAATAGCCATGCACACGGTGAACCAATCACAGGAGGCAGCTATATTCAGCTAACAATCAGCAGCTTCTAAGCATATTTAGATATGCTTTTCAGCAAAGAATATCCAGAGAATGAAGCTAATTAGATAAGAAAAGTACATTAGAAAGTTGATTATAATTGTATGTTTATAAATCATGAAAGATAAAACATTGGGTTTCATGTCCCTTTAAGGATCAGATTAATGCTATTACGTTGTTTACACGCATTCACAATAACTTTGCGGTTACATTAGTATCTAGGCTATAGGTTAGGTGTGCATTTAAAAAGACTGAAAACAAACGCTAAAACATTCAGATTGACCACAGATATCACAAACACGGTTTAGAAAATGCGGAAATCGTATTGATTGTTAGATTTCTAAGTGGATTAATGAGGCTGCATTTGTAATTGTATCGTAAGCGAAGTCATTTAAAGCTTTATTTGGAAATATGCTAATATATACATTTATTTCTTTTTAAAATATACAGAGTCTGGGGAGGAGGCAGCACAGCAAATACCGGCTCCTTCTTTACCCCGGGATGAGAGTGGTGGGGATGAATATCCACCTCGGAGGGAAGAGGCCCCCCATGACGAAGAGGCCCCCCATGACGAAGAGGCCCCCCATGACGAAGAGGCCAAGGAAGCAGAGGAAGAGGCCACGGAAGCAGAGGAGGAGGCCGCGGAACCAGAGGCACCTCAAGGACTCGCACCCCGCCGTGCACGGGCACCCCGCCGTGCACGGGTACCCCGCCAAGCACAACAAGAGGAAATAGCGGAGGTGCGGGTTCTACTAGACTACATAGACCAGATGCGTAACTCCCGGATACAAAATATGGAAGGCCGAACTAGAATTATTGCAGGACAAAACCAAATAATTGAAGGCCAAAACAAAATAATAAACATACTTACTCGAATAGAAGAAGGGCAAAACAGAACCTTTAATCTACACCAAGAGATGTTAAATTTTTTATGGGAGGCGCATGCTGGTCTGCCTCCTGGTCCGCCTCCTGCTGCCGGGCCTCCTGCTCCTGCCGGGCCTCCTGCTGCCGGGCCATCTGCTCCTGCTGGGCCTCCTCCTGCCGGGCCATCTTCTCCTGCCGGGCCTCCTGCTGCCGGGCCATCTTCTCCTGCCGGGCCTCCTGCTGCCGGGCCATCTTCTCCTGCCGGGCCTCCTGCTGCCGGGCCATCTTCTCCTGCCGGGCCTCCTGCTGCCGGGCCATCTTCTCCTGCCGGGCCTCCTGCTGCCGGGCCATCTTCTCCTGCCGGGCCTCCTGCTGCCGGGCCATCTTCTCCTGCCGGGCCTCCTGCTGCCGGGCCATCTTCTCCTGCCGGGCCATCTTCTCCTGCCGGGCCATCTCCTCCTCCTCACCTTGGTCGTCCCAGTACTCTTCCTTCCACTCTTCCCACAACATATCCAATGAGAACTCGTCGGAGTCGGCAGTTGACCCTCCCAGAGCCTCAGCCCCGTGGGAAGAGGGGAAGGAAGAGGAAGTAAGTATTTCCTTTCATGTTTAATGTTATTTTTATTTAATGTGTAATGGATAGGTATGTAATGATGTGGTTTTCATACACTTGTGGACCACACTCTGTATATAATCGACTTCTATGGGATCGGGTCCATGGAGGCAGATTGTTTGCAGAGTGTGGGTTATAAGTGTGTGAAAACCACATCACATACCTATCCTTGTTCATGATATTGATTGGTTTCTGTGATGTGATGTCCAAACTGTTTCCCGAATCGCTAACAAAATTACCATTACAATTATCCATGATGGCATATTACTGTTTGAATGTCAATAACACAGCTTAAAGGGACATTAAAAAAATTATTGATTACAAAGAATACACTGTATTATGCATTATCAAGCTGGAAAAAACAAAACATGGAGAAATACGTGTGACTTATGTGCTTACCCTTGGATCTATGACTATGAAAAATGACCACTTATTTGTTGTTCTGACATAACAACATTTTAGACATCAATGATCAATACATGGTAAATAATATGCTATATGAGCACAAGGTTTTAGATATACAAATGCTATCCAAATGCCCTCTAGTGGTCAAATTGCATAATGATTAAATGCACTCTTCAAGCTCTAAGAAATGAGCACACGAACCTCATAGGTTTAGCTAGCAAATTAAAATAAACACAGACAAATGATTAATTGGTGAGAAAACTTTGATATCATTGACTTTTATAATAATGCAAAACATGATTTGTTTTATAAACTGTCCCTTTAACAAAATTACATATGCTAACATATATTTGCAGATTGTTGGTATATCTACATGTACTTGTTAAAACAATAAATATTGAAAAAAGATTTATATTGACGTGTTAAATAAAGTCTATTTTCTTAAAGAGACATTATTGTGTTAATTTATTTTTATAAAGACATTTGTTTTAACAATGAATATGGTTTAAAGTCCTTTTAGGAGTGGGGGGTGAAAATATGCTAACAATAATATATTTGGAGATTAACCAATGTGGAACTCATACATGATACAAAAATAAACATTTGCATTAAAGGGACAGTATACTATCTTTTTAACAGAACTGTATATAAAAGACACTACTAGAAACAACAAGATTAACATATACTGATATCAATATTACAAAGCTTTAAACACTTTCAAAGAAAATCGGATTAGCTCTCTTGAAAATATAGATGAACCCCCATTACAACCGTAAAACAAGACAGTACCCCATCATTAACATATGAAAAGACCCTTTACACAAACAGGAGAAAGCTGGAGATGGTACTCACATGAAACTTTGAGGCTTGGCGAGGAGTCTGAAAATTACTTACATTTTATTTGAACAGAAACAAAATGAGACGTGTATTTGGAAAACAATGGACTATCTAACTAGAGACCAAATAAAATATTTTGATTTATAATGTGAGTGTCTAATGAACCTTTAATAAAATATACAACGAAATTACATTTAGAAGAAGTCTGCATCATATATTTAGCATATGATAAAGATAAATGCATGTTGATTACTTTATTCTAACACAATAGCACATATTTATGAATTAGATATCTTTAACATTAAACACAACAGTCATTTTTCATAAAAAGGAACATATTGTTGACAAACATATTAAACAACATGGACTATAGAGATTTGCACTTGCCTCGAAATATCTTATGCATGAAAACATTTGGCTTTCGTTTGTTTATTCAACCAGACATCCAGCAAAAGAGAATGTGGTGGTCTTTATCAGCTATGGGTCAACAATATAACATGATGCAAAAAATCCATATTCGCCATGGTTTTAAACCTGTCTTCTCATTCACAAACGTGTTTAACGTGCACAAACAAATATTGCAGGAATACGTAATACAATCTGACGTTTTTTTACCTTTGCATGTGACGTCTTAATTAACATGGCGCTTCCTTGATCGCGTAAGAACGCAAACCAAAAAAAGGCGCATCCTTGATCGCGTAAGAACGCAAACCAAAAAAAGGCGCATCCTTGATCGCGTAAAAATGTCACTCAATACAAGGAATCATTGGACAGCCTGGCAGGTGATGTCTTAAGCAACATGGCGCATCCGAGATTGCTGAAAAACCGCAGCCAATACAAGGACTCAGTTGACAGCTTGGCATATCAATAAGAAACGTATTTATATTTTAGTAACTAGTATGTGTCTAGATTGCTATCTAGTAATGTCACGAAATCATGAAGCATCTTTTCGGACTTGACTGTCCCTTTAACTATAGCTATGGTGTATATCTTTAACATTTAAAAGATACACATGAGAAATACATATGCCATTGATGTTTTAAGATATGTTTAGATTGTTTTGGAATAACAATAATGACACATGTATTGATCAAACGTGTCATTTATTCAAGTTGAAATATGGTCAGCCTACCTATAGCCATATATGGGAGAAGTATTTTGTAAAAATATTTGGTGAAAAATATTCCTCATCTAAAATATGCGCATTACACACAGAGATTGATTTGGTTACACTTTTACAATAAGATAGAATTGAAAATTAAATACATGTGCTGTCAACATTACAATAAGATTGTTTAGTAATAAGATTATATGTCCTTGTTCATGTAAAAAGGACAAAAACGCTTTAGAAATGGAAATACATTCATTAACAATTGTGCTCCCCATCACTTAAAGGGACATGATTTTTATTTATAAAAAGAGGATACACAGAGACAATACTAATTCAATAACATGAACACTTTACAGGGATTATATCATTGTATCAATCCTCAGATCATTTGTTAAAGGTGCATCAATTCATGCAGAGTTTAGAAATACACACATGGATGTGAAATTTGAAATATACATATATATATATACACAAATAACTATCTATATATACATATATAAACAATTACTATGCTAATCATAATCATGCAATGATAAAGCTTTTCGAAAAATATATAAAGACAAATAATAAAATTACATTGGAGATGTTAATCTTAAAGTCATTTACAATTGTATTACATATATGATTCATGAAACACCATTATTTTTGTTAAGGTCCCTTTAAGGATCAACCAGATAAACTAGAGATTTCAATCAATGACATGAATAAGGAGGACAAAGAATCGTGCAATGACATGTCTTTTATTAGGATGTCAGAAAACATCAACAACGTTTATAAATAATCATGTAAATATCTGGGAAATTGGAGACATATGACAAGGTAAGAGAGTGCATCACAGTCCATGAAGAGAGTTGCCAAGGGCCAGCATAGCCCCATTTGAGCCATATGACAAGGTAACAGAGTGCATCACAGTCCATGAAGAGAGTTGCCAAGGGCCAGCATAGCCCCATTTGAGCCATATGACAAGGTAACAGAGTGCATCACAGTCCATGAAGAGAGTTGCCAAAGGCCAGCATAGCCCCATTTGAGCCATATGACAAGGTAACACAGTGCATCACAGTGCATGAAGAGAGTTGCCAAGGGCCAGCATAGCCCCATTTGAGCCATATGACAAGGTAACAGAGTGCATCACAGTCCATGAAGAGAGTTGCCAAGGGCCAGCATAGCCCCATTTGAGCCATATGACAAGGTAACACAGTGCATCACAGTCCATGAAGAGAGTTGCCAAGGGCCAGCATAGCCCCATTTGAGCCATATGACAAGGTAACAGAGTGCATCACAGTCCATGAAGAGAGTTGCCAAGGGCCAGCATAGCCCCATTTGAGCCATATGACAAGGTAACACAGTGCATCACAGTCCATGAAGAGAGTTGCCAAGGGCCAGCATAGCCCCATTTGAGCCATATGACAAGGTAACACAGTGCATCACAGTCCATGAAGAGAGTTGCCAAGGGCCAGCATAGCCCCATTTGAGCCATATGACAAGGTAACAGAGTGCATCACAGTCCATGAAGAGAGTTGCCAAGGGCCAGCATAGCCCCATTTGAGCCATATGACAAGGTAACAGAGTGCATCACAGTCCATGAAGAGAGTTGCCAAGGGCCAGCATAGCCCCATTGTAGATATATGACAAGGTAAAAGAGTGCAACAGGCACAACAATAAACAGAAAAAAAGGCCAAATGGCAACCATAAAAAATACATCAACATGTGGACGGAGGATTCTTCTCTGCGCCCTTGGAGCATCTCCAGATCCTCCACTTACTGGTCATCCCCTTCATCGTCCTGTGCATGTCCAGCTCCAGATTTAGGCATTGAACGTAATCTCATGATCTGGCGAAGAGTCAAATGCTGAACATGGAGCTGGGCCTGCATGGTGTCGTTCATCCCTCTCAGGACAGCTGCGTTCCTCAACACGGCCTGCTCTACACGTGCTATACCTTCTAGCATGAGCCATGTTGAGTCACAGCCTAAAATAAAGAATAAATAAAATATTAAGGATAATTACACAACCGAAGAAAAAATAAGCAAAGATACATTGTCATCATAAAGACAAATCATTCTTTACATCAATTTGTTGAAATTGATTCTTTACACATTAAATATGTTATTCAGACAGACCGAAATCATTAAAGGGACAGTTTACTCAAACATGTTGTCCCCTTTAATTGGTTTTCGATGATCCACTTATACAGCTTGAGTGTCTAAAATCTTGTTAAAGGATTTGCATTGTACTTACATTAGCAATTTAAATATTTTAATTATACTGTGGTAGGCACACCTATCCTTAAACATTTTGTAGTTGAGGACAAGCTGTGTAAACATAGCAACCTGAACAAATTACATTCCCACTGGGTTAGACAAGAGATAATATATCAATATTTGTACATAAATTGTTGGATCCAAGTAGTGGTGATTGGTATATGTAGTGATATCAAATTAAAGGGACACTGAACCTAAATATTTAATTGACTGATTCAGATAGAGCATGACATTACAAATGATAAAATATTACACATATTCTTTAAATGTTAGAATTCTCTAGATAGATTTTGAATGCAAGAATGTAGGTTTATAGGGCAGGCCATATTTGTTTATCAACTTTGGTTGTCCCTGCTGATTGATGGATACATTCATCCAACAATAAAGAAATGATGTCCAGACTTATTTTCGATTGAAAATTAATTCTAGGCATTTCTTTGTTTCAATAAAGATAGCAAGAGAATGAAGAATAATTCATAAGAGTAGTAAATTATAAATTTCATTAACATTGCATGCTCTATTTGAATCACAATAGAAACAATTTGCCTTCAGTGTACCTTTAAGTATCTTATAATGTTGATTTTGAATGATACTTACAGCTGTGGCTGGGAAGCACAATCCGACACCCAGGACAATGAAGGTTGAGACAGGGGGGAGGGATGGGATTGGGTTGGGGAGGGATGGGCTGCTGCTCTGGGGTAGCCCGTACAGCTGGGGAGTGGTGAGTTGGGGGCTGGGCAGCTGGGGTAGCTGTACGGGCCAAAAGACGGGGAGAGCAGCGAAGGGGGAGGTAGGGGCGTTTTTTGGGAGGGATATGACGGGACAAATGGGAAGGGCCAGGAGGGGAAGGGGACTGGGCAGGGGGCTGGGCAGGGGACTGGGCAGGGGACTGGGCAGGGGGCTGGGCAGGGGACTGGGCAGGGGGCTGGGCAGGGGACTGGGCAGGGGGCTGGGCAGGGGAGGAACAATGATGACCAGAAGCAGAGGATCCATCTGAAATAAATATAATAAATATATTAACATCTCATACATCATGAAATCCAAGCAACGCATTTCAACTTGATTATGTTTGCAATATACTTAGAAGTGTGTTTGAATTTCTAAACAATGATGACATGAGGATATGGTATGCATATAGGCACTCAGATGAATATCAATGACTGTCTGTACAATTCAAAAATTATTATTGTGGTTTGGCCTAGAATATGCATGTGACATCATGATGGCATGAATTTCAAATCCAAATATTTAACCCTTTAAGGACACAGCTTTCAGTTTGCTCAATTGTTTTATGACGGAAAAATTCCGTCATATGTCCTTAAGAGGTTAAACAAATCCAAGCATATCTTCATGCTGCCTGATATATAAAGGGGGCAGTAGTGTATTTGAACAGACAAATAATATTCCTTTTTAAAGTGCAAAAGCTGTAGACTTTGAATGTCTTCAATAAAATGATTTCAAATAAATAAACATGTTGGATACATGTTAGATATATTTCACATACCATCAGACTCCAAGGAAGCCTCTTCCTCCTCCGTCCCACATGTTAAATCAATCTCTGTAAAACATAACATGTTGTGTACACGTTAAGATCAGATATTATAACATATGTTACTGTTGCTCAAAGACACACATCAATGTTGCATTAAAGATATACACACCCAAAGTTATGATTTACATCATTTTGATGGAGCATACAAATGACATTATATTTGTTATTATCAATGATTCGGATTTTCTATTTATTGTTTGTATTAATTTTCAAATCATAAAAGCATAGTACATTGAACATTTAAGATTTCTCATGTGTGTATCACTTGATGATTGTTGTCAAAAATGAACCTGGAAACAAACATATGCTATACATCTTCTGAATAACAAAGGTGTAGACTAAGAAAGTTTTATGTCTTAATCTTTCAATATTCAAATAAAATTAATATATAATCAGAGGAGTCAATTATATGTTTGTTTCAAATGTTATGCTTCATCAGAATCATGCTCATAATATTGATTAACAATACACCTTCAATGACATATAAATGAGTCAATGGACTTACCAGAAGACCGCAAAGGCGGCTCTGTGTCAGTGCTGGATTCCTCTGGGCTCCCCACACCAACTCTCTCTATGAATGATATAGATATATATTAGTGAACACATTTGGGATAGCACTAAATCACATCTGGATCGATTTATAAGAATAATCAACTTGAAAATGTGAAGAATAGAGCAGTCATTATAAAATAAAATGCTTGATTGAATCAAGGGGATTCTGTAAAAAATGATGTATTGAACATATGTTTAATTTCTGACTATATTAGATATCAAACTCATCTCATACGATGCTATTGCATATCTAAATATACCCATTGATCAATGTTCTTCAAAGAATACACACAAACCACATTTTGAATAACAGCTGTTGACAAATATAAACAAAGACATGTGGCACATCGAGCCATTTGTGCAATGTACAGTAATCTTGTTTAGGACACAACACATATTGATCACAATACCAAACCAAATTGATTAGTACAAATATGTAATCATGGTGCTGTTAGAGTATGCTTATATCTAGAAAGTAACTCCAACAGTGAATATGTGAATTATATATCAATATTGTCTAATCCAAAGAATGGAAGGATTAATGAATCTATTGTTTATTAAAGGGACACTGACATGATTTATTTCAATCATTGATTTCACTGTTCAAACTGTTCCAAATGATTTCACATTGACTCCTATTATAATTTTAATGTTGCTACATTTTAATCTTAAAGGCAGATAAGCAATATTGGATTCAATAAATATTGTTTGTTGAAGGTATCCACCAATCATCAATAAAAACCCAGGTTGGTCAACCAAAATTGAGCTGCAGATAAACGTACATTCTTGATTTTAAAATACATTTAGCAATAGAATATTTCACATATGATTATAGTATTATATTTAAATGTTGCTTAATATTGCATGCTCGATCTGAATGACAACATTAATAATTTTAGATCAGTGTCCCTTTAATATAAAAAAATATTGATTTGATAAGGTTGGTGTTAATGAATTCTCTACTCCATATGTTGATGTAATGAATGGGATTGAGCATGCAATTTGAATCTAATATGTTATTTAAGGATATCCTTTGAATTATTTAATTTTCAGCTATTAAAGGGACATGAAGCTCTAAATGTGTAATTGTATACTTTTTGAAACTACAGGGAGTGCAGAATTATTAGGCAAGTTGTATTTTTGAGGATTAATTTTATTATTGAACAACAACCATGTTCTCAATGAACCCAAAAAACTCATTAATATCAAAGCTGAATATTTTTGGAAGGAGTTATTAGTTTGTTTTCAGTTTTAGCTATTTTAGGGGGATATCTGTGTGTGCAGGTGACTATTACTGTGCATAATTATTAGGCAACTTAACAAAAAACAAATATATACCCATTTCAATTATTTATTTTTACCAGTGAAACCAATATAACATCTCAACATTCACAAATATACATTTCTGACATTCAAAAACAAAACAAAAACAAATCAGTGACCAATATAGCCACCTTTCTTTGCAAGGACACTCAAAAGCCTGCCATCCATGGATTCTGTCAGTGTTTTGATCTGTTCACCATCAACATTGCGTGCAGCAGCAACCACAGCCTCCCAGACACTGTTTAGAGAGGTGTACTGTTTTCCCTCCTTGTAAATCTCACATTTGATGATGGACCACATGTTCTCAATGGGGTTTAGATCAGGTGAACAAGGAGGCCATGTCATTAGATTTTCTTCTTTTATACCCTTTCTTGCCAGCCACGCTGTGGAGTACTTGGACGCGTGTGATGGAGCATTGTCCTGCATGAAAATCATGTTTTTCTTGAAGGATGCAGACTTCTTCCTGTACCACTGCTTGAAGAAGGTGTCTTCCAGAAACTGGCAGTAGGACTGGGAGTTGAGCTTGACTCCATTCTCAACCCGAAAAGGCCCCACAAGCTCATCTTTGATGATACCAGCCCAAACCAGTACTCCACCTCCACCTTGCTGGCGTCTGAGTCGGACTGGAGCTCTCTGCCCTTTACCAATCCAGCCACGGGCCCATCCATCTGGCCCATCAAGACTCACTCTCATTTCATCAGTCCATAAAACCTTAGAAAAATCAGTTTTGAGATATTTCTTGGCCCAGTCTTGACGTTTCAGCTTGTGTGTCTTGTTCAGTGGTGGTCGTCTTTCAGCCTTTCTTACCTTGGCCATGTCTCTGAGTATTGCACACCTTGTGCTTTTGGGCACTCAAGTGATGTTGCAGCTCTGAAATATGGCCAAACTGGTGGCAAGTGGCATCTTGGCAGCTGCACGCTTGACTTTTCTCAGTTCATGGGCAGTTATTTTGCGCCTTGGTTTGTCCACACGCTTCTTGCGACCCTGTTGACTATTTTGAATGAAACGCTTGATTGTTCTATGATCACACTTCAGAAGCTTTGCAATTTTAAGAGTGCTGCATCCCTCTGCAAGATATCTCACTATTTTTGACTTTTCTGAGCCTGTCAAGTCCTTCTTTTGACCCAATTTGCCAAAGGAAAGGAAGTTGCCTAATAATTATGCACACCTGATATAGGGTGTTGATGTCATTAGACCACACCCCTTCTCATTACAGAGATGCACATCACCTAATATGCTTAATTGGTAGTAGGCTTTCGAGCCTATACAGCTTGGAGTAAGACAACATGCATAAAGAGGATGATGTGGTCAAAATACTAATTTGCCTAATAATTCTGCACTCCCTGTATGTACTACTGTTATCTCAACACATGATTTTAACTTTTGACCCAATGCAAATGTATGCATAAAAAAACAGCCGGATAATACCAGTAATGCATTGTTTAACATAAACCAAAATCAATATGTTTTTAGATGAACTAAAACAATAGACTGAACCAATGTAGATCATAAAATGTTTAAACAAAACAATAAAATCACGTTTCAAAATCATTCAATGTAAAATTTCGTTGGCATGTCCCTTAAATGACGTGATCAATTTCAAAAATGGAATCTATATTTAAAAAAAAAAATCATATGCAAAAGTGTGTGAGTTTTTTAAAAATGTATACAAATAAGATTAAGCAATACACAAGGGAAGAATATAAATTGGACATTCAAAGAATCTTACATTAAAATTAAGATATCCAGAATAGATGTGATATTTTAAATTTGATAAAAATTCAGAGTAGTCTTACAATGTAATCCTCTGTTTATTTTTTTTAAATTCTTATTTGTAAATATTTTAGTAATCCATTTTGCAGATACATATAAATATTGAACAATGTGGATTTAGTATGTAATGTTCTGTCCATGTTTCTAAGACAAATGTCACTTAAAATGAGACATACCATACTGTGACAAGCCCTGGCTTGAGGATCCAGCACCAACATCCAGATCTGTAATATATTAAATGAGGATTGGATATCATTAATACAAATCATGCCATGTTTAAAATCTTTACATTATTAGCAAATCAATTAAAAAATATTAATCTTTTGGTAGTCCCATGAGTTAATTGTTTCCTCAATTAAATTCATGATAAATATATCCTGTACTCTTATTTTCAATCAGTTGTGTTGTTTACTGTAGCTTTAATTATTTTTTGGTGTTATTTCATTCTCATCAATTGATGGGCATATGTTATTTATTTTTTGGATTCTGCTTTTTTTTTATTATGTATACTATTGAAAATAAGAATACTGTATTCTTCACATATATAATAATTCACATTTCATTTTGACCAACATGTATAAAGCAATGCCACTTACAGCAAACCCATGTTAACGTGGATGCGCAATTCCATTTTCGCGATCATTGCGCAATGATTCCAAGCGGAATAACGCATCCGTCATTTGACCAACATGTATAAAGCAATGCCACTTACAGCAAACCCATGTTAATGTGGATGCGCAATTCCATTTTCGCGATCATTGCGCAATGATTCCAAGCGGAATAACGCATCCGTCATTTGACCAACATGTGTAAAGCAATGCCACTTACAGCAAACCCATGTTAACGTGGATGCGCAATTCCATTTTCGCGATCATTGCGCAATGATTCCAAGCGGAATAACGCATCCGTCATTTGACCAACATGTATAAAGCAATGCCACTTACAGCAAACCCATGTTAACGTGGATGCGCAATTCCATTTTCGCGATCATTGCGCAATGATTCCAAGCGGAATAACGCATCCGTCATTTGACCAACATGTGTAAAGCAATGCCACTTACAGCAAACCCATGTTAACGTGGATGCGCAATTCCATTTTCGTGATCATTGCGCAATGATTCCAAGCGGAATAACGCATACGTCATTTGACCAACATGTGTAAAGCAATGCCACTTACAGCAAACCCATGTTAACGTGGATGCGCAATTCCATTTTCGCGATCATTGCGCAATGATTCCAAGCGGAATAACGCATCCGTCATTTGACCAACATGTGTAAAGCAATGCCACTTACAGCAAACCCATGTTAACGTGGATGCGCAATTCAATTTTCGCTCTGTGACGCATATTCTGTAGAGCGCAAGAAACATCATTCCTATTTCATGTGTCACTAATCTAAAATCAGATATCTAAACATCATATGTAGTGTATGTTGTGAGATCTGGATAGGTTTAGGATCTGACTATATACACATTTTTAAATAAATAATCAAATATTAAGATATTATATGAAGATGGATAGTTACCTGGTTCAGATTCTCTATCGGCTCCTCCCAGGCCACCGGACGGAGAAGCAGCTGCCCTGGCCCCCGCGTCAGGAATTTCAGATCCCGCAGCTGGGAGGGAAGAAGAGGAGGCCGAGGATGGCGAGGATCTAAATCTTTTGGGGACCCGGAGATTGAGGAGCTCGCATAAAGTCACCTCATAAGGGAGTAGGTAGAGTTTCCGCGGGGCCTTTCTTTGGCCCCCTCTTTTATGGGCTTGTACCCACTCCCTTATGAGGTTGACTTTTTTGGACAATCGCAACCTCATATCTCCGAATCTCCTCATGATTTGATCCTGGCTCCTCTGGACGCCACACACCAATTTCACCGCATTGGTGATAGACTCCCAGAGGGCCTTCTTAACAGGCGCATCTGTCGACCTCCTCTTGTTCCCAAACAGCTGGGGATAAAAGTCCTTGACGGCGTGGACCAGTGCAGCGCTCTCCTGCTTGGTGAACCTGGGAGGTGACATGCCTGCTGGGTTGTAGAATATTTTTTTGTTTAAAATAATATATACTGCCTGCAGGCATTAGAGAACTGACAAAGATGGCAACGTGTAATGGACTTTTATATGGTGAAGTAAACATGAGATGCACCATGGGACAAGTTATCTGTACATCTGATTGGATAAAAGTTTGAAATATTGTTAGAATGTCTGTGAGACCATCGTGACTCAAGTTGTGTTTGTGTGATGAACTCTGATTGGCTGTTCCTTAATGTTTCATATCTTAGTAACTTCCTTACACATACCTCTTGGTGGTGCTGTTACTTCATTTTTCATGTAGACTTATTTGTAACTCATGGGCCTGTCATGCGGATATGTGTGACGCAGATTTAATATCCATGATCCGTTAAATATTAATGTTTAAATTCTCTTTAAAATCTAATAGTGTCACATTATTAAATGTTGTAGACATTTTTCGGTTTAATAACGGTCTGTTTCTTTAATACAAATACACATTTAATATTGTATGTCTTTATTGTTCATAAAATCAATTTGTTGACTTATTGTGAAGTATTGACATTGCTCTATTAAATGTATTTCATAATGCACATTGATTGTGTGCTATTGCGTGACATTAGACTCTAATGTTTAAAGATGCAAATCTGGTGTTTCAAGATCCGTTTCCCACGCAACATTTCCGAATGTTCAAATTCAGGTTATAATGTCATTAACTTGGATAATCTGTTTATAAATGTTAAACTACAGGTTTGTTTGTTATTAGTAAATAAACCTCAAGCTTGTATTTGTCTGAAGTGCTCATATATGTTATTGTGCAATGGCGTCTTTATTTTTAAATAGACATTACAAACAAACAATTGTATCAAATGATCTGTAGAGATTGAAAAATGTTTAGACTTTAAAATGTAACTCAATTTATCTTTGTATTTAGATATCCTCAACAGAAGAAATTTAAATGCACATGGTTGAGTCAATCACATAAGGCATCTCTGTGCATCCACCAATCTTCATCTACTGAGCCTATCTCGATATGCTTTTCAAGCAAAGTATGTCAAGATAAGAAGAGAAGTAAATACACTCTTTAAATCTCTTAAAGGGACACTGTCCAAACAAATTTAGCGTTCGTGATTCCGATTGGGCATGAAATGTTAATCAACTTTATAATTTAATCCGATTCTCAAATGTTAAGAAATATCTTGTTATCTTTCTTTGAAAATCAATAATGATATTTTAGATTACGGACAATTTTTGGAAAAAACCTGGGTTGTCCTTGATGATTGTTGGATCAATTAATCCAACCAAAAAAAACAAGTTCTGTCCAGAGTACTGAAGCAAATAAATTATCTATTTAATGCCTTATTTTTAAAATAATGATAGCAACATCACGAGGAACATTGATAATCTGAGACAAATTTAAAAGTTGCTTAAAATAGAATACTCATTCAGAATGTATAAATCAATAATTTTTTAACTGTCTCCCTTTAAGTATATTTTGAGTTCATGTCCCTTTAAAGAGACATTTCACAATAATGCTTGAAAAATCATAAACCTAGGCACCTTCCTTTTGCTAAATTAGTATAACATATGAGTAAAGCATATTTATATTTACTTCTGGATTGTTTTACACACTGCCTGAAATATATATTGTAATGGATGTATTTCGCAGTCTTCAGCTTAGAGGGACATTAAGCTATATGTTATGTATGCATTTTGGATAAGATTATAATATTTTAACACCTTAATATGTTTTGGTATTCAATAATTAGATTGTAATTATATATATTCTTGGATTAAATACATATCTACATAGGCTATTTTGATGATGATGATTGTTGGTTGCACATAGATGCCTTATGTAATTGACTAAGATATGTGCATTGATGTATATTTTTCAAAGTATATTTAAAGACTGAATGTAATTCTATAGTACTTTCTAAATATGTTTAAATTCTTTTATGATTTTTTAAAAATTAAGACACAATATACTTTGTGAATGTCCCTTTAAGGACCAAAACATTTTGAATGTTGATTTAACATTGACAAAAGAAACTAAAGGGGAATGAAAATTATATATACATATGTGATGTCTAACCCAAGAGGTAAGATTTTAAAAACTACATAATATTAATAACTATAGTAAAATGTCCCTTTAAATGACTCCACAAGAAAATAAAATCTATTAACATGGCATCCAATAACTAGCTTATGAAAAATATGACGTTAAATGACCTACCATTTAGAAATGTAGAAATTTATAAATTTAATAGAATAATGTTTTGAGATACCTAAGGAAGATACAAGATCTTATAAAATTAATTTTACATTCAACAACACTGTCACTTTAATGTAAGTGAACCACTTCCCCTTCTTAAAAGTGAAACAAAATAATTAATGTCAAATTTTGACTACATATCCGAAATTATTTGAACATCTAAGAATTTCAAAAGAAAAGCATCGATGGATCTCACTCCCCAATTAATTTAAAAAAGATAGTTTAATTTAATATTCTCTGAATCAGTGGATTTTATAAAATGAATGCATTATTTGACCTTATGCATGTGCTTGTCAAATAGACAACTACCAGTCATGGGAGTCAAATTGTTTTTTATTGACAGATTATATGGATATTTATTATAATCTGTTCAAAAGAGTGTATTTAATAATAAAATGTGGATTATTAACATTTAAAAAATTAAAAGTTTTTGAAACAAAAAAATATTCCTGGAAGTCATCAGATGACAATCTGAAATTTAAAAAGAAATTTTTACAAAGTTAATACACACATTGTAAAATATTCATAAAATACATTTACAATCATCTTGTGTCTATGCTCTAACTTTGTTCAACATTTTATAAAGATATTTATGATTTAAATTTTAAACTAAATAAAATAAACATACACCATTATATTGTGTAAGAAAAATTAAATTTAAATATCAGAATTTCGAATTATACATAATAATGTATATCACATTCCAATAATAAATATATATGTATGCTGAACATAAATGTAATATTTCATGTCCATTCAAATACCTCTATATCAACTATAATATGTATTCCTTTTTCTGATTGTGATCCCTAAATATCTAATTATGAACTAAATATGACTAATGTATGTAAGCTACTAATATTCAACAGTCTTCACTAGCATGCATTGGTACACCAACCTGGATAATGCATGGTCTTTGAAAGTCAATTCAGGGGTAAACTGTTGATCTTCAATAGGTGTCTTATTAATCAGTTCATAAAATAGAGGATTAAAATCCAATCTAAAAATTAGAAAATCATCTAAGTGTCTGATTGTGATGCCTAAATATCTAATTATGAACTAAATATGACTAACGTATGTAAGCTACTAATATTCAACAGTCTTCACTAGCATGCATTGGTACACCAACCTGGATAATGCATGGTCTTTGAAAGTCAATTCAGGGGTAAACTGTTGATCTTCAATAGGTGTCTTATTCATCAGTTCATAAAATAGAGGATTCAAATGCAATCTAAAAATTAGAAAATCATCTAAGTGTCTGATTGTGATGCCTAAATCTCTAATTATGAACTAAATATGACTAATGTATGTAAGCTACTAATATTCAACAGTCTTCACTAGCATGCATTGGTACACCAACCTGGATAATGCATGGTCTTTGAAAGTCAATTCAGGGGTAAACTGTTGATCTTCAATAGGTGTCTTATTCATCAGTTCATAAAATAGAGGATTAAAATCCAATCTAAAAATTAGAAAATCATCTAAGTGTCTGATTGTGATGCCTAAATATCTAATTATGAACTAAATATGACTAATGTATGTAAGCTACTAATATTCAACAGTCTTCACTAGCATGCATTGGTACACCAACCTGGATAATGCATGGTCTTTGAAAGTCAATTCAGGGGTAAACTGTTGATCTTCAATAGGTGTCTTATTCATCAGTTCATAAAATAGAGGATTAAAATCCAATCTAAAAATTAGAAAATCATCTAAGTGTCTGATTGAGATGCCTAAATATCTAATTATGAACTAAATATGACTAATGTATGTAAGCTACTAATATTCAACAGTCTTCACTAGCATGCATTGGTACACCAACCTGGATAATGCATGGTCTTTGAAAGTCAATTCAGGGGTAAACTGTTGATCTTCAATAGGTGCCTTATTCATCAGTTCAAAAATAGAGGACTGTGAAATACCATCTAAAAAAATAAAAAAATATAAGTGTCTCCAATAGGATGCCTCCACAGCCTTATTCTATCAAATAGTTGGCACTTACCATGTGAACATGTCTTTGTATGGTTTTCAAGGTCAGCAGATTGGAAAGATAATGCCAGACATGATCCCATTGGTATACTTCAATTTCAATCTTGGATTTTTCCACTGTCAGTCTGGGCAATCTTCACTGTTAGGCTTCAAATTCCCTTTCAGTCTTTAGATTAAGTCAACTCCCTAATGGCAGAAAATTTTGAAAAAAAAATATTACTACAAGTGTGGCAATCAGTTCTGTACCCCTCTCCCACCCCCCATTTCTGAATCAATTTCTGTCACTAGCTTACTAAGCATGTGTAGCATCTTGTGTTCTGTTCTATCAAGTGTGAAGAGGAGTCATATTGAGCAGAACGAACCTCTAATGTGTGACATTGAACCATAGCCATGCTAGAGGATATTTATGCTAGAGGATCCCTTTCTGAGTATGTACATTTTAAGTAATGTGTAAACTAAATACTAGTTTTTAAAATGTATGCCATATGATGTATTTGTGTACAATTCATGCCAGCAACAGTCCATACATTTATACTTACCAGCTGATGTCCTCTTTAAAAACCAGGTAGCAAAGACTCGCTACAGGACCCAATGACCAGAGCATCACCTATATTAATAAATCAAACACATTTTTAGCATTTGATGAACAATCCTAACATGTTTGCACAATTCTCGACTTGTCATTTCCCTAGAGTTCACATCTATTGAAAATACTCCAGTCTAACTTCTATTATTTACCGTCTAAAGTGGCGGTTGATGATTTCTGCTCTGACATTGAGCCCCTCGTCCCGGAATGGCCCCTCTAGAACAGGATCATCCTCCTCATCTCTGAGGAGGTTTCGGTGTGCCTGGACGCCCTGCAGCATCCCAGCCTGCTGTGCAATATTATGCAGGACACTACAGGCTACAACGATCTTAGCCACCTTCTTTGGGTTGTACTGGAGGGCTCCTCCCGACCGGTCCAGGCACCTGAACCTCATCTTCAGGAGCCCGAACATCCGTTCAACCACCGCCCTGGTTCTCTTATGAGCCCTATTGTAGCGCTCCTCAGACACATCAGTCGGGCTACGCAAGGGGGTAATAAGCCAAGGCCGGCTCATGTACCCAGAATCACCTATAAATTATGAACAGAACATAATTCAAAATGAATCCTCAAAATAGTATTTTGATTCCAATATAAATTTTTGTACACGATAATCCACTAACAAATGTTTATTTTTTAAATGAATAATCTAGTTCAATCTTATTCTCTATCTTCCCATTTCAGCTAAGACATGCTACATATGCGTATTTCTCCTAAACCAAACCTTGTGTAAAATGCCAACTAAATGGTTACATTGCATTCTCTATCTGAGCATTTAAGGTAAGACATGCTACATATCTGCATTGAACTAAAACTAGACATTAGCAGAAAGAGACAATGACATGGTTAAATTGCATTAGCTAATATCTTCCCATTTCAGCTAAGACATGCTACATATGCGTATTTCGCCTAAACCAAACCTTGTGTAAAATGCAAACTAAATGGTTACATTGCATTCTCTATCTGAGCATTTAAGGTAAGACATGCTACATATCTGCATTGAACTAAAACTAGACATTAGCGGAAAGAGACAATGACATGGTTAAATTGCATTAGCTAATATCTTCCCATTTCAGCTAAGACATGCTACATATGCGTATTTCGCCTAAACCAAACCTTGTGTAAAATGCAAACTAAATGGTTACATTGCATTCTCTATCTGAGCATTTAAGGTAAGACATGCTACATATCTGCATTGAACTAAAACTAGACATTAGCAAAAATTCGGTTCGTTTTCGGTTCGGATCGATTCGGACTTTTCGAATTTCGGTTCGGGTCGAATCGGATTCGGCAAAATTTGAATAAATTCGTTTCGGATTTATTCGGATCCGAATAAATTCGTTTCGGATTTATTTGGATTCGGCTGAATTCGGTTCTATTCGGTTCCGAAATTCGGTATGTTTTAGTACACTAAGTCACTAACACCCATAAACTACCTATGAACCACTAAGCCGAGGCCCCCCGACATCGCAAACCCTATAATAACATTATTTAACCCCTAATCTGCCGATCGGATATCGCCGCAACCTACATTATAACTATTAACCCCTAATCTGCTGTCCCTAACATCGCCGACCCCTACATTATAGTTATTAACCCCTAATCTGCCCCCCAACGTCGCCGCAATCTAACTACAAGTATTAACCCCTAATCTGCCGACCCGATATCACGGGCCGCCTACATTATAGCTATTAACCCCTAATCTGCTGTCCCTAACACCGCCGACCCCTACATTATAGTTATTAACCCCTAATCTGCCCCCCCCAACGTCGCCGCAATCTAACTACAAGTATTAACCCCTAATCTGCCGACCCGATATCGCCGCCGCCTACATTATAGCTATTAACCAGTAATCTGCTGTCCCTAACACCGCCGACCCCTACATTATAGTTATTAACCCCTAATCTGCCCCCCCAACGTCGCCGCAATCTAACTACAAGTATTAACCCCTAATCTGCCGACCCGATATCGCTGCCGCCTACATTATAGCTATTAACCCCTAATCTGCTGTCCCTAACACCGCCGACCCCTGCATTATAGTTATTAACCCCTAATCTGCCCCCCCCCCCAACGTCGCCGCAATCTAACTACAAGTATTAACCCCTAATCTGCCGACCCGATATCACCGCCGCCTACATTATAGCTATTAACCCCTAATCTGCTGTCCCTAACACCGCCGACCCCTACATTATAGTTATTAACCCCTAATCTGCCCCCCCCAACGTCGCCGCAATCTAACTACAAGTATTAACCCCTAATCTGCCGACCGCAAATCGCCGCCACTATAATAAACGTATTAACCCCTAAACCGCCGCACTCCCGCCTCGCAAACACTATAATACATTTTATTAACCCCTAATCTGCCCTCCCTAACATCGCCCCCACCTACCTACAATTATTAACCCCTAATCTCCTGCCCACAACGTCGCCGCTACTATAATAAGGTTATTAACCCCTAAACCTAAGTCTAACCCTAACACTAACACCCCCTAACTTAAATATAATTTAAATAAAACGAAATAAATTTACTATAGTTAAATAAATTAATCCTATTTAAAACTAAAGACTTACCTGTAAAATAAACCCTAAGATAGCTGCAATATAACTAATAGTTACATTGTAGCTATTTTAGGATTTATATTTATTTTACAGGCAACTTTGTATTTATTTTAACTAGGTACAATAGTTATTAAATAGTTAATAACTATTTAATAACTACCTAGCTAAAATAAATACAAATTTACCTGTAAAATAAATCCTAACCTAAGTTACAATTACACCTAACACTACACTATAATTAAATAAATGAATCCTATTTAAAACTAAATACTTACCTGTAAAATAAACCCTAATATAGCTGCAATATAACTAATAGTTACATTGTAGCTATTTTAGCATTTATATTTATTTTACAGGCAACTTTGTATTTATTTCAACTAGGTACAATAGCTATTAAATAGTTATTGACTAATTAATAGCTACCTAGTTAAAATAATTACAAAATTACCTGTAAAATAAATCCTAACCTAAGTTACAATTAAACCTAACACTACACTATCATTAAATAAATTAACTACAAGTACCTACAATTATCTACAATTAAATAAACTAAAGTACAAAAAAACCCCACTAAATTACAAAAACAAACAAACACTAAATTACAAAAAATAAAAAAAATTACAAGAATTTTAAACTAATTACACCTAATCTAAGCCCCTAATAAAATAACAAAGCCCCCCAAAATAAAAAAAATGCCCTACCCTATACTAAATTACAAAAGTTAACAGCTCTATTACCTTACCAACCCTTAAAAGGGCCTTTTGCGGGGCATGCCCCAAAGAAAACAGCTCTTTTGCCTGTAAAAAAAAACACAATACCCCCCCCCACATTACAACCCACCACCCACATACCCCTACTCTAACCCAAACCCCCCTTAAATAAACCTAACACTAACCCCCTGAAGATCTCCCTACCTTGAGTCGTGTTCACCCAGCCGGGCCGAAGTCTTCATCCAATGGGGCAGAAGAGTACATCCAGACCGGCAGAAGTCTTCATCCAAGCGGGGCAAGAAGAGGTCTTCCATCCATCATACAAGTACCAAAATACAAACAAACACTAAATTACCAAAAATAATAAAATATTACAATAATTTTAAGCTAATTACACCTAATCTAAGCCCCCTACTAGCTATTAATATAGCTACAATATAACTAATAGTTACATTGTAGCTATTTTAGGATTTATATTTATTTTACAGGCAACTTTGTATTTATTTTAACTAGGTACAATAGTTATTAAATAGTTAATAACTATTTAATAACTACCTAGCTAAAATAAATACAAATTTACCTGTAAAATAAATCATAACCTAAGTTACAATTACACCTAACACTACACTATCATTAAATTAATTAAATAAATGAATCCTATATAAAACTAAAGACTTACCTGTAAAATAAACCCTAATATAGCTGCAATATAACTAATAGTTACATTGTAGCTATTTTAGCATTTATATTTAGTTTACAGGCAACTTTGTATTTATTTTAACTAGGTTCAATAGCTATTAAATAGATATTGACTATTTAATAGCTATCTAGTTAAAATAATTACAAAATTACCTGTAAAATAAATCCTAACCTAAGTTACAATTAAACCTAACACTACACTATCAATAAATAAATTAACTACAAGTACCTACAATTAAATACAATTAAATAAACTAAACTAAAGTACAAACCCCCCCCCCACTAAATTACAAAAAATAAAAAAATATTACAAGAATTTTAAACTAATTACACCTAATCTAAGCCCCCTAATAAAATAACAAAGCCCCCCAAAATAAAAAAATGCCCTACCCTATACTAAATTACAAAAGTTAACAGCTCTATTACCTTACCAGCCCTTAAAAGGGCCTTTTGCGGGGGCATGCCCCAAAGAAAACAGCTCTTTTGCCTGTAAAAAAAAACACAATACCCCCCCCCACATTACAACCCACCACCCACATACCCCTACTCTAACCCAAACCCCCCTTAAATAAACCTAACACTACCCCCCTGAAGATCTCCCTACCTTGAGTCGTGTTCACCCAGCAGGGCCGAAGTCTTCATCCGATGGGGCAGAAGAGGACATCCAGACCGGCAGAAGTCTTCATCCAAGCGGGGCAAGAAGAGGTCTTCCATCCATCAGAAAAGTACCAAAAAACAAACAAACACTAAATTACAAAAAATAATAAAATATTACAATAATTTTAAACTAATTACACCTAATCTAAGCCCCCTACTAGCTATTAATATAGCTACAATATAACTAATAGTTACATTGTAGCTATTTTAGGATTTATATTTATTTTACAGGCAACTTTGTATTTATTTTAACTAGGTACAATAGTTATTAAATAGTTAATAACTATTTAATAACTACCTAGCTAAAATAAATATAAATTTACCTGTAAAATAATTCCTAACCTAAGTTACAATTACACCTAACACTACACTATCATTACATTAATTAAATAAATTAATCCTATTTAAAACTAAATACTTACCTGTAAAATAAACCCTAATATAGCTACAATATAACTAATAGTTACATTGTAGCTATTTTAGCATTTATATTTATTTTACAGGCAACTTTGTATTTATTTTAACTAGGTAAAATAGCTATTAAATAGATATTTACTGTTTAATAGCTACCTAGTTAAAATAATTACAAAATTACCTGTAAAATAAATCCTAACCTAAGTTACAATTAAACCTAACACTACACTATCATTAAATAAATTAAATAAATTAACTACAAGTACCTACAATTAAATACAATGAAATAAACTAAACTAAAGTACAAAAAAACAAACACTAAATTACAAAAAAAAAAAAATATTACAAGAATTTTAAACTAATTACACCTAATCTAAGCCCCCTAATAAAATAACAAAGCCCCCCAAAATAAAAAAAATGCCCTACCCTATACTAAATTACAAAAGTTAACAGCTCTATTACCTTACCAGCCCTAAAAAGGGCCTTTTGCGGGGGCATGCCCCAAAGAAAACAGCTCTTTTGCCTGTAAAAAAAAACACAATACCCCCCCCCCACATTACAACCCACCACCCACATACCCCTACTCCAACCCAAACCCCCCTTAAATAAACCTAACACTACCCCCCTGAAGATCTCCCTACCGTGTCTTCACCCAGCGGGCCGAAGTCTTCATCCGATGGGGCAGAAGAGGACACCCAGACCGGCAGAAGTCTTCATCCAAGCGGGGCAAGAAGAGGTCTTCCATCCATCAGAAGTCTTGATCCAGGCGGCATCTTCTCTGTTCATCCATCCGGAGCGGAGCGGCAGCATCCTGAAGAGACATCCGACGCAGAGCATCCTCTTCTTTCTTGATCCGACGACTCAATGACTGTACCTTTAAGTGACGTCATCCAAGATGGCGTCCCTTGAATTCCGATTGGCTGATAGGATTCTATCAGCCAATCGGAATTAAGGTAGGAATATTCTGATTGGCTGATGGAATCAGCCAATCAGATTCAAGTTCAATCCGATTGGCTGATCCAATCAGCCAATCAGATTGACCTCGCATTCTATTGGCTGATCGGAACAGCCAATAGAATGTGAGGTCAATCTGATTGGCTGATTGGATCAGCCAATCGGATTGAACTTGAATCTGATTGGCTGATTCCATCAGCCAATCAGAATATTCCTACCTTAATTCCGATTGGCTGATAGAATCCTATCAGCCAATCGGAATTCAAGGGACGCCATCTTGGATGACATCACTTAAAGGTACAGTCATTGAGTCGTCGGATCAAGAAAGAAGAGGATGCTCTGCGTCGGATGTCTCTTCAGGATGCTGCCGCTCCGCTCCGGGTGGATGAACAGAGAAGATGCCGCCTGGATCAAGACTTCTGATCGATGGAAGACCTCTTCTTGCCCCGCTTGGATGAAGACTTCTGCCGGTCTGGATGTCCTCTTCTGCCCCATCAGATGAAGACTTCGGCCCGCTGGGTGAAGACATGGTAGGGAGATCTTCAGGGGGGAAGTGTTAGGTTTATTTAAGGGGGGTTTGGGTTAGAGTAGGGGTATGTGGGTGGTGGGTTGTAATGTGGGGGGGGGTATTGTGTTTTTTTTTACAGGCAAAAGAGCTGTTTTCTTTGGGGCATGCCCCCGCAAAAGGCCCTTTTAAGGGCTGGTAAGGTAATAGAGCTGTTAACTTTTGTAATTTAGTATAGGGTAGGGCATTTTTTTATTTTGGGGGGCTTTGTTATTTTATTAGGGGGCTTAGATTAGGTGTAATTAGTTTAAAATTCTTGTAATTTTTTTTATTTTTTGTAATTTAGTGTTTGTTTTTTTGTACTTTAGTTTAGTTTATTTCATTGTATTTAATTGTAGGTACTTGTAGTTAATTTATTTAATGTATTTCATGATAGTGTAGTGTTAGGTTTAATTGTAACTTAGGTTAGGATTTATTTTACAGGTAATTTTGTAATTATTTTAACTAGGTAGCTATTAAACAGTACATATCTATTTAATAGCTATTGTACCTAGTTAAAATAAATACAAAGTTGCCTGTAAAATAAATATAAATCCTAAAATAGCTACAATGTAACTATTAGTTATATTGTAGCTATATTAGGGTTTATTTTACAGGTAAGTATTTAGTTTTAAATAGGATTCATTTATTTAATTAATTTAATGATAGTGTAGTGTTAGGTGTAATTGTAACTTAGGTTAGGATTTATTTTACAGGTAAATTTGTATTTATTTTAGCTAGGTAGTTATTAAATAGTTATTAACTATTTAATAACTTTTGTACCTAGTTAAAATAAATACAAAGTTGCCTGTAAAATAAATATAAATCCTAAAATAGCTACAATGTAACTATTAGTTATATTGTAGCTATATTAATAGCTAGCAGGGGGCTTAGATTAGGTGTAATTAGTTTAAAATTATTGTAATATTTTATTATTTTTGGTAATTTAGTGTTTGTTTGTTTTTTGGTACTTTTCTGATGGATGGAAGACATCTTCTTGCCCCGCTTGGATGAAGACTTCTGCCGGTCTGGATGTCCTCTTCTGCCCCATCGGATGAAGACTTCGGCCCGGCTGGGTGAACACAACTCAAGGTAGGGAGATCTTCACGGGGGTAGTGTTAGGTTTATTTAAGGGGGGTTTGGGTTAGAGTAGGGGTATGTGGGTGGTGGGTTGTAATGTGGGGGGGTATTGTGTTTTTTTTTACAGGCAAAAGAGCTGTTTTCTTTGGGGCATGCCCCGCAAAAGGCCCTTTTAAGGGCTGGTAAGGTAATAGAGCTGTTAACTTTTGTAATTTAGTATAGGTTAGGGCATTTTTTTATTTTGGGGGGCTTTGTTATTTTATTAGGGGGCTTAGATTAGGTGTAATTAGTTTAAAATTCTTGTAATATTTTTTTATTTTTTGTAATTTAGTGGGGGGTTTTTTGTACTTTAGTTTAGTTTATTTAATTGTATTTAATTGTAGGTACTTGTAGTTAATTTATTTAATGATAGTGTAATGTTAGGTTTAATTGTAACTTAGGTTAGGATTTATTTTACAGGTAATTTTGTAATTATTTTAACTAGGTAGCTATTAATTAGTCAATAACTATTTAATAGCTATTGTACCTAGTTAAAATAAATACAAAGTTGCCTGTAAAATAAATATAAATGCTAAAATAGCTACAATGTAACTATTAGTTATATTGCAGCTATATTAGGGTTTATTTTACAGGTAAGTATTTAGTTTTAAATAGGATTCATTTATTTAATTATAGTGTAGTGTTAGGTGAAATTGTAACTTAGGTTAGGATTTATTTTACAGGTAAATTTGTATTTATTTTAGCTAGGTAGTTATTAAATAGTTATTAACTATTTAATAACTATTGTACCTAGTTAAAATAAATACAAAGTTGCCTGTAAAATAAATATAAATCCTAAAATAGCTACAATGTAACTATTAGTTATATTGCAGCTATCTTAGGGTTTATTTTACAGGTAAGTCTTTAGTTTTAAATAGGATTAATTTATTTAACTATAGTAAATTTATTTCGTTTTATTTAAATTATATTTAAGTTAGGGGGTGTTAGTGTTAGGGTTAGACTTAGGTTTAGGGGTTAATAACCTTATTATAGTAGCGGCGACGTTGTGGGCAGGAGATTAGGGGTTAATAATTGTAGGTAGGTGGCGGCGATGTTAGGGAGGGCAGATTAGGGGTTAATAAAATGTATTATAGTGTTTGCGAGGCGGGAGTGCGGCGGTTTAGGGGTTAATACGTTTATTATAGTGGCGGCGATTTGCGGTCGGCAGATTAGGGGTTAATACTTGTAGTTAGATTGCGGCGACGTTGGGGGGGGGCAGATTAGGGGTTAATAACTATAATGTAGGGGTCGGCGGTGTTAGGGACAGCAGATTAGGGGTTAATAGCTATAATGTAGGCGGCGGAGATATCGGGTCGGCAGATTAGGGGTTAATACTTGTAGTTAGATTGCGGCGACATTGGGGGGGGCAGATTAGGGGTTAATAACTATAATGTAGGGGTCGGCGGTGTTAGGGACAGCAGATTAGGGGTTAATAGCTATAATGTAGGCGGCCCGTGATATCGGGTCGGCAGATTAGGGGTTAATACTTGTAGTTAGATTGCGGCGAAGTTGGGGGGTAGATTAGGGGTTAATAACTATAATGTAGGGGTCGGCGGTGTTAGGGACAGCAGATTAGGGGTTAATAGCTATAATGTAGGCGGCGGCGATATCGGGTCGGCAGATTAAGGGTTAATACTTGTAGTTAGATTGCGGCGACGTTGGGGGGGGCAGATTAGGGGTTAATAACTATAATGTAGGGGTCGGCGGTGTTAGGGACAGCAGATTAGGGGTTAATAGTTATAATGTAGGTGGCGGCGATATCGGGTCGGCAGATTAGGGGTTAATAAAATAATGTAGGTGTCAGCGATAGCGGGGGCGGCAGATTAGGGGTTAATAAGTGTCAGATTAGGGGTGTTTAGAGACTCGGGGTACATGTTAGGGTGTTAGGTGCAGACTTAGTGTTTCCCCATAGGAAACAATCGAGCTGCGGTGTTAGTTTTTTTTTCAGCCGAAACTCCCATTGTTTCCTATGGGGAAATGCCGAATTTTACCGAGCTAATTCGGATTTATTCGGAGATACGGCAGCTATTTCGGATTCATTCGGTAGATTCGGAAGTATTTTAATTCGGAAATCCGAATCGATCCGAATCTCCGAATTTACCGAATTTTCCGAATTTCCGAATAAATCCGAAACGAACCACACATGTCTAGCATTAGCTAATATCTTCCCATTTCAGCTAAGACATGCTACATATGCGTATTTCGCATAAACCAAACCTTGTGTAAAATGCCAACTAAATGGTTACATTGCATTCTCTATCTGAGCATTTAAGGTAAGACATGCTACATATCTGCATTGAACTAAAACTAGACATTAGCGGAAAGAGACAATGACATGGTTAAATTGCATTAATTGGAGCATGCAGCGCAATGTGGGTACAATCTATGGCTCCCAAGACATTGGGCAATTGAGCAATATCAAAGAATTCCCGCTTCAGGCGCCTCCAATCACCATCATTTTGTGGGAATCCTATGTATTGCTTACTGATCCGTACCATGGCGTCCAGAAATTTATCAAACACCACAGAGAATGTACCTTGAGCCAGGCCATGCATGTACATTTCTCCGGATTGAAAACTCCCGGAGGCCAGGACGTATAGACAACTTAGCATCTTACTCATGCCGGGAACAGCAGTCCTTATTCTTATACGTGGCTCCAAATGAGGTTTAAGAAGATCGTAAAGGCCAATGAGCTGTTCGCGATTGAGCCGATACTTATCATAAACCTCAAAGTCGCTCATGTTTTCCAAGGTGGGTCTCACCCTGTAGACACGAGGACCTCGAACCAGATGACCCCTTTGTCTCAGTCTGAGCTGCCGAGGCTGCCTGATTCGATCAACAGCTAGTTCGCCAATAGCAGCACCAGCAGCGTCTACCATGTCATCGTCATCATCCATCTTTGAAAACAGCGTAACAAGGTAAGCACTTGATCTGATGTGGATCACAAGTGATGCTTTGGCCATGTTGTTTGGGGGATTTATAGTACAATTAGTCCAATGGTAGTGAGTTTGTAATGATTGCTAATTTTATTCACTTGTTTGTATGTGAGCGGCGCGAATGCTTTCACAGTGGGCGTTCTTTTGTTGTTTGCTGAAATGTTTTTTTCCCCCAATGAATCTCAATGTGAAAGTGTCAAATATCACACATACAGTGCATGTTCATATGCGTAATCGATATTTCTTAAACGCGATCTTATAGTAACAAGCACACGTCCAGGCTAACATGAATGAAAGTGCATAGTTGTGTATAATGTGCATCGAATGTGATCGATCAATGTTGCTGCAATATTGTTTGTAAACGATAAAGTAACATCTGCCATCTGTAGTATTGTATATATAAGCGATTGCCGAGCTGTCAATATTGTATGCGTCCCTTTAAAATCGCAATAATTATTCAGAAATTCCCGTCTGCCATCTGTAGTATTATATATATAAGTGATTGCCGAGCTGTCAATATTGTATGCGTCCCTTTAAAATCGCAATAATTATTCAGAAATTCCCGTCTGCCATCTGTAGTATTATATATATAAGTGATTGCCGAGCTGTCAATATTGTATGCGTCCCTTTAAAATCGCAATAATTATTCAGAACTTCCCGTCTGCCATCTGTAGTATTATATATATAAGTGATTGCCGAGCTGTCAATATTGTATGCGTCCCTTTAACATCTGCATAATAATTCAGAACTTCCCGTCTGCCATCTGTAGTATTGTATATATAAGTGATTGCCGAACTGTCAATATTGTATGCGTCCCATAAAAATGGCACTAATACTGAAGCACTTCCGGCTGTCATCTGTAGTATTGTATATATAAGTGATTGCCGAGCTTTCAATATTGTATGCGTCCCATAAAAATGGCACTAATACTGAAGCACTTCCGGCTGTCATCTGTAGTATTGTATATATAAGTGATTGCCGAACTGTCAATATTGTATGCGTCCCATAAAAATTGCACTAATACTGAAGCACTTCCGGCTGTCATCTGTAGTATTATATATATAAGTGACTGCCGAGCTGTCAATATTGTATGCGTCCCATTAAAATCGCAATAATTATTCAGAACTTCCCGTCTGCCATCTGTAGTATTATATATATAAGTGATTGCCGAGCTGTCAATATTGAATGCATCCCATTCAAATGGCACTAATACTGAATAACTTCCGTATGTCATCTGTAGTATTATATATATAAGTGATTTGCGATCTAACAATATTTATTAATTGTCCCATTCAAATCTCCCTAATAATGCTGTTCCAAACTGTTGTTTACGTATATGTTGTATTGTAGTATTGAGTGTTAAAGTTCAGAAAGGGGCGGTACAGTCGTGAATCTGTGATGTGTATGGTTGAATCTTCTAATGACGTCATCATATTATTAACCTGCCTATGTAGTTCTGAAATCCTCATTGTGTTGTTGTATTGTGCTACATTGTTATTGTGTGCTGAATAAAATCTAAATGTGTGCTTTGTGGTTGCGTGATGGGTGATGCGTGTTATGTACATCTACGTATATATTGTGATTGTGTCCCACATATGCTGACTTCTATATAGCGGTCTGGCATTGTTGTTCCTTCCCATAAAGTGACATCTGTAATCTGGTGTAATGATGTTGTTCTTGTACGTAATTCCTAATGGTTTATTGTGATTGAATCATGATGTTAAAAGTACATTAAAATCCATATGTTCTGTTTTGTGATTCCTATAGAGAATGTAATGTGTTTTTCCCCCATCATTTGAATGCACATGTATGAGTGAATGTTAAAAGTAATGTATGTGCATCCATGACTGATCATGTGTTAAGCCTATGTAGATATGCAGTTGCTGCAAGCATATGAGTTGAATAAATGAAATGCAATAATAAAGGTAAATGAGAGGTGTTTCCCATTGTGTACTGTTTGTGAATCCTGAAAATTTAAAATATTTTTTTTGTCCGTTTAAATGTAATATTTTTTGTATAAAAATGTGTTACTAGTGATGTTGATTTGTAGTTGATGTAATATAAAAGTGTGAAACAATTTAATGGTGTTGTGAATATTCAATAATTAAAATTTCACCATAGGGAAATAGTCATTTCTTGATGTATTTATCATAGCTGTGTCTAACGCAGAAAAGCATGTTTTTTTTTCCTATTTCTAGCGCTGGTATTTTGAGTTTTTTTGTTTACGCTATTTGCGTGCGTTAGGGAAATCTGTCTGTCGCGTGCACGAGCACGTCTTCCCCATAGAAGTCAATGGAGGCTCCAAATTTTGGTCAATATTTTTTTCTAAGACTGGTTTTCCTCGTAAAGTGAGTGACGTCATGAGCTTGTGTGAAAAAGTAGCTAAATCGTGTTCATTTTATTAAAAATAACTTTTTTGTGTATGTAATGTGGTGTATATTGTTTGTATGCATCGATGAGTGTATGTTTGTGATAATCTTATTAGTTAGATTAAGCTATATGAGGGTCTTTTCCCGTGTGTCAATGTAAGTCAATGGGAAAATGGATTTGTGTTGTTTATTTTCTAACACCCGAGATCTCGCAACTTTGATCCTTTGTATTTGGATGAAAAATTATAAAATCATAAAAATACAAATAGTGTTGTGTTTGTATGAGTGTAAGTATAGTTTGTGTAATATTTGTTTTGTGATTCGTGGATGTTTATTTTGTCGGTATATGTTTACTACTGGGTTTGAGCTGTCGGTAGAGATTTGTGCGTTGGGTGATTTTTGAGTGTCGGTAACTAAACTCTAAATACCTGAGTCCGTAAAAAACCAGCGTTAGGAGCCTCTAACGCTAGTTTTCACGGCTACCGCCAAACTCTAAATCTAGGCCTTAGAGACCAGAAAGACTGTATTAGGAATTACTGGGAACAATCGTAGGAGGAGGAGAAGGAGGAATAGAGGAAAAAGGGTTACCTTTAAGAATGATAATGAAAGTAATGATGATGATTCCCTTTCTAACTTCTCCACCTCCTACGATGAGGGTTCAAACTCTGAGAATAAAATTGTACAAACTGGTAAGAGCAAAGATAGTACCCAAATTAATGCAGGCCAGAATATGACAGTCAGCAGTACACCCTCACATGTACCTTTGATTCAATATAGCCAAGTTAACACCCAAGTTGCATGCATTAATGACCAGAGTAAAGGTTTACCTACTGGTAATGGTCAAGCTACACACCTAGGAGCTATCTCTAAGAACACTGGTATGGTGGGCAGCACATTAAGTGGAACACTGCCCCTAGAGGGACAAGGTACATCAAATATGGCTCAAACTAACAATCAGGTTTTTCGGTCAGCTCTAAAGACAAAGGGAGGAGGAGGGACAGATGTAGTCAGCAATATAAGAGGGACAAACAGATACTCCCTCAGAGGAACAACCAAGAAGTAATGGAAAATTTGGTTATTAACATTTCTCACTACAGTTTGAATGAGGCTGAAACTAGGGTCCTAAATCTTGGCTTAGGTTTTTGCCCAACCAGAAAATTTGACATCTTTCAAACTATTTTAGATTTGAACAAATTTGTGCGCAATTTAACCCTGCGCAGGTACTTCAGAAATGAGGGTTTACCTAGGGAGGATTCTCATAATTCTGAGACGGATGACAATAGTAAACATGTTTCACTTTTGAATTTTAGTGAGATGTGTGATCTGACTACAGTCCAATCTTTGGAGAATGAACAGTGCCTTGATTCTGATATGGTATACACACAGACCCCTAAGTTCAGAAGTAGGTCAAAATTCTATCCTGTGCAATCTAGGGGAAAAGCTTTGGAGAGCTTTCACAAAAGGGTACTCGAAGACTTACATACCCTAGACAGAACCACAACTGTGGACCACTCGAATTTAAGTAGACAAGAAAGAGAGGCCATTGTATCTCTGCAAAATAACTTGTCAATAGTGGTCAAACAGGCCGACAAGGGCGGCAATATTGTGGTAATGGATAGGGATATGTATGTGAATGAAGCTATACGTCAATTAAGAGATGTTTCTTCATATAAAGCCCTAAGCTTTAATCCTACTAGATTGTATCAGAGTAGATTGCGATCTATCCTGGATGATGCTCTATATTTGGGTATCATTAATCAGGATACCTTTGAGTTTTTGTTTATTTCTGATCATGTGGTACCTATTTTCCACCACCTGCCCAAGATCCACAAGGGTTTGGAGGATGTTAAGGGACGACCAATCGTTGCTGGAATTGGGTCATTGTTTGAGCATCTATCTGAGTGGATAGATAGTATCCTGCAGCCATTGGTTATGTCCCTTCCCAGTTTTTTATGGGATACTACTCATATACTCAACCTTGTGGATACTGTGCAGGTGGTGGAAGGTATGACGTGGCTAACGGTGGATGTCGTAGCCCTGTATACGTCGATACCACACTTTTTAGGTTTGGAGGCTTTGAGATTCTTTTTGGATTTACTTACACATTATTCTGATGAAACTAAAGATTTTATTATTTTGGCTACAAAATTTATTCTTGAGCATAATTATTTTCACTTTGAGGGGGTTCATTATGTCCAGTTGAAAGGCACAGCTATGGGGGCGAAATTTGCCCCCTTATATGCTAATTTATTTATGGGCTGGCTTGAGTACAAATATTTGCTAGGACATATGAACCCCTACTCTGCGAGGATATTATACTACAAGAGATTTATTGATGACTTGATCTTCATTGGTACTTTTTCCGAACACGAACCTAAAGACTTTGTGGGGTATCTTAATTCTTGCATTCCTGATATTCAGTTTACATATGAGTGGCAGCCCAATACAATACATTTCTTGGATGTGGAATTGAGTTTCAATATGTGTACAAAGAGGATAGAAACTAATATCTGTCGCAAACCTATTGCAGGAAATACCATATTGCACTCGTCAAGTTCACATCCCAGATATGTGTTTAGGGGGATTGCCAAAGGACAATTTTTAAGAACTAGGAGAATTAGTTCAAATGATGTTTCTTTTCATTCTGAGTCTCAGTCTCTACGGAAAAGACTTGAGAATAGAGGTTATCCGGTCCGGGTCATTAATGATGCAATGGAGGATACCTATAAAATTGATCGTTCCAGTCTTTTAAATTACAATAGCCATAATAGGCAGTCTAAAAGTCAAACTGATAAGAAACCATTGTTTATCACTAAATACTCTATGCAATATTACCAAATCTGCAACATCATTAAAAAATACCTTCCCATATTATATGGGGATGACCTTTTGAAAGATGCTGTAAGTGATGGCTGCAGGTTTGTGTATAAAAGGAACCTCACATTAGGTAATATGGTGTCCCCAAGCCAACTTCGAGCCCCTAGAAACCAGAGTTCTTGGCTTAGGCATAATGGAACCTATAGGTGTGGAAAAAACTGTAAGGCCTGTGATGTTATCAAAGTAGGACCCAGCTTTACTTCCTATGTTACTAGAGATGAATATAACACTAAGGGATGTGTCAATTGTTCTACTACCTTTGTGGTTTATTTAATTGGATGTACGAGCCACAAATTACAATATATTGGCATGACTAGCCGTGATGTTCGTACCAGGATATGTGAGCATTTGGGGTATATTAAGAATAAAATTGATTGTTCAGAATTAGCCAGACACTTTATCACAGTACATGGGGGTGATGTGCGCAACTTTGAATGGAATGCAATAGAGACCATGGGGTCGATCCGATATAAATCGTCGCCCGCAAAAGCCGGTGACGCCAATATTTGCGCGTGTTTGGTATCACATATACGGCGTAACCTAGAAGTTACGCGCGTATATTTCTGCCGTCGCCCGTAGTTTTTTGGGCCATAGGCAGGTATATCAAACCCGCGCAGTTTGGTATCCAATATGCAGCGTAAGGACTTACGTGGCGAAAATGGAGAAAACTTACTCCATTTTCACCTCGCCACAAAAAGCAGCCGTAAGAAGCCTTACGCTGACTATTGGAGCCCCGTAACTCCCTAAACTGGCTGCTAAAATAAACCTAACACCTAACGCATGCGCAATGTCTATCTCCCTGTCAACCGCGATCTGCTAAAATAAACCTAACACCTAACGCATGCGCAATGTCTATCTACCTGTCAACCGCGATCCCCCCCCCCCGAAATCCCTAATAAAGTTATTAACCCCTAAACCGCCGCTCCCGGACCCCGCCGCCATCTACATAAACTAACCCCCTATTGTGAGCCCCTAAAACAGCCGCCATCTACCTTATCTATCCCCTAATCTGACCCCTTACACCGCCGCCACCTATATAAAAATTATTAACCCCTAATCTAATCCCCCTATACCGCCGCCAGCTATATTAATATTATTAACCCCTAATGTAAGCCCCTTACAGCGCCGCCATCTCTATTAAAATGATTAACCCCTAATTTAATCTACCTACCCCGCCGCCAGCTATATTATCTATATTAACCCTAAGTATATTATAGTTAATATAGGTATTACATTATATATATTAACTATATTAAGCCAATCAGATTGAGCTCGCATTCTATTGGCTGTTCTGATCAGCCAATAGAATGCAAGCTCAATCTGATTGGCTGTTCGGATCAGCCAATCGGATTGAACTTGAATCTGATTGGCTGATTCAATCAGCCAATCAGATTTTTCTAACTTAATTCCGATTGGCTGATAGAATCCTATCAGCCAATCGGAATTCGGCGGACGCCATCTTGGATGACGTAATTTAAAGGTACCTCATTCGTAGTACAGCAGTCGGCCGGGATGGATGCTCCGCGGCGGCGGAGCGAAGAAAGAAGATTGAAGATGCCGCCGGAAGAATGAAGACTTTGCTGCCGCTTGGAGGAAGACGTCGCCGGAGGAAGAATTCTTCTTTGCCGCTTGGAGGAAGACATCGCCGGAGGAAGAATTCTTCTTTGCCGCTTGGAGGAAGACATCGCCCGGATCGGATCAGGAGTTCGGCCCGGTGTGGTGAAGACAAGGTAGGGAGATCTTCAGGGGGGTAGTGTTAGGCTTTTTTAAGGGGGGTTTGGGTGGTTTTAGAATAGGGGTATGTGGGTGGTGGGTTGTAATGGGGGGGGGATTGTATTTGTTGTATGCAAAAGAGCTGAATTCTTTGGGGCATGCCCCACAAAAGGCCCTTTTAAGGGCTGGTAAGGTAAAGAGCTTTGAAATTTGTTTAATTTAGAATAGGGCAGGGAATTTTTTTTATTTTGGGGGTTTATTATTTTATTAGGGGGCTTAGAATAGGTGTAATTAGCTTAAAAATCTTGTAATCTTTTTTTTATTTTTTGTAATTTAGTGTTTGTTTTTTTTTGTAATTTAGTTTAGTTAATTTAATTGTATTTTTAGATAGATGTTTGTAGTTTATTAAATTTATTGATAGTGTAGGTGTATTTGTAACTTAGGTTAGGATTTATTTTACAGGTAATTGGGTAATTATTTTAACTAGGTAGATATTAAATAGTTAATAACTATTTAATATCTATTATACCTAGTTAAAATAATTAACAATTTACCTGTAAAATAAATATTAACCCTAACATAGCTACAATGTAATTATTAATTATATTGTAGCTATCTTAGGGTTTATTTTATAGGTAAGTATTTAGATTTAAATAGGAATATTTTAGTTTATAAATGAATTAGATTAATTTAATATAAATTTAGTTAGGGGTGTTAGGGTTAGATAGAGTTAATATAGTTAATATAAATACTATAGTAACTATATTAACCCTAATATAATTAGGGTTAATATAGTTAATATATATAATGTAATACCTATATTAACTATAATATACTTAGGGTTAATATAGATAATATAGCTGGCGGCGGGGTAGGTAGATTAAATTAGGGGTTAATCATTTTAATAGAGATGGCGGCGGTGTAAGGGGCTTACATTAGGGGTTAATAATTTTAATATAGATGGCGGCGGTGTTAGGGGCTCACTTTAGGGGGTTATAGATATAATATAGCTGGCGGCGGGGTACGGGAGCGGCGGTTTAGGGGTTAATAACTTTATTAGGTTGCGGCGGGGTACGGGAGCGGCGGTTTAGGGGTTAATAGCTTTTTTATTGTTAGGATAGTGAGGGGGGATAGCGGATAGAGGGTTAGACAGTGCGGGCTATGTTAGGGAGGCGTGTTAGACAGTGCGGGCTATGTTAGGGAGGCGTGTTAGACAGTGCGGGTGTTTTAGACTTTAGTCAGGTTTTAGAGGCGCCGGCAGTTTCTAACGTGCCGTAAGTCACTGGCGACGCCAGAAATTTGTACTTGCGCAGATTTCTAGACATCGCTGGTTTGTCAGACTTACGGCACGTTAGCATCTGACGGCGACTTATATGGGATGGCTCGAGTTGCGAGCTGAAACTGCGGGCGACGCCGGTTCCCTCGCTTGCGCCGCAAACTGCGATCTATATCGGATCGCGCCCCATAAATAGACCCCCAAGGGGAGGTGATAAATGGTCAATTCTTGCTAGACAAGAGGTCTATTAGATTAATAAGATGCGCACATTAACCCCTTATGGATTTAATTCAGAAAACGATATTATCAATTTTTGGGAATAGGTGTTGAACAAAATTAGTGCACATTGTTTGGTAGTGTCATCAGATGTGTCTTTGTTCGTTTATTTCTATATACACCTTAGATAACATTCTTTGTTTTTAATTATAAGGAGTCTTAGGTCCTCTGTTAATGTAACCCATAAGCTCTGATTCGTCTAACTTGGTTGTAACAATGTGAATTTGATCTTCATCTACCTCATTGATAATATTTGTAACATTACATTTTAGCATTTATATATATATTTTTTGTTAGTTTGATGGTGTTGTAAATTCTAATTAGCTATTCTCATTTCAGGTTTCTGCTTTAAGTTTCAATCTTAGGTCCAGTGATAGATGGGGTGGCATGATATATATATATATATATATATATATATTTCTATTCATGAGCTAAATGTATTTTGGTACTGTGTAAATGTGATTAATATTTCCAGTAGCTTTAACTTGCAGCATGGATTAGATATATAATTAATTCAGCCCAGTAGCTAGTGAGTTGCTTTTTATTATGTATCTCACATTATTTATATATTACTAGTTGATCTGATGTTAATATATTATGTAAATCAGCCTTCCACATTCACAGACCCCCTTTAATGTATATTTCTTCTATTTGAAATATTTCTGTATTTTCTTTTGTGTCATTCATGATTGTTAAATACTTATGCAGCGTAAAGGGTTAATAACTTTTGTTCTCTTGCAAGGGAAGAAAGGGGAAGGGTGTGTTATGTTTTAACCAATGGGGAACATTTTACCTTTGTAAATAAGGGTGACACCTGTATGAATTTATGTCTATGATTACGGCTATACCTTGCCGAAACATGTAAGACTTATTCGTCTCTCCCCCTACCTTTGATGTAACCTCCATATGTTTTTAATGGAACTGGATTTGGATCCTAAATAAAGTTTGGACTTTTATTTATATTAAGTGGCATTTTTCTGGACTTATTATTTCTACCTATTGAGAAGGGTAAGGAGCCCTTCTGTCTTAACAGTGCCATGCAGCCGCAGGTTGTTGTATTCGCCCTGGGGTAAGCAATTATGTGGAGAATGGCAATGTAGCGATGATTGTTGTTCAGAGCTGACGTCGGACTACGCTAACAGGAAGTGCCGGAGCGCAGAGTCGTGCAGCCTCGAGGAGGTGAAGGCACTGAACGCTGAACTAGCTTACCGGTCATATTGGAGCAATCCGCTTGTAAGCACTTGGAGCAGGACCGGCTGGATGCTGCTGTTTCCCCGTCGAGCGGGTGAGTCTACAATCCTGTGAGTAGCGAGTTCCACTTTTACCAGCGTTAATATACAGCACTGTGGTCACTACGATACCCTCCACATTTAGAGATTCTTTTCCCCAGGGCTTGTTTAACATATATTTATACAACTTTATCTTTTATACCCGGCACCATCATCTGTTTACTGGAGAACACTGTACGTTTGTACCTTTTTACCCAGTATCTCAACTAATCCTATAAATTGGATCAGTAGATTTAGACTATCCCTAAGAAGATCCGACTGATTTTATACAGCTTAAGTCTCCTTTTTATTCTTACTTTCCTCACACCTTGAATGCCTTTAACTATTTAACGATGGAATAAATACCACAATATCTACCAAAAAAGACTCTGATGAATCATTTTAACACCATCACTGCTGAACAGCACAATGAGACTGAAACCCCAGACTCTCCCAGATCTGAAGCTTCTGAGCTTACACTCTCTGCCATGCAAGACATCCATCAATCTCCTATTGCAGCAGTCACCCCTGCCTTTATCCTTGACTCCTTGAAGTCGCTTCTGGGTGCGCATCATGCTTCTTTTACAGCTAAACTCACAGCTTCAACAGCCGAACTGAAGAAGGAAATTTCTTCCACAAATGAGCACATTGACACTCTGGAAAGAAAATATGATGACCTATCCACTGAACTAACAAATATTCTGAATTTTATTCAACACCTTTCAGACTACTTCCTCTTGGTAGAAGACAAGATAGCTGACATAGAGGACAGGTCTCGGCGCAACAACCTTAGGATCTGAGGTGTGCCTGAGTCTGTCTCCCTATCTGATCTACAGCCATTCCTAAAGAAACTATTCCACTGTCTTGCTCCAACAACCACTGAGTCAGAAGATATATTGGACCGAGCTCATCACTTGCTCAAACCTACCTGATGGTCAACCATGAGATGTAATAGTTAGATTACTTTATTTCACTTACAAGGAGAGAATCCAGAGAGCTCAACCCAGCCCTCCCAGACAATTTTAATCCACGCAGACCCCACAGCAGTGGAAAACCTTCTCAGAAATCCCCTCTAAATTAAGGAAAAACAACATCAGATACAGGTGAGGATACCCCATTAAGCTGTTGATCTTTAAGGATAACCAAATGCACACTATACGAAAAGCCTCCCAAGGGTATGAACTCTTACTATCCTGGAACTTGCTTAATGCTCAAGCAACTGACCAGCAGACACAACCACACCAACTAAGAGCCACAGCCTTGGAATGGACATCTAATGCTCAATGACCTGCAGGCTCAACCACGTCAACCAAGATCTATAACCTCAGAATGGACATCAGCCGGCTCACATGGACATACACACCACAGGAAGGCTGCAGCTACACGATGGACAGATATTCCTCAAAGACACAGATCCAGCTCTCCAGATTCCTAAAAAAAGAAACAGTTCATTGTATAACTTTACCCCACTGGGCTTACCTCCTAGACCTCTCAGGCCCTGGCTGTGACTATCCCAACCCAACTGAAATTGATTGATAAGTATAAGTTAAAATCTTCCTTTTTCTTTCTTTTTTGTGTGTTAATGTGTATTTAAAGAATGTTGTCTAGGTTAATTCTAACCCGATTTGAGCTCATTTTAGACTTAAGATCTAGGTTTTAATAATTACCCACTTGTGCCTTTATTCATGACTCTATCTGTACACTCAATGAAAATTACAAACGCCTAGATTACGAGTTTTGTTGGTAAAGACTTGCGGTGCTAACGAGCCTTTTTTTTTCCAGCGCTCACTTTAAACAATGCTGGTATTACACGTTTTCTGAATGGCTGCGTTAGCCTCAGAAAAAAGAGCGTTGAGCAAATTTAGCTCTACATATCACTGTAATACCAGCGCTGCTTACGGTAGCGGTAAGCTGGCTAAAACGTGCTTGTGCACGATTTCCCAGATAGGATTCTATCAGCCAATCGGAATTCAAGGGACGCCATCTTGGATGACGTCACTTAAAGGAACCGTCATTCGTCGTTAGTCCGTCGGAAGAAGAGGATGCTCAGTGTCGGATGTCTTGAAGATGGACCCGCTCCGCGCCGGAAGGATGAAGATAGAAGATGCAGCCTGGATGAAGACTTCTGCCGTCTGGAGGACCTCTTCTGCCCCGATCGGATGAAGTCTTCTGCCCGGATCGGATGACCACTTGTGCCCTGCTGGGTGAAGACGGCTCAAGGTAGGGTGATCTTCAGGGGGTTAGTGTTAGGTTTTTTAAGGGTGGATTGGGTGGGTTTTAGAGTAGGGGTGTGTGGGTGGTGGATTTTAATGTTGGGGGGTATTGTATTTTTTTTCTTCAGGTAAAAGTGCTGATTACTTTTGGGCAATGCCCCGCAAAAGGCCATTTTAAGGGCTATTTGTAATTTAGTATAGGGTAGGGAATTTTATTATTTTGGGGGGCTTTTTTATTTTATTAGGGGGATTAGATTAGGTGTAATTAGTTTAAAAAATTTTAATTTCTTTTTTTTCTGTAATTTAGTGTTTGTTTTTTTCGTAATTTAGTTTATTTAATTTAATTGTAATTAGTTTAATTTAATTTAGTTAATTTATTTATTTATAGAGTAGTGTTAGGTGTAATTGTAACTTAGGTTAGGATTTATTTTACAGGTAATTTTGTATTTATTTTAGCTAGGTAGTTATTAAATAGTTAATAACTATTCTACCTAGTTAAAATAAATACAAAGTTGCCTGTAAAATAAAAATAAATCCTAAAACAGCTATAATGTAACTTTTAGTTATATTGTAGCTATATTAGGGTTTATTTTATAGGTAAGTATTTAGTTTTAAATAGGATTAATTTATTTAATTATAGTAATTTTATTTATATTTATTAAAAATAGATTTAAGTTAGGGGGGTGTTAGAGTTAGGGTTAGACTTAGGTTTAGGGGTTAATACATTTAATATAGTAGTGGCAACGTTGGGGGCGGCAGATTAGGGGTTAATAATTGTAGGTAGGTGGCGGCGATGTTAGGGATGGCAGATTAGGGGTTCATAAAATGTAACTAGTGTTTGCGCGGCGGGAGTGCGGCGGTTTAGGATTTAATACATTTATTAAAGTGGCAGCGATGTCCGGTCGGCAGATTAGGGGTTAAAACAATTTATTATAGGGTTTGCGATATGGGGGGGGGGGGTCGGTTTAGGGGTTCATAGGTAGATTATGGGTGTTAGTGTACTTTTTAGCACTTTAGTTAAGAGTTTTATGTTCCGGCGTTAGCCCATAAAACTCTTAACTACTGACTTTTAAATGCGGTAGAAGTCTTGACAGGAGAGGGTGTACCACTTCTTCCAAGACTTGTAATACCGGCATTAGGCAAATCCCATTAAAAAGATAGGATACGCAATTGACGTAAGGGGATTTGCGGTAGCCAAAAGTCGCGGAAGAAAAGTGAGCGGTACACCTGTACCTGTCAGACTCGTAATACCAGCGGGCATTAAAAAGCAGCATTGGGACCTCTCAACACTGCTTTTAAGGCTAACGCAGAACTCGTAATCTAGTCGTAAGTTTCCAAAAAAAATACCAATATGCCTCCCTTGTGAAATGACCATGTTCATCCAGATGAATGCCTTCCTACAAAGTTCCCTGGACTTTTCAGAATCCCCATTGTGTTCACCATTTAAAGAAATGTATTCTGCTGTTCTATTATCTAGTTTTTTAATCCTTACAACTGTTTTATTATGTATTATGTACTCATACAGTCTAAAGTCTTGGTGAAGTCATTGACTTCCTTCAAAATTACATGAGTTAAAAAATTAGCATAGAGGTCAGCCCGACAAATTTACGCATAGAATAACCAAACTCTGAACATGTGTTAGACTCTTGGGAGACCCCCGGGAACTGAAAGTTAGAGCTTACAACACATACTTAGACACCACTGATAATATCATACCACACACTCCCTCAGAAACAAGTATAGCTTCTCTTACACCTTCGAGAACTCTGGATAAAATTACATAAAGGTCTGCTTTTTCCTCATTGGAAAGAACACTTAAATAATAGCAGATTAGAGAAAGAATCCACCTTACACTATATGATAACGATCCTCTTCACACCAGGCCTACCCGCTTCTACCCTAACAATAATAATAGAATATATGGGAACCCAAACACTCAATTTAGATAATACCTGAGACATCCATACCACAGATTCCTCTCATACATAACACACAATTCTCACCACATGACTGACAACTAAACTTGTCACCATAGGTCACTTGGATTTTTAAGGAGTTTATGTTCTTATGCACTGTTTCTTTTTCTTGTTGTTTTTAACCTGTTGTAGACAAAGTTAATGTTTCTCTTTAATGTTATATAATTAATTGTTGCTTGGAGCCCCTATGTCTCCTACACTTGAACACTGAACAATGCCCGCTTATCTACATTACCACACACTATCAATAGACAGAAGAAATGGCCGTCCTAAGATATTTGTTCTTATCTCCTTCCACACCCTTCCCCCTCTCTTACGCAACCGTCCCTATCCTCGTAAAAATACCATCAGACAGAATTGTCTACACATATACCTACTCACCTCCTCCCTCTTCTAGGAGGACTAACTAAGCGGTTTATCTTGACAATACCACAACTTTAAACACCCGCTTTACCTAACTTAAACTATACATAATACTGTCAACTAAATAACCTTCTTCTACTACCATCCCCCCATCCTTTTTTTTCTCTTCTCTCTTTCTCCTCTCTCCTTAGTCCCCCCCTCTACACCATGACATTTACTTGCACAAGTTACAATGTCAGAGGCCTCAACACCACCAATAAAAGAAGTAGACTTATGAGATACTTATCACATGTCAAATCCCAGATAGCATTTCTTCAAGAGACACACTGGGTAGAAGGATCTCCCATACCCCTGAAATTTAAAATTTACCCAGTAGTAGAAACAGCTTCCTTCTCAGAGAAATCTAGGGGAGTAGCGATACTAATTCATAAGAGCATTCTATACGAGAAAATAGACACCCACATTGATTCCCAAGGGCATTTAGAAAGTTCTTACAACTCCTATCCACAAATAAAACAAAAAAACTTGCTCCTAGCGGGGGGACTTTAATATGCTGCTAGACACTGCCCTAGATGGACACTCACCTAACCATAAACCTTGTGACCCCCTACTACTAGAACTGCCAAGCAATTCAACAACCTTCTTGCTCAATAAAATCTGTTTGATATCTTGCGCTCCCACCATCCCACTTCCAGAGACTATTCTTATTATTCCACGTTTCACAATACCTATACAAGAATTGATTTATTTTTTTGTGAACCTTACCTTTTAGACTGCATACAATCTATACATATGCCTAGCTGTACCTGGTTCGACCACTCTCCTGTTCAGATGACTCTTAACGCTCCTAATGCAATGACCTCTAGACCCTCCTGGAAGATGCCTGAATTTCTCCTTACCTCCCCAGTCAATGTCACACACATACAGAAGGAAATCAGACAGTTCCTAGAAATAAATGATAATGGCTTTGTCAACGATTTCTGTCTATGGGGCACTCTCAAAGCCTATACTAGGGCCTTACTTATTAAACTCAAATCTGAGCATAGGAGAAATCTAGGAGGTATTTTAGCCCAACTTCACAAAAAAATGACCCCAACATACTGACCCAAATTGAGACAGTTAAATCACAAATTGAATTCCTAGAAACTAAAAGATTCTAATTGCAGATGAAATTACTGAAACAAGGGGGGGCGGAGCAAGCCTGGGCTCGGAACGGTCGCACTTCACTTCAGCTCTGCTGAAAATGATCATAATTTTCCTCTACAATGACCGTTAGCCCACTACAAGTTTGTATTATGGACACCACCAGTTACCAAGTAGAGGTAGAGAACCAGTGGGAAGCCTAATTATAATTGTGCAGCACAGAAAATAACTGTACAGAGCCCTGTCTAACGGCTAACTTGCAAAGAGGCTGCAGTCTTTTCTCCCGCGTGGAAGCCCAGGAACATGGCGACTGATTGGGAAAAGGAGGTTAAAGACTTGCTAAATGCTCACTTTCAGAGATTGGAGTGTGAGTTAACCCTAGCATTTTCATCTCTGTGTGGAAGACTATCTCCTGAAAAATCTCATCACACATCCCAGGCACACAGGCCCTCACAAACTATAACTAAGGAGCCCCAGATTTCCGCAAGACGACCGCTGCACCCGACACAAGCACCTAGAGTTTTTGGCTGGCCCAATATAGATGCAGACAGCGTTACAAGAGATGCAAAATTCTCGCATATTACATTGGCGTGTGGCGCGGTGGTGCATGGTGGAATCCAGCAAGAGTGGTCATGGCCTGATCGCATGACAGGAGGAAAGGTGCCTAAATGCTTTCCGGCTAGCAGTCCGTGTTCTGAGACCCGGGCGAGCTTACTGTTGTCAGGATTGAACAGAGTCTCCAGGTTACTGCCTCCACATACATACCTCCACACTCCGGAGCTGTCCCAGCGCGGATTAATCTGCAGCGGCGATCTGATCGCACTCCAGGTCACTCACTCAGAGCTCATTATCGCACTTCAGCCTAGCAGGAGGGTAACATGCAGCTGGCCGTCGCAGCCAGCCCAAGGAGCCTATCCAGCCCCACGATCTGGCATGGGATGAGTGTCTGTGTTTGGGCATGGGTTCAGAGACTCAGACGCTACACAATTTATTTCAAGTTTGCTTACACCTGGGGCTCACTAGCAGGTTCTTTAGAGGTTATAGTTGACACGTTGTCTATTGTTATTTGTTCTAGGCCTTATATATAGAGACTCTCTGTTACTATTGTTGGACTGTTAATAGATGTATACATGAACCAGGAATGTCTGCAAATGTTCCCATGATGGCTCGCTGTCACAGTAGGAAGGCTGGCAATAGATGGCTTTTAAGTCTACATATCTTTCCATAGCCCTTACCATGCTTTTCACATTATATACAGCGATTGATGTAAAACTGACTCAAAACTATGGAGTAATAGTCTCACTTTATAGACTTGAAGAAGCCTGTACAGGTCAATGTATTTTCATTCCAGGTCCATTGGTTGCTGAGTATATGGCACCTTGCTGATGTTCCCTAATCTCCAAATGTTATCCATATTAATACTTTTATATTTTTGAAAGTCAGCTTCTACACATGTTTCCCTCTCTCTGTATTATAGGTTTTCATCAATCAAGTATTTGTATGCCTCTAAACACAACAACACCCATATGATATAGTTTGGTTTACTCAGACCATGCCATATTTATAGCTTAACCACGCTTCTGCATCACATTCCTGTAATCTACGACATAGGGCTATGAATCTTATATTTATACATGCATTTTTTGTTATCCTATAATAACATATACAGAAATGTAACTACTGTTATGCTCATGTGGATGCTCCCGTCCTGCATGTTTGAGGACCTTGTTTGTTAAAGTTCTTATATGTTATACTCCCCAGTAAGCCCGGGTATCATTACTATATATATATATATTTTGTAACTAAAGGCTGGGTTTAGGATCTAATTGGATGTTAGACTTATTATACCTTATATATTTCTATAAGTGTGAGGGCCTATGCTCTTATCTAACTACTATGTGCGTATACATGATAATATTTATTATGACCCATCTATGGAGCAATCTTTGTCACAGGTTTGGATCTGTTATTAATACAATTTGAATACTTGAGGGGTATAGTTACTTCTATCCTTTAATCAGCCTAGGGAAGTCATGTATAACTCTCACACATTTTCACAATATGCTTTTGGATGGCAGGATCTGTCAGCGGCCGAGGCAGAGTTCTGTACGTCATTCCATTTCTCAATCTCTAGAATATATTATGCTGGCTCCCCAAACATCTGGCTAACATTTACCCTCTTTTCATATTTAAAATATCTGCCGTTAACCATTCGTCATTTGCTCCCCTGTTACTTTTCCAAACTGTTTTATAACTTAACGCCCACTATACATTTCCATAGACCCAGTACCTGTTTACTAATGTTGATTATTTATGAGCACTTGATGTGAGATGTAACTTTGATATACATCCAGTAGTCTATATGTTCTTGTGAAGGTATGCATGTCTCTGCTACCCTGTAATACTGAAGCCAGTCTACTTAGTACACTAAGCACCTGTCACCTATTATATATGTTTGCCTGCCCTCCTTTTCATTCGCAACAAACCTCTAAGTCCTTAAGTTACTTACTTCATTTATATTACTTTTATTACCACCTCCTCCCCCCCACCACCATAATGAACCTCCTTTTTCAGGAGTACTAACTACGCGGCTTGTCTTGTCTATGCCGCATCTCAATCATAGTTCTTTCCCAACAGCACCATATGTCTCTACTCAACAACAACCCTTAGCATACCGCACCCTAACTACCTTCTTTATGAGTATATCTTTCAATATAATATTACAGCAATCATTTTCCCACAGATAAATTGTCTTGAATGACAGCTAGGAGGGATTAAGCCTGGTTATTGCCTGTATGTTTTTCTTTTGATATAGTCCCTAACAGTGTGTTGATATAAAAATAACTTTAAAAATCTGAGGTAAACAGAATAAGATCCATGAGTGTTCTCCCACATTGCAGGTAGCCTCCTACTTTGGCAAAACTCTCACTTATTCAGGGGTCCAAGAGTGACCCTTTTAAGTAAGGAGGAAGGCTTAAATCATCATTGGCACGACTGTATTGTGTTCTTATAAAACTTCTTTAACTTTATTTCCCTTGTTAATTTGTTAGTTGATATCGCCGATAACACTTTGTAGCATACCCACTGTATGATGAACCTTGTACTATGTTGTTTGTGATGACGCTGGTGGAATGTTTTACATATCTTGTTTGTATGCCAAACTTTACCTCAATAAAAATATTAAAAAAAAAAATTAAAAAAAAAAAAAAAAAATTACTGAAACAAACTTCTACGCTAAGGGAAACAAAGCTGACTGCTTGCTAGCTAACAAACTAAGACAACGCTCTGCAGAAGCTTATATCAAAACCTCAGATGGAATAGTCCGTTTGCCAGCTGACATTGGTAGAGCGTTCGCCAAATACTACTCCACCCTGTACAACTTAAAAAATTCCCCGGACATCCCTACTTGACCCATAGCAAATATAATAAAAATCTTAGATTCACTATCTTTACCAGCCTTATCTGACAACCAAAGAGAATTCCTAGACTCTCCTTTTAGTATAGATGAAGTGAACTCAGCTATCAAAACCCTAAAATCTCATAAAGCCCCAGGACCGGATGGCTATACTGCTCTCTTTTATAAAAAATGTCACTCATACATTTCCCCTTACTCAACTGAGTATTTTCATTGGCTAGACACACTGGAACTCCCCCCCCTGAATTCCTGGAAGCAACTATAGTGACCACCCCAAAACCAGGAAAAACACCTAATGTAGGTGAACATTTCCACCCCATATCCCTAATCAATATTGACATGATGCTACTGACTAAACTTTTAGCCGCCAGACTTAATCAAATTCTCCCCTCACTAATAGACTGGGATCAAGTCGGCTTTACACCAGCTATACAGACATATTCTTAATATTTACTTTGAACCAAAAAGAATGGGAACCACCTGTACAACCTTAGCACTTGATGCTGAAAAGGCCTTCGGTTGAGTAAACTGGACCTACCTTTTTTTTTTTTTTTTTTTAATTTTTTTATTGAGACAACTTATTAAACAACAATATTGCCAGTAAATGCAGAATTGAAGGTACATTGATATGTCATTGAAATATACAATTAGATATAAGGAATTGAATACTTTTATAAAGAGGTGAGCGAAGATAAATGAAAATAAGGATGAGAGCAAGTCTATGTATTGGATGGGTCTCTTTTCTGGAGGTAATGTATTGTAGATGTGGGTTTTGATATTGAGTCTGTGTCTAAGGATGATATTGGTGCTCAGCATCGTTCAAGTATGGAATGCTGGAATTTATATAAAACGGACATGAAGGGTGAAAGAAAGAAAGAGAGAAGGAAAAAAAAAAAAAGGGAGAGGGGGAGAAGGATTAAGAGAGTGGGAGATGATTAATAGGTCTATGGTGTGGTCTGAGGACTTGAGGACCAGTTGGGGAACTTTGTGAGCCATGGGAGCCAAATTTCGTGGAAGGCGTTAGTGTTATCAAGTACCCTGTACGAGTATTGTTCCATTTGGCCGATGTAATGTGTGCATGCGATTACCTGGGAGAGAGTCGGTGACTTCTCCTCTCTCCAGGCCCTTGCCAGGGTCAGTTTTGTGGCCATGAGGACATACATCGTGAGTGCTTCTCCAGAGGTAGTAAGGTTGGGCATCTGCATGTGTAAGAGGGTAACTTCAGGGGTGAATGGGGGGACGAGACCTAGTGCCCGGAGAAGTGCAAATACTTTTTTCCATAATGGCTGAATTACTGGGCATGTCCACCATATGTGGAGTGGAGAGCCAAGCATCTTACATCCTTTCCAGCACTCCGGGGATTGTGAGTGATAAATCTTGTGCAGAATAGTTGGTACATGGTGCCAGCGAACCAAAATCTTATAATGTAGTTCCCATAGTGTGGCACAGTGGAGGATCTTTTTGGTTATTTTGATTCTGGCATGCCAATCCTCTAGAGTAAGAGTGAGACCAATTTCTCTCTCCCAAGCCTGGTGTTGTGAGATTTTATGTGAGGGATTCGGGTTGATAAGTATATTGTAGTGAAGGGACAGGAGATGTCGGAGAGCGTGAGCTCCCCGCCACGCTCTCTCCCAAGTGGTTGAAGGACGCAGTGTTTGTTTGGGGTAACCCCATGTACGTAAGCGGGTGCTCAGTCGGAATCCCTCAAAATACAACTTGGGTGGGAGTCAGAATTTAGTGCACATTGCTGGGTGCGAGAGCCATTTGTCCTCTTCATAGAGGTCAGAGACCTGTAGTGTGTGCGCCTGTGGCCATAGGTCATAGTGGGAGTCTGGGAGGCAGAAAAGGGCAGCAGGGATTGTCATGGCGGGGAGGGATATGTCTGGGTGGTGTCTGATCTGGTCCCAAAATCGAAGTGTATGTCTGAAGATAGGGTGTAGGCCGTCAACGTCTCGTCTATGGTGGGGGGGGATCCAGATTATATCGGAGAGGGTTATACTTGAAGGCAGCAGTGAGGACTCTAGAGAATACCAGCTAAGATGTCTCTCAGGATCATTCCAGCGGAGAATGTGTGAGAGTCTTGCGGCATTGTAATATGAGATAATATTCGGGAGAGCAAGACCTCCCTGTAAGATTGGCTTTTCGAGTGTGCGACTCGATGTCCTCGGTCGGCGGTCTCTCCAGACATATGAAGTGATTAGACTTTGGAATCTATTAAGGAGTGCTCTCGGGATGTTGTAAGGGATAGATCTAAAGAGATAGGTAACCTTGGGAAGAAAGGACATCTTTATCGCGGCAATGCGGCCTGTCCAAGAGATCTCCCGAAACTCCCACGAATCAAGAAGTTTCCTGAATTCCGGGAGTCTATTAGACATGTGCATGGCGAAAAAATTCGGTTCGGTTCGGTTCGGATTGATTCGGAATTTTTCGAAGTTCGGTTCGGATCGATTCGAATTCGGAAAATTATGAATCGATTCGTTTCGGATTCGTTTCGGATTCATTCGGATTCGAAGAAATTCGGCTGGATTCGGTTCGATTCGGTTCAATTCGGTTCGTAAATTCGGCATTTCGGTAAGTGTTAGGTGGGATTAGACTAGTATTATACTGTATATTAGGTGTTAACCTAACATACTGTACAATACTAGTGTAATCCCAATGGCCATCCGAATTTACGAATCGATTCGGTTCGATTCGATTCGGAAAATTCGGCAGAATTTTAATTCGGAAATTCGGTTCGATCCGAATCGCCGAATTTGCGTAATTTGCCGAATTTCCGAATCGAACCGAAATGAATCGCACATGTCTAGAGTCTATCAGTATAATTCTGCGATATGGTGGTCAGGGGGTCTGGGCTAAGGTACACTCCTAGAATCTTGAGCGAGGGAGATTTCCATTGGAAATGATAAGTGGACTGCAGTATGGAGAGAATTTGTGGAGGAATGTTTATGGGGAGGGCCTCAGTTTTAGTTACATTGAGTTTATAGAAACATAGTGAGCCGAATTTCTCCAAAAGAGCAAAAACTGCAGGGAGAGAAGTGTCAGGTGAGGTGAGGAAGAGAGTAATGTCATCTGCATAGAGGGAGATTTTATGGGTATGCGGTCCTATGGTCAATCCTGTGGTCTGAGGGTCTAATCTGATAGATTGAGCTAAGGGCTCTATAGTAAGGGCAAACAGTAGTGGGGAAAGGGGACATCCCTGTCGGGTACCATTTGCAATGGTGAATTTGGGAGACTGGAACCCTACCCCACGAACAGTGGCCGTTGGATGATCATAGAGGGTTTGGACTGCACCTACAAAGGAGGTAGGAAAGCCAAAGATGGTCATGGCCTCCCATAGAAACTCCCACCTGACCCTGTCAAACGCTTTTTCTGCGTCTAGCGACAGGGCCAGGAAGGGGATTTTTCGGCAATCTGCCAGATGGAGGACATCTAGAATTCACCTGGTTGCATCAACTCCTTCTCTATTCGGGATAAATCCAACCTGGTCGCTTGCTATAAGGGAGGGAATCACTCTTGCGACCCTATTAGCAAGGAGTTTGGCATATATTTTGGTGTTGATGTTAATCAATGAGATTGGCCGATAGCTGCTGCAAAGATCAGGCGGTTTACCAGGTTTTAAAATGGTGACTATAGTGGCTTCTAGAAATTCAGCTGCAAGAGGGGCACCTGAAAATACTTCTTGGAAGAACTTACCGAGGAGAGGAGTAATCTGAGGCAAGAAAGTTTTGTAAAACCTAGCTGTGAAGCCGTCTGGGCCAGGTGCTTTCCCTAATTTTAGGTTGCGTATAATTTTTGAGATTTCTTGTGTGGTGAACGGAGATAGCAGAGGAGAAGAATCCTCGGGTGATAATGAGGGGAGGGCGAGGGATCTAAGGAACTCAGAGATATGTTGAACTGGACAGGCTGGAGATTCTAAATTGGAGTCGATATTGTAAAGGTCGGAGTAGTATTGCCTGAAGGTGTTGCCAATTTCGCGAGGGGCGGTGACCTGTGTCCCTAAAGGGGTGCGTATAGACATAATTCTGGCTTGGGCTGTGCGATTTTTAAGTTTGTTGGCTAGAAGCGTGGAAGCTTTGTTACCGAAGTGGTAATAGATTCTTTTATACTTCTCTAACATGGATTGGGTTTTCTTGAGTTCAAGAGTTTGGATTTGTTTCATAGTTTCTAGGATTTTGTCATTGATAGAGGGGAGTATGTGTGAGAGATGTCCTCTCTAAGTTGGCAGAGCTGAATATTCAGAGAAGATAAGGTGGTCCTGCTTTTTGCCCGTGCCTCTCTGAATTGAATGAGGTGACCTCTCACCACTGCCTTCAAAGCGGCCCATCGGTTTTGAGCTGAGGTCTGGTCATTGTCATTAAGGGAGATGTAATCTGTGATTATGTTCTGCAGAGTAGTCTTGAGGCGTGAGTCTGTAAGAGTCCAGTCCTGTAGGCGCCAGGTGAAAGGAGGTGGGCGAGTGTATGGGCCTATGTGCATGTGAAGTGAATCATGGTCTGACCACGAGATGGGGGAAATGGTCGCAGAATAGACATCATCAAGGAATTTAGCACAGACGAAAAAGTAATCTATGCGCGTATGTGATCTATGTGGGAAAGAGTAGAAGGTGAATTCCTTATCTTGTGGGTGCAAAGCGCGCCAAGCGTCATATAAGTCATGTAGTGCTATTAGTGATTGGAGGGCTTAGGATAGGGAGTGAGTTGCTCTATCATTTCTAGAGAGTGGAGGTCCTAGTCTGTCCATGTGGATATCCCATATGAGATTGAAGTCTCCTCCCAGTATGAGGTCTCCCTGCTGTATAGAAGCTATAGACTTGAGTAGAGTTCTAAGGAAGTTGACTTGTTTACTATTCGGTGCGTATATGTTAAGGAGGGTCACTAGGTGGGTATTTATTCTACAGACAGCAATAATGTAGCGTGCTTGGGGGTCTGATTCAATATGGATCTGATCATAATGGACATTTTTGCCTATATAGATAGCAACCCCTCTAGATTTCGATGGGAATGTGGCGTCAAGGAGTGTCGGGTAGTGTTTGGAGGTGTACCGTTTGCTATATTCAGGAGTCCAGTGTGTCTCTTGAATGAAGGCAATGTCTACGTGGTTTTTGCGTAAATAGTTAAATAGAAGGCTTGCTTTTGGTAGGGGAATTTAATCCCTGAACATTGAGGGTTAAAAGATGTAGGCCTTTCATGGTGTACCGAAATTATGATCTGTGGGTGGGGGTAAAGGGGAAAAAGAAGGGGAAGAGAGGGGAAGGAGAGAGAAGAGAGAGAGAGAGAGAGAGAGAGAGAGAGAGAGAAAAAAAAAAAAGGGAGTGGAGTCCGAAAGATGTAGATGAGTACCAATTATGAAGACAGGGAGCTAGAGTTAACTTCACTTACTGAGATATATTTTCCGGGGAAAGGAAGACAGCGGGCCAGAGCCGCTTTGTTTAAAAGGAGGAGAGGGATATGGGTAGGAAGGGAGTGTGGAGATATGTTAGAAGACCTTGAGTTGAGTAAGTGTAAATGGAGGGATAGAGGGAGAGGGTAGGAAAAGGGGGTTGGGAAGGGGGGGGCGGAGCCTTGAGTGTATATTCAGTGGGGGTCAATGTGAGGATGGGTGGAGGGATCCACCGGTTGTGAGAGGAAAGGATGAGAATATGTAGTGGAGCTAGTAGTAGGGGAGGGAAGTAGGTGGGAGAAGATAGGAGAAAGAGATGCAATCCCATAGAGAGGAGTAGGGACAGCGACGGTGCGTGAGTAGAAAGTAGGAAAGAGGCGTGGAAAGCCAGAGAGGCAGCGGGGGTAGAGCCCCCCAGTGCAGTATGTACAGGTGGATGGGGTGGTTCAGCAGGGGATGGTGATGTGTAGAGTATTGAGGACTGGAGAAGTAGATATTTGTATAAGGACTAACCTGGGGTGAGAGGTAGGATTTAAAGTAGGTGATGAGGGAGTAAGGAGTGAAAGAGTAAAAAGAGTTGGAAGGAGGTAGGTGGGGTATGAGTATGAAGGTTAATGGAGGTATCGTGACAAGTGTGAATATAGAGATAAGAGCTTGAGGGTGGAATGGATAACATGTAACAAGGAGTAAATATGGTCTTGTTGACATGAACATTTAATCTAGAGCATAGAGTCTGAGAAAAACCTCTTAATTGATATAAGTATACTGGTAAGAGAGGACAATAAAGAGCAATTAGCGCTAAGAGAAAAACGAACTAGGCCCTCTGTGGAGAATAATTGTGGTTAAGAGAAAGAGGGTGCAATGAGGTACATAATATTAAATAAACAATGCCTGTGTCAGGTCTGTATACATTGAACCTACCATTTCCTTTAGTACAAAACAAAGACTAAATGCAGTAACTTAATAATAAAAACCAACAGGATAAATAACATTTCGGATATTTAACAAAGCGCAAATAAACTTGTGATCTATAAGCTTGTCACAATAAACCTTTATCTTAACCATGTAGGTAAATAGGAAGCCGTGAGCCAAAAAAATAGAGTAAGATGTGTACCCGTATGTGGGCTCTAGGCTTACCTGTCCGTCGGATGTCCATAACAAAGGTCCTCCTAGGAAGATCAAGGATGGGGGAGTGAAAGAAGAGTAAGATGTGTACCCGCATGTGCACTCCCCTTCCCAGGATATCCTCTGAAGATCAGTCTAGAAGGGTGTCTGGAAGAAATAGTCTCTCAAAGAGCCAGGAGAAGGGTTATAAGTGCAGCAGATAACTCTAAGGAGAACATCAGGATAGATCTGAGTCTTGGGGCGGTGGAGTGGAGGTCCTGGAATGCCACTCTGAAGCTGAGGGGTTCAGATTACTTGTTTTTCCTTTTTTCCTGGGAGGTAGACCAGGGGGGCCAGTGAGTTCCCAAGTGGTGAGGAGTTTCATACCTTGTTCTATGGAAGAGACTGTGTGGGAGGAATCTTGATACTGTACGTGTAACTTAACAGGAAATCCCCATCTGTATTTGATCTTGTTTTGTCTGAGGGCCAGGGTGAACTGATGAAAAGTCCTACTTTTGTTTAGTGTGTATGGGGATAAGTCGGGGAAGATCTGCAGCTTATTGTATGGTTCCTTAAGGGGTCTGTTGGTAAAGGAGGCTCTCATGATCCTTTCCTTAGTGGTATAGTAATGTAGACGTACAATGACGTCTCTGGGAGTGTCAACAACGGAATTACGGGGGCGTGTGGACCTGTGTGCTCTGTCCATTAGGAGATCCTGATCTGTGGAGGAGTCCAGGATAACTTTAAACAGTGCGACCAAATATTGTTGGAGGTCTGATGCAGGGACATCTTCCGGAATGCCGCGGATCCTAAGGTTGTTGCGCGAGATCTATCTTCGTTATCCGCTAGTTTGGATTCGAGATCTGACATTTGCTCTGCTAGTGATTGAGAGTAAGCCAGGAGGTTGGCGTGGTCAGTTGCGAGATCCTCATGCTTTCTCTCAAGAAATTCAGTTCTCTCTCCCAGAGAAGAGATCTCACGTTTCAATTCGCCAACTGATTGGCGGAGTTCTTGCCTTAGGGATGAGTAGTGAGTGTCCATCTTATCAGTTAAGATTCTAATAGATTCTAAAAAGGTTGACTGAGAAAGTGTTGTTTTATCTTTGCGAGATACCTCAGGTCTAGGATTATCTGCCCCTGGAGCCGCTGAATCTCTGGAGTCTTCCCCCGAGAAGTCAGGATCTGAGAAGTTTTTACTGTGAAAATGATCAGTAAGAGTCCTCTTAGGGTTTTCCTGGTGCTTTGGTTTTCTTTTAATAGACTGAGCCATATTATAAGTGAGTGGCTATCCAGGGGTTCGTGTTGTAAACTTGAGGCCACTGAACCAGTGATAAATGAATTTTGAGGAGATGCCACCCCCACCCCCTCCAAGCCAGGTGCCCTAGCCCATCATTTTCCTATGTCAGGGTATAGAAAGGAAAGTCCAGTAATCCACTGCTAGTCTGCAGTATAAATGAGTGACTCCCCCTCTCCTGGGGCTATACCACCTCTGGGCGAGACCGGTAAAAGGAAAGAGGATATGACCCGCGCCCTAGGGGTGGACGCGGGAAAGGGGGGAGAGGGGGACGTCTAGGAGGGTAAAGATGCGACTTCTGTATGGATTATGTAAAGTTTCTTTATTGAAATGAGTCTTTGTAGAGGTAGCAAGTGACTTGGGTGTGACACAGACTCTGCAGACTATGGTAGGTGCAGAGATGATTAGGTGGCTACAGGGGTTCTAAAGGGAGCTGTGACTCCAGATGGTATTCCTGGGTATTAGGATGGTAGCCCGGAAAATCAATAGACTGTGTTATAGAGGGGGATTACAGCTGTCAGGGAGAGATGCAAGCAGCTATATGCTGCTGCAGTTTTGTGTAATCCTCAGATGGGGGGAGCTGGGTCACAAATCACCACTTCACTACAGGAAGAGGGGGTTAAACATAATATACAGAGGAAGTCACATATACAGTTCTGCCACTTAGGTCAGTAAGTTTAGGCAGTGTACTCACTTCTGCTGGGGTGGAGTCAGGTATTCCTTATAAGTTGCGGTGCAGATATGGTGTGTGCAGGCAGATGCAGGGAGCTGTCTCCGGTGCAGATCTCAGGTATGCTAAAGCTGCCTTCTGAATGAACTCTGGGGTTCCGGGCTAGGCTGCAAGAAGGGAGACACCAAGTCCCACTGTCCGGTGTGATGTATACAGGGCTAGAGGAGGTGGGGTAAGTGTGCGCGTTAGCACAGATGTTTCAGAGGCTCCGTGTGACACCCTGTATGAACGGAGATCTGAGAAAGATGGCCGCCGTTCGCGGGCTTTTGCAGCGTCCTGCCTTTTTCAATCCTTGGTGATAGGGCAACGCAATGGGGGACTGAAGGGTGACCGGACTGTCGCCAGATGTCAGCGGGTGAGTAGAGTAGGTAATGGCTGATCCAAGCAGATTCCGGTACTGCGATGATGCCAGGTGAATAGCTCCGGTGCTGTAGGGCGTGAATAAGGTCCCAATTACAGATATATGCCAAATAATAGGGTATAGGGATAGTGGGGGTTATAATATACCAATTAAATAAAAATTTGGGGGTCTATTTAAACTTTAAATTTAGGTTTTGGGCAATGGAAGCAGGGGAGCTCTGGTTCTAAGCCTCCTCACTGCTCCGTAGTTGGCTCCGCCCCCCCTGGACCTACCTTTTTGAGGTCTTAACTAAATTTGATTTTCCCACACAATTCTATGCATGTATCAAGGCTCTTTACTCCTCCCCCTCAGCCTCAGTAAGAGGACTAGGTTTTCAATCCCACACCTTCCCCATCACAAATGGAACAAGGCAAGACTGCCCCACTAATATTCACACTAGTTATGGAGCCGCTAGCAGAAGCAATTAGGATAAATGCAGATATTAAGAGAGTGGAGATTTCTGGAGTAACACAAAAAACTGCTCTCTTTACAGATGATCTGACCATATTGCTAGGCGACCCTTCCCAATCCCTTCCTACTCTCTTAAGGGTTTTAAACTTGTTCAGAAAAATCAGCTTTTATAAACTAAATGTTAGCAAAATTGATGCCTATACAATTAATCTTCCTGACAAAGAGCTTATGGAACTTAGAAAACATAAACATTCAATTGGTCACAGCAAAGAATCAAGCATTTAGGAGTCTTCTTATCCTGTAATATCTTCACTATAATTGAGTCTAATTTCTACCCACTCCTACAGCAATTCCAAAAAAAGATCAAATAAGATCATATACTCCCCTGGAATTCTGACTCCTCCAATAGTAAATGGTGGGCCTTAGAGCAGGCAACTTTACATATCTCACTATTTCTCGCTGATCTCTTTTGGCTACCTAATCATATTAGGACCTCTTTGATATCCAAAACACTATTATCTTGTTTGCCCTACGCTTTTGGGATAGAATTCGTTCATTACCACAGATTGCCTCCCACCCTTCGCACATCCACTGAATCTCTGGCCTGCTTAAAGCTCTTAAAGACTCACATCCGCCTATGTGGCACGCTTAAGGCATTAACTGTATTGCTGACCTTTTTCCTAACGGCTGACTGATCACCCTTCCACAATTTAGCTCCACTTATAATCTGCCACAGCTCATAAGGTTCTAGTTCTGGAGACTTTGCAGTCTACTAAAATCATGGGGATTCCTTGACCAACCCCTAAGCAAACCTACCAATTGGGAAAAAAGATGGATAACCATGAAGAGAGTTCCAAGAGCACTTTCGGTTTCCTATAGAAATATGATTAATCCTTCTACATTTTATAATCCAGTCTACATTATATCATGGGAGAAGGCATTCCAGTTTCATGCTGATCAGGATGAGTGGTCCAAAGCCATATCACTTACCAGACATACTCTCCATTGCATTTCCCTACTAGAACTATATCTTAAAGTATGCACTCAGTGGCATCTCACACCCCTAAGACTTTTCAAAATCTCACCCACAAACTCTCCTTTATGCTAGAGAGGGTGTGAAATAGTGGGAGTGCCAGCTCATATATGGTGGCAGTGTCCAGTACTGAAACCTTTCTGGAATTTGCTTTCAATTATGTGTTATAGATTGGACCCCCGACTAGGGAACAAACCACAAACTATCTTATTTCACTTGGACATCAAATCATCCTTAATCCATAAAGACTTACTTAGCGTTTACTTACTCATGGCGGTCAAGCTGTCAATAGCCAGATTATGGAAACAAATGACACCGCCAACGTGGGGCGATGTCACTAAAATAATAAACTACCTAGAAACTATGGAAAGCCCAATTTTTACTCATAACAATAAATTGAATCTGCATTGCCAGATTTGGGATGAATGGAAACTGATTGCTTAAATCAAAAGGACTACTGACTTAAGAGAATTAATGTTTGCCTTCTGTTGGAATCCCCCCTCCCCCTCTTTGTCGCTATCCCCCTTTTTTTTATCTCTCTCTCCTCTTCCCCCTACTCCTCCCTTTGGACAAGACCGCCCATTACTCGATATCAGTTAAGTTTTAACTTTTAAACCCACCATACTACACGCCCACTAACACTATAAGCATTTTCTTTATTTTTACTCCTAATCAATGGATTTCATCTGAATGTAATTAGAATACCGAGCCACCACTCTAGTTGACTGTGATTATGTACTGTTACTGTTACCTATTGATGTATCGTTTACTTGCATTCATGTCTGTAATGCTTTTGTTCATTCTATAATAAAAATAATTTATAAAAAAAAATATGCACCAAAAATTTGTATTGTTTAATTGCATTAAAAATCGTAACAAAATTGTTATGTCAAATTTTTTCTCTACAAATTCATTTCAAAGTCTATAGTGTTGGATTACAATTGGAGCGCAACACTCCTATGCGCTCGTGTTGGGGCAAAAATGCGCCTTTTTGTGCACATCCAAAAACTACTTATATTACAAGTGGGTAGTAAATGCAGCCACATGGCTGAAAGTGAGGAGATGTTAGAAGAAAAAAAACGGACGGAAAGTGTTTTTTCATAGGGATCCTAAGTGACACATTTATTAACATAGAAACATCTTTAAATAAACGTGTATATGAATATATACATAAATACATATTCAAATATTTATATGTGTATATATGTATATTCATACATATAAACACTTATAAACACATAAATATATATGTATACATTAATTTACATATATATTATTATGTACTGTAGTTGCGATCTGGTTTATGCAAGCTGTGACTGTTAGACTGTCGGCATGAAAATGAGGCTCCATTAAAGTCTATGGAGGATAACTGAAATCTCGATCGAGCGTGCTTTTGAGTGTGAGGATGTGATCACGATAGAGAGATATTTGCACTTCCCAACCATAATTTTGCGCTCAGTCGCAACAACAAAACTGAGTGTAGAATAGGGGTTTGTGGTAGTGCAAATATGCGCTCAACTCTAATCTAGCCCTATAGAGTCTTCATTGTAATTATATAACAATGCATCACAAAATATTTATTGAATTAGTGTTTCAGAATTGTTTTGTTTTCGTCTTTGCATAGCAACAGTAATACAATTTCTGTAGTGTTATAATTATTGCACTAATTGCATAGATTGCTTATTTATTTGCAGCTATATAATGATACAGTATGTTTAAATTATTACTTTACTATACACTTAAACATGATCTCACTCGTATTTATAATCTAGCACACACAAGACAAAATAATTGCCACACAGTTTGCTCAAGGGCTAGATTACAAGTGGCACGATCGTGACCGCGTTAATTTGCACGTGTATTACAAGTTATTACAAGTTAAAAGTAAACGGGTGCTCTCGAGTGCAAACAAAATTAACGCTCGTCAGGTTAGTGTGACTGAAGACCTGGCATCAAGTGTAAGGGTTAAAAAAATGTGCACCAAAAATAATTACATACAGTGTTACACTCATATATACAGTTTTTGGTAAAAATTATTCACATAAATATTAATATATTTTTTTATATGGGTTAAAAGGTATATGATACATGACAAGGTATTTGACTGAAAATGGCTATAATGTTTATATACTGTATATATATCTATACTATAACCGCGTTTGTAATGCATCCGTCACCGTCGGCAGTTGTGCACGCATCCTCAAAGGAATGTTGGATTCTTTCACCACCCTGCAATTTTTAGAATCCACCGGGATGCAGTGACGGCAAACGGAGCATAACAAAAAAAAACGCCCGTAATAAGTATTAAAAAAAAAAAAATACCCATCCGCAATAAAAAAAAATAACCGTCCGCAATAAGTAATAAAAAATAAAAAAAACGCCCGTACGAACTATTAAGAAAAAAATAAACTAACCGCCCGCACAAAGTATTAAAAAGGAAAAAAAAAATACCCAATAAAATTATTAACCCCTAAATCTGCCAACCACAACATCGCAAACTACCTACTACATCTATTAACCCCTAATCTACCAAACCCCCACAATGCATTAAACCAAATTTGCCTATTAACTCCTAAACCGCCAACCCCCACAACACAAAAAAATTAACCCCTTAGTTACATAAAAAATACTACATTACAGGGGGGCGGAGCGAGCGGCTGACCAAGATGGCCGCAACACACTAATGCTCCGCATACAAACCGGGTGCCTGATCTATTAAAAGACACTTTTGCCGAGTTCCTTATCGCAGCTCGACCTGAGAAGACTCAATGTAAGCTCCGGTAACAACATTGGGCCAATTTTTCTGCCTGCCCGAGTGGCCGGGCTCCCAACTCAGCTCACTGTCGGATCTGAGGCCTTCAGGGGAACGCGCCAACTGAACTGAGCAGTTTTCATTCCTAACTACTATGCTGCCCACCTGATGTTGTGACCCTCAGAAGAATATTTGTCTCCTTATGTGCCGGAGGCTACATGCAGATGCAATTGCGACATCTCTAGCAGCGTGAAAAGAGGGCTCCGTTATAGTGCAGCTCCCCTGTCAGTGAAGACGCTCCTGTCTGAGCTCCGGAAAAGTGAGTACTATATGAGACACAGGCACACACTACTGACTTGCTTCTAACCTCAAACTAAAACAGCTCTAGATGGGAGCGTGTGGGAACACTGCTCATATAGTGTGCTAAACAGCTCTAGAAATCACCCTACTCTTACGGCTGCATTGTAGGGGAACGGCTTAAGGCTTATCACGTGTCGGTGCCATATCTGAGCCGGTCCTCTGCACAGAACTGAATACTACTGTTAACTACCAGACAACTTCCTAGGTTTTGGAAGCCATTTATTGGGCCTCTCTTTCTTTCAATGCTCCCAACAGACCTAGCATTTGTTACTTTTTCTGAGGCTCCACATCAGGATACTATGTTTGTTTCCTAACTCCAGCTACTGTGTCTCCAGTGCACGCGGCCCCCTCCCCTTTCCCGCTGTCTCCTATAACAGCGGGTCATACCCCATATTCCATTTCCCATGATCGCCCTGTGAGGGAAAGCTCCCCGGGGGTTGCAGTGTGCTGGTGATATATGTATAAGACATCCTTAAGATTTTAAAGAAGAATACTATCAGTTCCACCTACATTTGGCCACATTCTATCGCAACATGTCACAAAGAAGGGCCTCCAAGAGCGACAAACCACAAAAGCTGCCACAGAATAATCAAAGTACTGTGAATACTTTCTTTAAGCACACAGACCTAGCGGCAGATAAAAGAGACTCAGCAGCTCTACAAACATATATTGAAGATAGCCAATGCGACCTGACGGCTAACTCAAATTGCCCTTCTCCCTCCATACCGGAAAATAGAGATGACATCCCAATTACCTACAAGGCTATGGAAGCCCTCATAGAGCAGGTCAAAGCCTGCATTAAAGACGAATGTGCAGATTTAAAGAGGGAGATTAACGACCTGGGCCATAGGGTCGATTCTCTTGAAGAACACGAATTTGTCATGTCGCAAAAAGTAGCAAGCTTGACCTCTAGACAAACACAGCAAAACCAACACATGGCCAAGCTCAAAGATAAAATAGACGATTTAGAAAATCGTTCTAGGCGAGGCAATCTTCGGTTTAGAGGGGTCCCGGAGACGGTATTGAATAACGAAATTCAAGACTATTTGCAGGCCCTCTTTGTGGAGATGATAGGAGACAGTGCTGAAGAAAGCCCTATAATACCACTCGATAGAGCTCACAGAGCACTCCGACCTAAACCGCCTGAAGAATCTCCGCCAAGAGACATTATTGTTCACTTCCAGAACTACAGACAAAAAGAAGAAATCTATAACATCACCAGGAAACGTCAAGCAATGATGTTTCGTGGTCACCGGATTCAAATTTACCAAGATCTCTCCCTGAGAACTCTCCAGAAAAGAAGAGACTTTCTGCCTCTTACTACCCACCTACGCGCATTAAATATCCCGTATAGGTGGGGATTCCCTACATCAGTCATAACGGTGAAGAATGGCAAGAAGGCCGAATGTACCTCCCTCTCTGATATAGGCAAATTTTGCAATTTGATGAACATTAAACTACCCGATAAAGAGGAGCTGCAACCTTATCATAGCCGAGTGAGTGGACAATCCAGCCCTAGGCCCCAGAGGCGGCTAGGCCCAGAGTTATCATCTACGCAACACAAGCACAGACAAACCACTCTGTCTAACTTGGAAGTAATGAACCCAACCCCCAAGCTGAATGATCACTAAGGTATTACTACATGACTCTTGGACTAATGTTTAGGTGGACAATCAAATGGCAGGGACTTTATGACGATAATCCACCTGCTTTATAGCTTCCTGCTATCTTTGAAACATTGGTTCCACCTTCAGTCTGAAAGGAGGGTAATATTTTAATTGCAATCTTTGTGTATCACCAGGGTACTGTGACTGCAATCTATTATAGTTAACACTGTTTTCTGAAATACACTGTATGTTTATGGATCTGTGCACATTTTTCAGTTGTCATGTTCTCTTCCATAGTACTTTGTTTTGAGGTATTGCCTAAGCGAGCATTCTGCCCTGGCTATCGTTTACTGTTCTGGACGTTAATAAAATCTAGAACTTAGTTATGATGCTCACCTTAAGCTAATACCGATGTTTAGATGTTAAATTACTGAGTTTTCCTTTTGTTCTGGAAATATTTATGTTCTGCTTAATAATGTTCTTGCTAATAATATCTGTTTGTGAATTATGGTACCGACACGTGCTGACTTTAGTTGACTTCACAGTGCTCATTGTCTAGAATAAATGACATTCTCCTTGACCCACTCAAAATAGGTTTATAGAGAACACACAACTTCTTACACGATCTCCCAAAGGTACGAGACATTTCAACTCTGCTTACAAAGTCAGTAATGATTCAAGGCTTCTGTATCATATAGACACCCGGTTTGCAACAAGCTCCCACGTTACTTAATAACCAACTAGGCTCTGGGCGGTTTTTATACTGTCTCAGCCCCTGTTGTATTCTAATTCAGATATCTTCCCCCTTACTAGTCTTTTTCCCCTTTTCTCTCCTCCCTTCACCTTTACCTAATTGCCTGAGCTGATATACTATTTTATCTAGCTCCCTTTGATAATTCTACATATTTCTATTAGAGTCCCTAGCTCACGCTGAGCATGCCAATATGACAAGAAATAGGTGTTTTAAATATAGCGACCCGAAATGTTAAAGGGTTTCTCTCAGCGGAGAAGAGGTCCATAGCCTATTATGATTTTCACAAAAAAAAGTTAGAAATTGTTATCCAACACAATGCCAAACAGCGTAAACTTAGGGCAGCACAGCTGACCTCCTTGATGGATAATCTAACAACTCAGGAAGCTATCCATAAGCTATACCCCACCTCAACCTCAAAACTTTCTAAACTCACTGAAGCAAGGGATGCCCTTAACAAATTTCTTGTACAGAATGCACACATGAGAGCCTTAACCACCAAATCAAAGTTTTTTACAGAAAGCAATAAAGCAGACCGTCTCCTAGCCAGGTCACTTAAAAAACAAACACATGCAACTTTCATTAGATCCCTCACCCAACCCTCAGGCGTAATTCTTAATAAAAATGAGGAAATAGCGGGCTCCTTTGTTTCCTACTACACAAATTTGTACAATCTACAGACTGCCAACACCCCTGACAAAGCACATGCAATAGATTCATACCTATCCACTCTGGAAACTCCTTCTGTTACAGAGGAGGACAAACAGCTTCTAGACGCCCCAATAACACTGCAAGAAATTAAATCCACAATAAAGGCGCTACCCAATGGAAAATCTCCTGGCCCAGATGGCCTTACAGCTAAATTCTATCAGCTCCTCCAGGATCAGATAAGCCCTCACCTACACACACTTTTTAGTGCCATTGACCAAGGTATCGCTCTCCCTAAAACCTTACTTGAAGCATTAATTACGGTCATCCCGAAATCGGGCAAGTCTACAGAACATGTGGGTAACTATAGACCAATCTCACTTATCAATATAGACATAAAACTCTACGCCAAAATCCTTGCGAATAGGCTAAATGAGGTCTTGCCAAAAATCATTCACCCTGACCAGGTGGGGTTTGTTAAGGGCTGAGAGGCGAAAGATAATACGCTACGGTTATTGCACTCCTTATAAAATGCTCATGATTATAACACTCCCTTAGTCTTGCTCTCCACTGATGCGGAGAAAGCTTTCGACAGGGTGGACTGGCAGTTCATGTGGAAAGTCCTGTCGAAATTTGGCTTCTCTGATACATTTATCACTAGAATCCAGGCCCTATACCACAAACCCTGCGCGAAAGTCAAAATAAACCACACCATCTCACAACCATTCCCTATTTCTAACGGCACTCGCCAAGGATGCCCCCTATCACCCTTGCTTTTCGCTATCACAGTAGAAATAATGGCAATACAAATCAGGAATAACCCGGATATAAGAGGTGTAGATTATGGCAATGTCACCCAAAAATGCCTTCTGTTCGCGGATGACGTGATCTTCACTTTACAGTCTCCAACGATAACATTACCCGCGTTGGTGGAGACATTGGAGAACTATAAACAGGTATCCAATTTTTCCATTAACATGGAGATATCTGAACTAATGCCAATTAACTTATTGCCACAGGAAATAGAAGCCATTACACAGCACACGTAATTCCCTATAACAGACAAACTTAAATATCTGGGCCTTATGATCCCAAAGAGCACTGATAAGTTATTTTCGGATAATTTCCTCTCCCTACAAAAGAGTGTTAAAAATCTGCTGGACTTCTGGCATAAACAAGGCCATTTATCCTGGTTGGGCAGGATCAACACAGTCAAAATGATGGTAATACCTAAATATTTATATCTTTTCCAAACCTTACCTCTGGCCCTGCCTAATACCTATCTCAATACACAACAGAAACTGATAAACTCTTTTATCTGGTCTTATAAAAGACCCAGGATAGCACAGTATACCTTATATCTTAGTAAAGAAGACGGTGGTCTTAATGTCCCTAATATAACCAATTACTATAGGGCAACCCATCTAACCAGAATAATCACTTGGAACCACTCTCCCCCGGATAAACTAGGGATACAAATTGAGAGCCATTTGTCTCAGGTTAAACATATGAGGGATATGGCATGGATCCCAAAACACTCCAGACCCCATACACTACTACATAACAGCTATACTAAAGCCACTCTTGAGACATGGGACTATGTTGTTGCTCATATGAAAGGAATATCCACCTCAGTATCCCCTCTAACTCCGATACTCGGCAATAACCTGTTCTTACAGCACACTCTCTTCTCTCATACAGCTACAAATACACTCATGCAGAATCTCCCAATATATTTACTTTTGGATTCTACCGGGGTTAAAGATAGAATCTTGCTTAATGAAGAGTTGGGATCCCCTTTCCACAACTGGTATGCATATTTACAAATTAGACACGCTATTAACAGTAGCCCCTTTAAACAAGATATACTAAGACCATTGACTCTCTTTGAACAATTATGTACCAACCCAAATATTAAAAAAGCACATCTTTCTAGGACATATAGAATTCTGAGAGGCTCCTTCCCAGAAAAAAGGCCCACATACTTGGCGAGGTGGAACGAGGAGTTACTGAATGATTTTGCTGACGAGGAGTGGAGGCGTTGTTTCCATGCTACCTACTCCTCCTCCACCTCTCTGACTATGTCCGAAGTGAATTATAAAATAATTGCACGCTGGTATTTGACGCCCCAACGCCTTCGAGTTATTTACCCTGCTGCCTCTTCTAGTTGCTGGAGGAGATGCGGGGAGGTAGGCTCTATGACCCATATTTGGTGGTCCTGCCCAGTCTTGGCGGACTTCTGGCCACAAATAGAAAAGACTATACATCAGGTTCTGGGTGTACATATTCCTCTTCACCCTTGCTCTATCCTCTTAAATCACATCCCACAGGTTTCTTGTGCTTATCGTAAAAAGCTGCTGCTTATAATGTTAACTTGTGCTAAGAGACTGATCCCCAGACTATGGAAGACACAAGAGGCGCCCACTCTCCCCCAATGGATTTCAGAGGTAGAACATATTATCGCACTAGAGAGAATGTATTACTCGTATGTAGGTAAACAAGACTTCATAACTCTTGTGGGAGCAAAGGCTCCATTCTGCTGTTTGAGAGCTGAACGAATTGTAGTACTGCATGGGAAACTATGTAATGTACATGGGAATGTATTGACCTGTTCTGATTTGTACTTTTGGGTCTACATTTATAATAGAGACCCTGACCTAGCTCTGTAATAATGTGGATGTGATGGGACAGTTTATCCTTTCCCCTTCCAATCCCTCCCTGATCTTTTCCTTTACCCCCTTCTCCCACCCTAGAAAATACTGGGTCAATGCTACAACATAATGTATGTCTTTTTGTTAGTTTTCTCTTTTTCTTTATTTCGAGAAATTGCTCACTTGTTATTAAAGATGTATGTTACATTACTGTTAAATTGATATGCCCAATAAAAATATTTGAATAAAAAAAAATACTACATTACAATTAAAATTAAATTTAAAAAAATTACATTACATTAATGTAAAAAATTACAGAAAATACAAAAGGCTAACATTACAAAAAATAATAAACAACACTATCCAAAATAAAAAAAATAAACCTAATCCCTATGAAAATAAAAAAGCCCCCCAAAATAAAAACACCCCTAATCTAAGAATAAACTACCAATAGCCCTTAAAAAGGCTTTTTGTAGGACATTGCCCTAAAGAAATCAGCTCTTTTACATTAAAAATAAACAAAGACCCCATTAACAGTAAAAACCCCACCCACCAAACTCCCGAAAATAAAAAAAATAACACTAATACACCTAAACTACCCATTGCCCCTAAAGGGGCATTTGTATGGGCATTGCCCTTAAAAGGGCATTGAGCTCTTTTTTCACTGCCCTTAAAAGGGCATTCACATATACAGATATATATATATGTATATATATATATATATATATATATATATAAATACTCAATTTAGGGCTAGATTACAAGTGGAGTGCTATATATCGCTTTCATTTCAAAGCAATGTTAACGCTCCACTTTGTAATACCAGCTTATGATAATGTGCGCTGGAATTATAAGTTAGCCGCAATGCGAAAGTGAGCTTGCGTTCGCATTGCTAGGAAGAATTGCGCTTATGAGAGTGCACGTCCATAGGCTTCCATTGGCTCCTATGGGAGCCTCATTCTGATGCCGTCTCTGAACTTCAGCACCAGCGAAGGGGAGTTAGTCCCACAGCGATTGCAGCAATCAAATATATATGTATATGCTGAAATACATATATATTTATATGTTAATATGTGTATATACACATATTAACACATAAATATAAATGTATATAAGCATATACATACAGTATGTATTTACTAGGAACATTGACCGCAATGGAAAGACACTTTTCAGTGCCGTTTTTTTTTTTTCTAACACTCCACTTCCACCAACTTTAACCCCAAAATACTGCCTAGTGTAGTAATTTTATTAAAAAATAAAGATGCTGCCATCTTTATTTTTTAATAAACTACACTAGACAGTATTTTGGGGGCATTTGGGGCAGATTTATATAATTAATCAGAGATCTCTGGTTAATGTTATGAGCGCTAATTGCTCCCTTTAGCTCGCGGCAGCAATAACCAGACACTTGTAATGGCTGGTTAATTATCTCATTTCCGCAAATTTGCCCATTTGCAGGAGCGCAATAATTTAGCGCTCCACTTGTAATCTAGCCCTTATTGTTTTTAATGTTAATATTCTATATTCTTACGCGATGTCGGATTAGCTCACAAGTGATCATTGTTAGTTGGGTTTTTTTTTAAAGCAAGCTATATTGAAGTCTATGGAGAGTAGAATTTACTGCGGTTGCTCATGCGCAAACAATTTACTTTTAAATTGTAATATGAGCGCTAACTCGCCCGTGTTGAAAGTTTACTTTGATCGGTGTTTGCACTTGAGTGAAAAAAAATATTAAACGCACCACTTGCAATCTAGCCCTAAATTAGTAGCTTTTCTTAAATTGCAAAAAAATTGTTATTAAAATAATAATATAGCCAAATGTATTTTATTTAATTTTTTTCTGATTGTATTTTGCAGCCAAATAGTGGCAGGAAATATACAAAAATAGACCTAGATCAATACCTTGGATTGTCTACTTTAAAAATATATATTATAGTTTTTATAGGTAAATAATAAAAAACAAAGGCCCTTTTTCTGTTTAAATGGAGTGATAGCAAAAATGGGCAACTTTGGGCAAGTTCTTCTCTGAAATTACCAGTAGCAAAGGGGTTAAAATGAGCCCCCTTCTGCCTGCTAGCTTCACTCTCCTCACCGTGCATGTGTTGAGTTTCTCGCTGGTATTACAAGTTGAAAGTAAATGCGTTCGCTTGAGTGCAACTGAACATGCATCGGCTTAGCATGTCTTCAGAGCTCTGTTTAACTGTTTCGCAAAACAAAAAAGTGTCACAAAACACTTCAAAAATACATTACAAAGTACAGTTACACTCATAATAACGCCATCTAATAACAATTATTTTAAAAAATATTGCACAAAAAAAGTTATAAGGGCTCATAATATATGAGATCTAAGGGATTAGAAAAAAAACAGGCAAAGGGAGATACAGAAACATGTCTAGAAATGTATATGTATGTACAGTATATATGTCTATATAAGTGTACATATGTATTTATGTATTTATATGTGTATATATGTATTTACAGATATATTTACATATTTAAACAAATAAATACATATGTACACACACATAGACATATATAAGTGCTTCGGAGCCCTTTGCAGGTAAGTAGATGAAAACATGTTAAAGCATATTTATGCAATATTTATATTTAATAAAGTGTTATACTGTGTATTTACTGTAAATATTTCACATTCCAATGTTCTGCACATAGCAGAATATGTTCTATGTCACAGTACATGTTGGCATTCATGGTTCCCTCAATGAACTGTAGCTCCCCAATGCCGGCAGCACTCATGCAGGCCCAGACCATGACACTCCCACCACCATGCTTGACTGTAGGCAAGACACACTTGTCTTTGTACTCCTCACCTGGTTGCCGGCACACACGCTTGACACCATCTGACCCAAATAAGTTTATCTTGTTCTCATCAGACCACAGGACATGGTTCCAGTAATCCATGTCCTTAGTCTGCTTGTCTTCAGCAAACTGTTTGCAGGCTTTCTTTAGAAGAGGCTTCCTTCTGGGACGACAGCCATGCAGACCAATTTGATGCAGTGTGCAGCGTATGGTCTGAGCACTGGCAAGCTGACCCCCCACCCCTTCAACCTCTGCAGCAATGCTGACAGCACTCATATGTCTATTTCCCAAAGACAACCTCTGGATATGACTCTGAGCACATGCACTCAACTTCTTTGGTGGACCATAGCGAGCCCTGTTATGAGTGGAACCTGACCTGTGAAACTGCTGTATGGTCTTGCCCACCATGCTTCAGCTCAGTTTCAGGGTCTTGGCAACGTTCTTTTAGCCTAGGCCATCTTTATGTAGAGCAACAATTCTTTTTCTCAGATCCTTAGAGAGTTCTTTGCCATGAGGCGCCATGTTGAACTTCCAGTGACCAGTATGAGAGAGTGTGAGAGTGATAACACCAAATTTAACACACCTGCTCCCCATTCACACCTGAGACCTTGTAACACTAACAAATCACATGACACCGGTGAGGGAAAATGGCTAATTGGGCCCAATTTGGACATTTCCACTTAGGGGTGTACTCATTTTTGTTGGCAATGGTTTAGACATTAATGGCTGTGTGTTGAGTTATTTTGAGGGGACAGCAAATTTACACTGTTATTCAGGCTGTGCACTCACTACTTTACATTGTAGCAAAGTGTAATTTCTTCAGTGTTGTCAAATGAAAAGATATAATAAAATGTTTACAAAAATGTTAGGTGTGTACTCACTTTTGTGAGATACTGTATATTTCAATACAAAATCATGGTATAAAATTTGGTGAAGAACTCCAATATCTGACTTTCAGTTTAGCACACCTTCTGCTTAGTGTACCTTTAGCTAAGTGCTCCCTTACCAGAGGTCTGTCAAGGGGAGCCGGGAAAACCCGGAAGGGATACACACACACATTGAAAGGGGGTTCACAGCTATGGCTTTGTAAATATACACTGCAACAAAAATATTGCAGTTAAGACTTTAAAACTATATTTTTGAAACACTTTGGAACACTTGAGAGCTACAGCTCAATCACGCTAATTAATCTGCAACAGAGTAACAAATCTTAAAACAAAACTTTGCAGAACTTTTAAAGTTTCACTTTCAACATTTGCAACTCTTTGGAACACTTTGTAGCTACGGCTCCAACACTTTGTAGCTACGGCTCCAACACTTTGTAGCTACGGCTCCAACACTTTGTAGCTACCTAATTTTTGTGCTAGTTGTGGCGACAACGTTTTATGTATTGCGCAATAGGGACAATATAACGTGTTATAAAATTCACTTTTATTTTTTAACCATAGTAAATCTATTTAAATCTATTTGATGTACATTGCATTCATTTGATTTTGACATTTTTTCACATGATTAATTAAATCCTTGATATTGTTTTATTTGATGTATAGATCTATATAGAAATTTTAGTTGAGAATTTATACCTAGAGGTAATCCCAATCTAATCTGTACACTGTCTATATCCTCAACCCATAACTTTCAATAGCGCTTCCCATCCAACCAATCTCTATTTAACCTTCAGCTAAGTGCTCAAGCGATATCCATCATGAGTTTTGTTAGCACGCCCAAATACAAGTCATTTATGTGAGGGATTTAGCACACCCATGAGAGAGAGGAGAGAGAGGGGAGAGAGAAAGAGGGGAGCGAGAGGAGAGAAAGAAAGAGAGAAAGAGAGAGAGAGAGAGAGAGAGAGAGAGAGGGGAGATAGAGAAAGAGAGAGGGGGTAGAGTGGAGAGAGAGAGAGAAAGAGAGATAGAGAGAGAGAGAAAGAGAGAGGGTGAGAGAACACATTGTTACTTAGCTCCAGAACATGTCATTAAGTGCCTGCTGTGTTATATTAAACGTGCTAACAAATCACAGGGTTTTAATAAATACTGATAATATCAACAAAGAGATATTACCCCCAAATAACATAAGTTTGCATGAAACATAGACAGAGATGATATCATTGGAACTGCCCATCAAACCAGTCAACTTAACCATTGCTAATTTGCTCCATAATATACTATTAGGTGCCTGCTGTGTAACACAGCATTAAAGGGACATAATACTCATATGCTAAATCACTTGAAACTGATGCAATATAACTGTAAAAAGCTGACAGGAAAATATCACCTGAGCATCTCTATGTAAAAAAGGAAGATATTTTACCTCACAATTTCCTCAGCTCAGCAGAGTAAGTTCTGTGTAAAAAAATATACTTCAGCTGTTGCTCAGCTGCAGGTAAAAAAATAAATGAAGAAATGAACAGTAGCCAATCAGCATCAACAGTGCTGAGGTCATGAACTCTTTTACTGTGATCTCATGATATTTCACTTAACTCTCATTAGATTTCATAATAAAAAATTTTAAACTGAATAGGGAAATAATATGAGTGTGCACGAAAGCTCACTCCCTTAGCTGTCCCGGGACAGACATACTGATTTGCTGCTTAGAAGTCCTTTACAATGGGATGTGGCTACTGAGGAATTTTTAAGGTAAAATATCTTTCTTTTTTACATAGAGATGTTCAGGTGATATTTTCTAGTCAGCTTTTTACAGCTATGCTGCATCACTAACAAGTGTTTTAACTATTGGATATCCTGGCCCTTTAAGCTTGTAACATATCACAGGGTTTTAGTACATACTGATTATAACAAAGAGATATAACCCCAAAATAACATCAGTTTGCATGAAACTATACACAGAGATTACATCATTGGTACTGTCCATCAAACCAGTCAACTGTAAGAGTTTACCCACAGTTCAATTCCCAGCTGATGTCAATACAGTATGTCACCCATTTCTAAATTCCCTGAATGGTCAGTCTGTCCCTGCCCAGAAAAAAGCAGAGTTTATACTACATCTATCATGCACAAACCCCCTGTCATGTTCCACCTAACATAATCTGTGCATAGGGCCTGCCTCGTTCTTTACACGGGACGTTCCAAAGTGTGAACAGATCGATGTCTGTGAAATTTTGGCTTGCGTGCCAACAGAGAGGCCTCTGCATACCAGCTGTGTCATAGGTTCACCATAGCTGCTCTAGACATTCGCTCAAACTAATAAATTACTTTCATCTTGTAAGAGCGCACAATAGTGCTAATATTTTTGCGCTCCACTTGTAATCTAGGCTAGCCCAATATTTATTTGATCATTTTTCCATTGTATAAAATTTATCAGATGAAGAGGGCATAAATGGATTGTCACAAACAAATAAAACAACCCCTTTAATGACTATTGGATGAAACAAAATATTTTTTGTTGCAAATAATTTGTCTGTGTACATGTCTGTGTTATTTAGTCAATAACTATCAGTATTTTCTTCTCTTGCAGAAAAATTGTCAACTGAAGATATCATGATCAATATTTCAAAACACATCACAAATGATACCTGTAATATTAATTTGACATGCTCAGTAAATAGATCAAATGTGAGTGTTACCTGGAGCAGCTCAAACAACACAAGAAAATATGAAGCTACGATTTTCCTACATATAAGAAATGTTGTAAATGAAAATGATACCTGTACTGCAGAGAACCCTGTCAGTAAGGCTTCCAGAACTGTGTCTCCTCGGGAATACTGCGATAAAGGTACTTAAAGCTAAACTCTTCTAATGGTTAGTGGATGTTTATTAAAGTGGTTATTAATTATTATATTTTTGTATCTAATGTTTAAGAGAATGCTAAATGTTTTCACTTAGTGTAACACATATTTTTTTTTTTTTAAGGAACCTTTGGGTCAGATCACAGATCACATATGATTAGTTTTTGATAACACAAGGCACATTAATTATTGTAAGGCCTCATGTTATTAATAATGCATCAACTGACATAACATCAGAGGTATTTACTGTGTGTAATATTACTTTGGAATATGCATGCAGTAATGTCTCAATTACTTCATATGAAGACCTACAAATTAACGAGTGCAGTAAGAATGTGATAATCAATATTTAAAGCCCTGGTATTAAGGGTGTTAAGGGTTCTTGCTGTCCCCTGGAACTAAGACCACTATTAACCCCTAATTAGAAAATCCACATACCCAACGGAATAAACCTCATAACCGCCAGCACCATACAGTTATTAATAACATGACCACAAGCCTATCCACTACAATAAACCCCCAACCTCTAGATCCCCTACTGCAATAAACTCCTTAACTGTCAAACTCTTATACTTTTAACCCCTAACCACCTCCCTATATATTAACCTCCTACCTCCACCACTATTAATCCCCTAACTGCTAGATCCCCACTGCTATTAACCCCCTAACCACATAAGAGAGGTTTCTAATACCAGTAGAGGGTATAGCAGTTATGGGGTTTATTGAAGAGGGTTCTGACAGATAAGCAGATTATTAGGATTGGGGTCTTGTGGTTTAGGAGTTTATTTTGGTGTGGGGGATAACATAATGGGTTTGTTTGCACGGGGCTAGACATTGCTTTAGAACAAACTACTCTGTCAGAATATTGGTGTGCAACATTAAAGTGAATGTCAATTTTGATGCTTAAGTGCCCGGTTTTTAAAAATTTGATTAAAAACAGGGGCACTTTAATTCATCAAAATTTACATTTCACTCCTATTGTGAAAAAAAACGTACTTTTTAAACTTGACAGCAGCTCCAGCTTCCTCCGGTCGTTGCAAGCCATTTCTGATGTCAGAAATGATGGATAGGTCATCCTCCAATCACGGCTTCCCCCCCAGGGGAATCAGTGTCTGATTCAACGCCGTGATTGGAGGAAGCCGGATTCCTCATTTTAGACCCAGGAAGAGGCTTTGCGACAGGCGGAGGAAGCTGGAGCTGCTGTCAAGATTAAAAGGTACTTTTTTTTTCTCAACAGGAGTGAAATGTAAATTTTGATGAATTAAAGTGCCCCTGTTTTTATTCGAATTTTTAAAAACCGGCACTTTAGCATCAAAATTTATATTCACTTTAACAACTACAATATTTTAAGTAAAAGAATGTTAAGTGATGTGTATTTATAAATTGCAGCAAAGAAAAGATTTAGGGCTAGATTACAAGTGGAGCGCTAAATTATTGCACTCCCGCAAATGTGCCCTTTTGCAGGAGTGCAATAATTACCCAGCCATTACAAGTGGCTGGTTATTGCTACCGCAACCTCACGGAAGCATTTAGCATTCCAAAAATTAACCAGAGATCCGACCTCTGGTTAATTTTCTAAAAGTGCGGCAAATGCCTTCAAAATTGAGGGCATTGTAGGGTTTTTTTTAGCCTTTTTATTTTAATAAAAAAAAACTGCACTAGGCAGTTTTGGGGCTTTAGAGTTGGTGTAAGTGGGGTACTAGAAAAAAAAACGGCCTTTACATTTGTGATCTAGACTGCAATGTAAATGTATATGGTTGTATACATATATATTTATGTGTTAATATGGGTTTATACACATATCAACACATAAATATATATGTATATATTCATATACATATATATTTAAGAATGCTGCTGCGCGAGGTTCTGATGTCGTCTATGACAGCATCAGAATGAGGCACCCATAGGAGCCTTTGGAAGCAAGCACTAATGAGCGCAATGCTTCATAGCAATGCGAATGCGAGCTTGCGTTCACATTGCTATTGACTTGTAATACCAGAGCACATTATTGTGCGCTAGTATTACAAAGTGGAGCGCTAATATCACTTGCGTGTAAGTGATATTTAGTGCTCCACATGTAATCTGGCCCTAAATTATTTCACCTTTTTCCCTATGTATGTAATCTGGTCTTTTCTCATCAAGCTATCGACTAGATTACGAGTTGTGCGTTAGGGTAAAAAAGCAGCGTTAACAGGTCCTAACTCTGCTTTTTTACACCTGCTGGTATTATGAGTCTTGCAGGTTTAGGGGCACCACACACTTTTTTGGCCTTACCGCAAACCGACTTACGTAAACTTCGTAAAGTCTTTTTTCTATGGGACTTCCATAGCGCCAGTATTAGGTGTCTGTTCTGGGAGGCCAAAAAGTGAGCGGTACACCCTCTACCTCCAAGATCCCAAACGCATTCTAAAGTCAGTAGTTATGAGTTTTACACTACAACGCCATATCATAAAACATAACTAAAGTGCTAAAAAGTAAACTAACACCCATAAACTACCTATTAACCCCTAAACCGAGGCCCTCCCACATCGCAAACACTATAATAAAAATTTGAACCCCTAATCTGCCGCTCCGGACATCGCTGCCTCTATAATAAACATATTAACCCCTAAACCGCCGCACTCCCACCTCGCAAACACTAGTTAAATAATATTAACCCCTAATCTGCTGTCCCTAACATCGCAAACACCTACATTATATTTATTAACCCCTAATCTGCCGCCCCCAACGTCACTGCCACTATATTAAATTTATTAACCCCTAAACCTAAGTCTAACCCTAACCCTAACACCTAACAAATATAATTTAAATAAATCTAAATAAAATTACTATCATTCATTTAATTATTCATATTTAAAACTAAATACTTACCTATAAAATAAACCCTAAGCTAGCTACAATATAACTAATAGTTACATTGTATCTAGCTTAGGGTTTATTTTTATTTTACAGGCAAGTTTGTATTTATTTTAACTAGGTAGAATAGTTATTAAATAGCTATTAACTATTTAATAATTACCTAGCTAAAATAAATACAAGTTTACCCGTAAAATAAAACCTAACCTATGTTACAATAACACCTAACACTACACTACAATTAAGTCAATTCCCTAAATTAAATACAATTAAATAAATTAAATTAAATTAGCTAAATCACAAAAAAAACCACTAAATTACAGAAAATAGAAAACAAATTACAGATCTTTAAACTAATTACATCTAATCTAAAAGCCCCCCAAAATAAAAAAAAAACCTCTAGCCTAAACTAAACTACCAATAGCCCTTAAAAGGACCTTTTGCGGGGCATTGCGCGAAAGAAATTAGCTCTTTTTCCTGTAAAAAAAAATACAAACACCCCCCAACAGTAAAACCCACCACCCACACAACCAACCCCCCAAATAAAATACTAACTAAAAAAACCTAAGCTCCCCATTGCCCTGAAAAGGGCATTTGGATGGGCATTGCCCTTAAAAGGGCATTTAGCTCTATTGTGGCCCAAAGCCTAATCTAAAATATAAACCCACCCAATACACCCTTAAAAAATCCTAACACTAACCTCCGAAGATTCACTTACCAGGAGAAGTCTTCATCCAAGCGGCAAGATGTCCTCAACGAAGCCGGCAGAAGTGGTCCTCCAGACGGCAGAAGTGGTCCTCCAGACGGGCAGAAGTCTTCATCCTTCCGGCGCGGAGCGGGTCCATCTTCTAGACATCCGACGCGGAGCATCCTCTTCAAATGACATCTTCTTGATGAATGAATATCTCTTTAAGTGACGTCATCCAAGATGGCGTCCCTTAGATTCCGATTGGCTGATAGAATTCTATTGGATCAGCCAATAGGATTGAGCTCGCATTCCATTGGCTGATTGGAACAGCCAATAGAATGCAGGCTCAATCCTATTGGCTGATTTGATCAGCCAATAGGATTGAAGTTCAATCCTATTGGCTGATCCAATCAGCCAATATGATTTTTTTCTACCTTAAGTCCGATTGGCTGATAGAATTCTATCAGCCAATCGGAATCTAAGGAACGCCATCTTGGATGACGTCACTTAAAGAGATATTCATTCATCAAGAAGACATCGTTTGAAGAGGATTCTCCGCGTCGGATGTCTTGAAGATGGACCCGCTCCGCGCCGGAAGGATGAAGATAGAAGATGCCGTATGGATGAAGACTTCTGCCCATCTGGAGGACCACTTCTGCCCGTCTGGAGGACCACTTCTGCCGGCTTCGCTGAGGATATCTTGCCGCTTGGATGAAGACTTCTCCCGGTAAGTGAATCTTCAGGGGTAGTGTTAGGATTTTTTAAGGGTGTATTGGGTGGGTTTATTTTTTAGATTAGGCTTTGGGCCGCAATAGAGCTAAATGCCCTTTTAAGGGCAATGCCCATCCAAATGCCCTTTTCAGGGCAATGGGGAGCTTAGGTTTTTTTAGTTAGTATTTTATTTGTGGGGTTGGTTGTGTGGGTGGTGGGTTTTACTGTTGGTGGTGTTTGTTTTACAGGAAAAAGAGCTGATTTCTTTGGGGCAATGCCCTGCAAAAGGCCCTTTTAAGGGCTATTGGTAGTTTAGTTTAGGCTAGGGGTTTTTTATTTGGGGGGGGCGCTTTTTTTTATTTTGATAGGGCTATTAGATTAGGTGTAATTAGTTTAAAGATCTGTAATTTGTTTTTTATTTTCTGTAATTTAGTGTTTTTTTTGTGATTTAACTAATTTAATTTATTTAATTGTATTTAATTTAGGGAATTGATTTAATTGTAGTGTAGTGTAAAGTGTTATTGTAACATAGGTTAGGTTTTATTTCACAGGTAAATTTGTATTTATTTTAGCTAGGTAGTTATTAAATAGTTAATAAATATTTAATAACTATTCTACCTAGTTAAAATAAATACAAACTTGCCTGTAAAATAAAAATAAACCCTAAGCAAGCTACAATGTAACTATTAGTTATATTGTAGCTAGCTTAGGGTTTATTTTATAGGTATTTAGTTTTAAATAGGAATAATTTAGTTAATGATAGTAATTTTATTTAGATTTATTTAAATTATATTTAAGTTAGGTGGTGTTAGGGTTAGGGTTAGACTTAGGGGTTAATAAATTTAATATAGTGGCGGCGACGTTGGGGCCGCAGATTAGCGGTTAATAAGTGTAGGTAGGTTGCGGCGACATTGGGGGGCAGCAGATTAGGGGTTAATAATAAAAATAATGTAGGTGTCGGCGATGTTGGGGGCAGCAGATTAGGGGTTAATAAGTATAATGTAGGTGGCGGCGGTGTCCGGAGCGGCCGATTAGGGGTTAATAAGAATAATGTAGGTGTCGGCGATGTCGGGGGCAGCAGATTAGGGGTTAATAAGTGTAAGATTAGGGGTGTTTAGGCTCGGGGTTTATGTTAGGGTGTTAGGTGTAAACATAAATTTTGTTACCCCATAGGAATCAATGGGGCTGCATTACTGAGTTTTATGCTGCTTTTTTGCAGGTGTTAGACTTTTTCTCAGCTGGCTCTCCCCATTGATGTCTATGGGGAAATCGTGCACGAGCACATAAAACCAGCTCACCGCTGACTTAAGCAGCGCTGGTATTGGAGTGAGATATGAAGCTAAATTTTGCTCGATCCCATGATAGGGTTGGAGACTGAGGAGGCGACGGCCGGAAGGGGAGGAGCTACACGGTGGCAGCGTGCAGCAGCGCTCTGTTTGGGATAGAGTGCGCAACAGGCCCCAAGTGCTCCGAGGACATTACTCGGCAAGCCGAACCTTTAGGCACACTGTGCCTGGTGCCCACAGCAGTAGCGGGACGCTTGATACCCATGGGAAGGGAAGCATCACGGCCACCACAACAGGCGTTTTTTTGTTTGACCCATTGCCTGGGTCACCTCTTGGAGGAGCAGTGCTCTTAAGCGGAGCCTGCCCAGGTCAGATACGAATACAAGACCGGAGCAGCAGAGACAGAGAAGTAAGGTATTCAACAGGTGAAGAGCAAGCCTGGGGGAGTGGGGGGAACGAAGACAGGGCAGTAAAGAAGGTATACCATGGCCAGGAAATACATGCTCACTGTCCACAACAGAGTGTTAACAGTGTCCTGAGGAACAAAAGTTTTGTGGGCTAGCTGTGTGTGGGTAGATATGCAAGGCCCAGGGTGGAAACGTCGCCAAATTACCCCATCATAGAAAAGCAGTGTTGTGCTGTAATAAGGGTCCCACCCTCACGAAGAAAAAATACAATTTAAAGTAATTAATGTGAACAAGCAGCTGACCTATCTTTGTATAGACGTATATGGCCAAGGACGGCCTATAATTCTGAGAAGGATGTGTACTGGTATACCCCTTAGGCTAAAGAAGTCTTAGGACATAATACTCCTAAGCCAGGTACCGCAAGGTGGGTGAAGTCCTGGCTACTTCTGAAGAGGAAAAAGCAGCTTGCTCGCTCATTTGCCTGAACATTCAAAGGGACTATAGTAATATATCTCAAGGAGAAACTAGGCGCTTAAGAGAGGAAAATTAGCAGGAGTCTAGAACTTTCTGTTTAGGCAGTATGAATTAATGAATCTGCTTGGTTGGATGTGTTAGGCACCATATTGGAGCTACTAGTTAAAGGGTACTCTTGGTGTAGAAGCAGCGACAGAACAATCTAAGACTGTAAGAGCATTGGAGACAATAACTATCTTTCCTGAAAGCTATTTGTTTAAACGGTGGTTCTATAATTGCATGCATTAGACACAGCAAGCACATTCTTGATGCGGTATTGGAGAACTCTAAAAACAAGTTACTAGTTGAAACGAAACTGGTGTTAGAGGAAACATTAACAGTAGCTTCATTGTTTGTAGAGCTACAAGAATTATAAAAAATAAACTATGTCAAATTTTGCACTTGTTAGGATAGCAATTAATAATCTTTCTATAGCTTTTTATTTTTAGATAACAGGAATATTTTTCAAAGACCAATTGTGGGAATATAGTCCGTTTTAAGAACACAATTGTTTTAGATGACCCCACAATTATTTATATATGTATGTATCAGCTTGCAGGAACACTAGAAAGGTAAAATAAGCTCTGTTAGATATATATTTGCAGAGACAATAGCTATAACAAGTCTTTTCTGTAATTTTGTTAGTACGCTTGCTGCTTAAGGGAATACTACCAAAAACCTTATCTGCCTGTAAAATTATAGGAATTGTAAAAACAAGTTATGTACAAATTTACATTTGATGGGACAGCAACTAAAATTCCTTTTACAGCCTTGATATTGTTTATATAATAGAAATACTTCTTAAAGGCTAAGTATGGAAAGATAGCTTGTTATAAGAAGGTGACTGTCTTTAGGTGATATTACAATTGTGCACACATGCATGTACTAGGTCATTAGGAAAAGCTGAAGCTGGCCATATACTTGTAAGGAATTATTGCCCTGGGCATTGTAAGAAGTAATAGTTCTGGGCAATTGAATCAGAGTAAAAGGGAATAGCAATAAGAGGTTTTATGTGGCTGTAGTAAAATTGGAAACACAAACAATCTGTGCTAAATACATATTTGTTGAGATAGCAGTCTAACTTTTTTCTGTTTTTTTCTTTTTTTCTTGCAGTTTGTTACTGCTCATATTATGGGGATTGCTTTGATTTAGTGTCCCATCTATGTTGCTATAAAGGTTTGTGTGCCCTAAAAGGGTAAGGGTCCTACTCCTCTTGGAACAAAGGCTACTACGGCAGCATACAGATAATATCGGGGATAAGCTTTCTCTTTTTTTCTGTATATATCAACTGTGAAAATATTAATAGTAATGTCGTTATAATCATATGAAGTGTATTTTGAACAAGAGGTCTGAGTGCCATAAGGCTAGCCTATAAAAACAATTGTGTATAAGGACCAAGAAGGGAAGGGAAGAAAGATAGTGACTACATTGGGTACTTATATTTGAAGGAAGGTTGCTAAGATCAATAAGGCTTATACACAGGAGGTTGACGATATAAATGCAATTTCCTTTCTTTAGCTTGGTATTACCATATAGTTGCACTTCACAAGAAGCACGAATTTGGTAAACACACATACGTAGGGTTTATTCCATACGATTAAGCTACTTTTTTTTTTTTTCTCCACTTATATCCTCACTTCCCTCACCCCTTCTCCTTTTTTTTTTTTCTCTCCCCTTTTATTTGGGCACACAAGGCCGATAGTAGTAGGCCCTTATTCTATATTTCACTACACATATCCATGGAAAGGTTTGTCACTGTTAAAAATAAATCACCGGCAATGCCACCTAAAGGAAGGGATAAGAAAAATTTGAAAAGGAACAGTTTAGACACAACGAACGGAAGCTTAGTAGAAGCAACAAGTACTAATACATACACAATGGAGTCCCAGGAATTGGTAAAACAATTATCAGATATTATGCTGCCACAATTCGACCAGGTCAAGAAAGACATTTCGGAGCTAAGGTCAGAAGTAAAACAATTTTCAGATAGGCTGTTGGAGGCAGAAAACAGAATATCAGATATAGAGGACACTAGCATGAGGCACGAGATAAGGATAAAAGAACAGACTAGTCAGATACATTTATTACAAAATAAAGTTGAAGAATTAGAAGATCGAGCAAGACGTAATAACGTTAGAATCATAGGACTCCCAGAAATGGAAGAATTTCAAGATCTAGTACAATTCACTGCAGTACAGCTGCCTGTATCCTTAGGCATGCAAATTCCCCCACAAGGGTTACATGTAGAGAGAGCACACCCAGAGAAGGTAGTGCTAGATGGTGGCAACACCATGTATAGCAAGGAAAAGAGGAGTGGCAATATTATTCAACAAAAAGCTGGACTATAAAATCTTGGCAAAAGAACTAGATACAGAGGGAAGATTTATAATTTTGCGTATTGAAGTACAGGAAAGACCTCTGATCCTATGTAACATCTATGGTCCCAATAATTTAGACAACATTTTTTGGAACAGGATGCAAGTTAAATTAATGAACTATAGTGTGGAAAATATAATTTTGGGAGGCGATTTAAATATGGTAATGTACCCTACCTTGGATAGGTTAAAACCGTCTATGAATAGAAATAGTCGATCGGAAACTAAGATACTTAAGAATTTATGTAGGAATCTAAGGCTCAAAGACATTTGGAGAATTCAGAATCCAGATATAAGATTTTTCTCATGTATATCACATAGCCACAAAACAATGAACAGGATAGACGCATTCTTAGTTTCAGAAAATTTGCTAGGTGTAGAAATATGCTCAGATATTAAAGAGGTCATCATATCCGACCATGTCATTATCTCTCTAAATCTTAATTTTAAAAGGGTCAAAAGAGACCCCGCAAAGTTTTTCTTCCCTACCTATCTTAGCTCTAATGTCCAATTCAAGGAGTGGTTGAAAAAAAAATGGCATGATTATATTTATTTTAATAAGGAATTTGAAAACAAACATGAAATATTCTGGGAGGCTTTTAAAGCGTTCATCAGAGGGGAAATCAAGGCCTATTTAGTCAGGAATAAATGAGTAATACAACAGAAAGATTTACAGTTAGCAGGACAGATACGCAATTGCTATAATGCATTTCTAAGTGATAGATCGGGGAAGCTCTGGGATAAATATATAAGGGCCAAACAAGTAAGAGAAGTATTCCTGATGCAAAAACTAAGACAGGAAGATCTCAGAACAAGGGCTTTTTTTCTACAGACATAGTGGAAGAGCAGGTAAATTTTTGGCCAATCTAGTTAAAGTTAAAAAGAAAAAACATGCCATAGAGGCTATTAGAAAGGGAACGGAGAGATTGACAAATATTAAAGAAATAAATGGTTATATATATGAGTATTTTCAAAAAATCTATGCAGAAGATAATATCAATTTGGAAGTAAAAGCAGACTTCTGGGATAAAATTAGACTACCTAAGTTAGATAGAGAAGACCTGGAAGAGTTAAATAAACCAATAACACAAGAGGAAATAAAGAAAGCAATTAAAAATACAACAGCTAATAAGGCGCCCGGTCCTGACCAGATTCCGATAGAATTTTATAAAATAATGAAGGAGGAAATAACTCCAATATTAGAAGCCTTTTTTAACACACTATATATAAAGAATAAGATGCAGTCCAAATATTTTACAGCATCAACAATTTCGTTAATTCTGAAAAAAGATAAGAACCCGGAAGAGATGGGTTCATATAGACCCATCTAATTACTAAATAACGATTATAAATTACTTATGAACGTGATCTCCCAAAGATTAAAGAAAGTGATGGCTCCATTAATTCACAAAGACCAAGTTGGCTTCATGCCAAATAGAAGTTCAACGACCAATCTGAGGAAACTGCAATTGATAATTGAGTCATATTCGCGAAAAAAAAAGGGAAACTGGAAATCAAACAGATATGGCTATTACATCTATCGATGCTGAAAAAGCCTTTGACATGATCACATGGGATCATTTATTTACGACAATAGACAAATTTGGAATTACAGGCCCTTTCCTCAGATTGGTTCAGATGATTTATAAAGAACCACAGGCTAATATTTTAATAAAGGGTAGCATAACACCAAATTTTACACTTCAGAAAGGAACCAGACAAGGGTGTACACTTTCCCCCTATCTGTTCAATCTAGCTATTGAACCATTAGCCATTTACTTGAGAAAAGAAATTGAGGGTATCTGGCTAGGGAAAAGAAGAATTACATTATTACTATATGCAGATGATTTGCTGGTTTTTATAAAAGATACTAAAATAAATATTCCTTTATTAATCCAGATTCTTGAAAAGTTTGGGATGTTTGCAGGCTATAAAGTTAATATCAACAAATCAGAGATTCTCTGGCTACAGAAACAGAAAAAACAGCTATAAGAATGCTCCATTTAAGGACGCAAACGGAAAGCTGAAATATTTAGGCATTATATTGACTAGAGATCCAGAGAAGTGGTATACATTAAATTATCCCCAAATATGGACAAAAATGTCCAAAGACTTGGTTAGCTGGTCCAATTTTCCGCTGTCTTTGTCTGGTAAAATTAATTTAATTAAAATTGTTTTATTTCCCAAAATTTTATACCTGTTACAAAATTTGCCTATATTTATCAAGCGCAAGGATCTCTCAGCCTTTAGACGGGACTGTTTAAAGGTACTTTGAGGGAAGAAATGCAAGGCAATTGCATTGCATAATCTGATGCTGCATAAAACAGGGGGAGGCTTGGCTTTACCGGACCTAGAAACATACAATCTGATATGTATGTGGAAATTTGTACTAGAGTGGCTAACGGAGGTAAATTACTATGCTACAACCGAACTAGAAGAATATCTAGTGGCCCCATATACGTTAAAAGCACTAGTACATTGCAGAGGGAAACTACCAGATAAAGTAAAAAATGTATCTACGATAAAGAATGTAATTATGGCATGGCACAAATTGCTGAAAATACTGCGATTAAGTCCGCAATATTCAAAATATTTGACGATAATGGGGAATCCCAACTTTATACCGGCAATAGAGTCCAAAATATTTCATAGATGGAAAAGGAAGGGTCTAATCTTTGTACAACAGTTAAGGGATAAAGAAACTAAAGGATGTAGAACGTTCCAAGACCTAAAAAGAGAGTTTGAAATATCAAATAAAGAATTCTTTGCCTATTTACAAGTACAACATTTTTTTGAAGATATAAATAAAGAACATATAGAAGATAATCTAGGTGAAAGGATAAATATGGTACTAAATGTGTATAGTCAAGGAAATTACTCTATTTCCTTCTTTTATAAAACAATTAAATAGTTTCAAGAAACAACAAGAATAGGGGCACTGGCAGCAAGCTGGCGTCAGCCAGTAGAGAGATTACAAAAGAGCTTCATCCTGGTAGATAAAGCAACTCTATCCATTGGTTGGAGAGAATCCCACATGAAAATAGTAAACAAGGCATATATTACCCCAGCTGTAAAAGCAAAATGGGAAAAATTTGGAAAATAAATGTTGTAAATGTAGTTTGCCATTAACTGATCTAGTACATTGCCTATGGAAATGCCCAAAAATCCAAAAATTTTGGGGTAAGCTGAACTATTGGTTGAACAAAATTAACAGGAAAGAGATTAAATTAGATAAAGAAGATATTTTCTTTATGTTTCAAACTCCCAAAACACAAGTCAATTTTAAATTTGTGAATACAGTAATACTAGTAGGAAGATCATTAATATTGAAATATTGGAAGGCCAAAAAATCCCCAAATCTGGTAGAGTGTATTAACAAAATTAAGGGACAATTGATAGTGGAACAATATGATGCAGCAGTTAACTCCGAAGCACAGATTAAACGTTTCCTTAGTAAATTAGTGCGGTTAATATATCCGTTTAGAGAATCAGAAACTTTGATTAATGCGATCGCAAGAAACGAATTCCCTATTTGTGTCTAAGATATTTAATGGACTGGGGTGACGGTGGTCAGGGGGATGGGGAAATGGAGAATTATACAAGGGGAATTATTCCTTTTTTTTTTTGTGTTGTTGTGTTTTGTCTTGTCTAATTCATTTCTAAGTCTTTTTCTTTGCTATAGAACAGCGGTTCCCAACCTGGGGTACGTGTACCCCTGGGGGTACTTGGCAGGCCGGTTGGGGGTACGCAAAAATATTGTTGGTAATGGCGGAAGATGCGTGGAGAGGGTCGGGGGGGCACTCTCAATGGGTCATCAACTAATAAGCATTGTGGAACTGTGGAAGGAAGGAGCATTTAACCAGAAAGTGACAAATGAAGTCCTGGCCTGGCATATAGGCAGATGGGAGCCCCTGCACCTGAAATATGTGGACCGGGTGTGGATGACTCCGGTCCACATATTAATGATCACCCTGTGTCGCCAGACAGCTTAGCCTCCTGCTCCACCCACCTCTGTCCCATGCACACAATTTTGACTGCAAGCGCTCAAATAGAAGCGGCACTGCAGCAGCATAGCTACGTGGACACGTGTGATAGAGCCGTTGAGATTGCGAGTCACACAGGCGAGGCAGGTCTAAGTCAGTGCCGGTAAGTAAAGTACTGCTTCTAGTGCTTGCTTGATTCAGATTGCTTCACTTCCAACTAAAAACGTTCATAGTGGCTGGGTGGTTAATATCGATCTGATCTCACAAATTTAAATATTTAATTTTATGATCATTACACTTTGACTCCCCCCCAGGGCCTTGTTTAGGAGCAACCAGGCAGCTGCCAGGGGCACCAGCCACACAGCAGGACTCCTGAGAATTAGATCTGAGCTTTAATCCTGTTGATACACGTACAGTCGTATGCAATTCAGGTATAGCTTACCTCCCCTATAAAAAAGTGCTTCCTTTATTTTGAGGGATGGGTGGGGGTAATGAAGAGAGGGGGTACTCATAAATGAAAAGCTTAATCAAGGGGTACAGGAGAGAAAAAAGGTTGGGAACCGCTGCTATAGAATATAATGCAGACACATTTTTCTTAGGTTGCATTCAATCTCAATTTAGAGAGGATCATGAATATAAGTTGATTGGAACAATTAGGAAATAAATTAACTATTTTTCAATTAGAAAATTGAATTTATGAATACTTTGTTTTTGAACAATTGTTTCTCTCATGTATATTATAACAAGGGTTATATGACAGCCTTGCATGGCTTGCCTATTGTTTGAATATTTGTTATGTCTGTACCATTTGTATCTACATTCTAAGTCCTTTTTTGTGTGTGTGTGTGTGTGTGTGTTATAGAATATAAGCAGACAACATTTTTTGTAGGTTGTATTTAATCTCAATTTAGAAAGGATCATGAATATAAGTTGACTGGAACAATTAGGAAAGAAATTAACTATTTTTCAAACAGAAAATTGAATTTATGAATATTTTGTTTTTGAACAATTGTTTCTCTCATGTATATTATAACAAGGGTTATATGACAGCCTTGCATGGCTTGCCTATTGTTTGAATATTTGTTATGTCTGTATTGTTTGTATCTACAATAAATTAAAAAAAAAAAAAAAAAGCTAAATTTTGCTCTTCGCTCATTTCTTGTCTTTTAATGCCTTGTTTCTGAAAACCCGTAATACCAGCGCTGTAGGAAAGTGAGCGGTGAGAAAAAACTGCTCGTTAGCACCACACAGCTCATAACGAAAAGCTCGTAATCTAGCCGTATGATTTTCATCATTAAAGGAACATGAAACCCAATTTTTTTCTTTCATTTGTCAGACAGATAATACAATTTTTAAAAAGTTTCCAATTTACTTGTCTAAATTAAATTACTTGTCTAAATTATCTAATTTGGTTTGTTCTCAGGTTTTTCTTTGTTGAAGAGATATCTGGATATGTAGCATGCACATTTCTAGAGCTCCACACAACAGGAAATAGTGCTCTTGCTAATGTATAACATTGTTTCAAAATTGTTGCCATATAGTGCTGCAGAAATGTGCACTCTCCTGAAATTACCTTCCTGATTTTCAAGAAAGGGTAACAAGAAAGCAAAGACAATTTGATAATAGAAGAATATCTGATAGTTGTTTTAAATTGTATGTTCTATCTGAATCATGAAAGAGACATTTTGGGTTTTATGTTCCTTTAAATGTGTTTGTGTATTTTCTCTTTTCTGTTTGCAGGGGTTAACAAATAGGGGTATATTCAAATCAATTAGAAACATTTTATCAGGACATTTTTCTTAAAATATTCAATTTCTTCTTTGAATTTCTTGGGTTACTGTTTTGGGCTTTCTTCCATTTGTAATTTTGAAGACAACTTTTGCTGTATCAAAATATAGTTTTCAAAATAATATATTCCTGTAATATCCTCTAAGGTTATTCAAAGAACCAATCATATTTCCATTAAATAAATGTTTTGAAAACTTATTTTATGAAATAAAGAGGCAGCATATAAATAGCTGAGAAAGATTTAGTTTAAATATAAAAGCCATAAAAAACATCCAAATTATAAAAAAACTGTTATAGTTTTATTACAAAACATAAAGGATAACGTCTTCCATCTGTTGTAACCACAGCACATTACAGAACCATATCCCTTCACCCATTATTTCCTGTGGGGAACAGTTTCACAACATCCTAGAAGCAGTTAGAGAGCAGTACAAATAGGCAGACAGGCACCCGGAGCAGTATAGAAGCATCAAGACACACAGGGCAGCAGCAGGACATAGTATACTACAAAAACAAAGTCACAGAAATGAGTGAGTCTAACACAGTAGTCAGCACTGGACATGACACAGTGGCAGACTATTATCTCCGGGTAAGCAGCAAAGTAGCCGTGGCAAATACAGATTTTTATCCACTCTCTCATCCTTTCCTGCAATTCTCTGGTCTTCCTAGCTGCAGTCTAGCTCCTTTGCAATCCATTTTGAATGCCTCTGCAAGGCTTGTTTTCTTCATAAATGGAAAGAGTCCACAGCTGCATTCATTACTTTTGGGAATTCAGAACCTGGCCACCAGGAGGAGGCAAAGACACCCCAGCCAAAGGTTTAAATACTCCTCCCACTTCACTCATCCCCCAGCCATTCTTTGCCTTTCATCTCAGGAGGTTGGCAGAGAAGTGTCAGAAGTTTTCGATAGTCTCTTATGGAGGGTAGTACTCTTCGGCATGGGACTGGAGTTTTAAGTAGTCCTGTCAGTCTCTCAGTGAGAGCATGGGTGAAAGTAAGAGTCCGGAGATGCAGGGAGAGTCTTTCTGAGAAATCATCCTGACTCATATTAACAGCTCCACAAGCAATCAGCATTGACGAGTTTCGCTGCCTGCTTTTTTCTCTCAAGTCCATGGCAGAAGCGACACTACTATCTGTCACACTTGAAGGGCAGTGTTCCTGTTCCACAGCGTAGATTCCGGTAAGATTGTTTCGTTTTACTTTCATCATGGATGTATTGTAATTACAACTGTTTATCCGAGAGGGGCTACAACCTTTCGGGGATAACTTTAACATAGGGTCTCAGTGAGGCTCCTTTTTGTATCTAGGAATCAAGGGTTAATATCTCCTGAGGGGGGGTTATGTGATTCTGTCTGCTACTGTGTAGTGTTGCTTTGGCTCATGGCTATTTTGGAACATAACGGCCTATGTCTAGTGACGCTGCCTTTACGGTGGGCCCGCTTTTGCATGGACTGCACGGTTTACCTTGAGACTCCATTTCCGCATTCCTGACCATGTGGCGATCGAGGAATCCTGGTCCGCCGGTGTCTGGTTCTCTGGAGGTGGTGAGTGCCCCAGCCATTGGGGGTGTAAGGTGCCATTTAGATTTTTCTTATTGGTCCATTTCTTATTCAGTGTCCCAGTTATGGAGGATTCTGATTTTTTGGAGATGGATGTCTCTGATTCAGACTCTACTTCTTGCAAAGAATATGAATTGGCCTGGGTGATACATGCCCATCAGTTATGTTCTGAATGCTATTTTAGAGTGCTCTGTTCATCGGGATCGGGGAATAAGGTGCCCACTGAGCCATCTGCCTCTGGGGATTCTATTTCCCATGAGAAGAGTTCCCTACCACCAACTCTTACTACGCATGTAGGTAACCCAAAAGCAACTTATCCTTCTATGGAGTGTGGCCTGTTCCCACCGGAGGTTACAACATGGTTCCGCATGGCCATATCTTTGGCGCTGGCGCATCTGCACCTCCCAGGAGTGTGCTTACGATATTGTCCATGTTCTCATTAACCAGGGCTCGTCAGGCGTGGGGTCTCATGGATCAATTTAGCCCCCAGGGGGAGCGACCGGTGTTTTCTTTTGTCCCGGCGGAGGTATTTTGCACCTTTCATTATAGACTGGCATGCCTTGGTGTTCTACTAAGGCACATTTTTGGTGTTGCGGGAGGATCCCACTCTTAATGGGTCTGGGGATTTTCAGTCTTAATCTTCGACTGGCTTGCATATATAGACAGAAGGGGATGAAGAAATCTTCTTATATTCTTTGTTATTTGTGTATCCTTTTCCTGTTCTGAGCTTAGAAGTCTCAGACCCCTGTTGGGCTGGTGTTGGAACAGGATCTGAGATCTGTTGCTCCTTGGAGCATTTGAGGTACCGTAAGCCTCTTTGAGGTTTCTCCTTTCTCCATCAATATTTGTGGGAAGGACTGGCAGCTCTTAGATAGCCTGGAACGTTATTTGCTGGTTAGTGGATACTTTGCAATCTGAAAGATCCTATCTTCAGCTGCCTACTACTTGCCCTGCAAGTATTTAAGTTTCAGAGTCATTTTTAGATGACTGCAGCGTGCAGTGTTTTTGCTTCAGGTGTTGTTTGTCAGACCTATCTGAGCTTGATGCTCAAGGTTTCGTTTCTGAATATTTCTGTATTCTGAGCTACCTTTTTGCGACTTGGGGACTTTCGCCTTCAGTTGCTTTCTAGAATGCGGTTGCACTTTGTTAGGGGAAGATTCTCTCTCTGTTTCAGACTCCCGGCCTTATCCTGTGGTTTCTGTATTTCTGTGGTCTGGGCATTGCCGCCCCTTGTTTCTATGAGACTGCTTGGGTCTCTGTTAGCCTGGTCCGGTTTCTCAGGTTTTTTTGCTCTGTGTTTGTGCCCTTTTTAGGATTTTTTTCTGGAGTTCCTTATGCTAGCTGGACAGCTAGCTCAGCATACTAATGCACTGTGGCTACTCTGCACTGTAGCAAACCGTGGGTTGTAAGTTTGATCCCCGGTGAGGTCTACTCAGCCTTTCCTCCTTTCGAGGTTGATAAAATGAGCAGCACCTTGAGTCCCTTAAGTGGGATTAGCCGCGCTTTACAAGTACAATTATGTTTTCTCAGTGTCTTTTCTTCTTTGTGGAAGAATACGGTAGTTTGTTCCCTTTCTTTAGTAAGGGGTGTGTTGTTTGGAGACAGACTGCTGGGCGACAGTGTCTCTTGGAGGCTGTTGACCCGGTCGAGTCTAGTTCCTACTGTCTCTAGCAAGGCTTGTGGACTATCTGTGGGTCAGTGTCCTGGGCCTCTTCCTTTGTTTCAAAGTTGTTCTTGACTTTGGATGAAGCGGGATTTTGTTGGGTAGGGGTTTTCATGCCTGGTGCCCTCAGAATGGGCCGCCTCTTGTACCCTCCTGTTTTTTGCATTCAGTGTCCTCTATAGCTTAGGTATTGTTTTCCCAAAAGTAATGAATGCAGCTGTGGACTCTTACCATTTATGAAGAAAAATTTAGTTATGCTTACCTGATAATTTTATTTTCTTCAGATGGAAAGAGTCCACAGCTCCCCGTCCGTTTTTTTATATGGGGCAGCTGTAATTTTTGTTCTTCTGGCACCTTTTCACCCTGATATTTCTTCTACTGTTCATTGTTCCTCGGCAGAATGACTGGGGGATGAGGGAAGTGGGAGGAGTATTTAAGATTTGGCTGTGGTGTCTTTGCCTCCTCCTGGTGGCCAGGTTCTGAATTCCCAAAAGTAATGAATGCAGCTGTAGACTCTTTCCATCTCAAGAATTTTTTTTTATCAGGTAAGCATAATTTAAGTTTTTCCTTACACATCGCTGTTCATATACTGCAGCTCTCTTCCAATCCCTTCACTGGCTTATTCGAGCCTCCAGAATTCAACTAAATTCTGACACTGACATACAAGAGTCTCAATTTCACTGCTCCCCCTATATCTCAAATCTTGACTCCAGATACTCTACCTCCTGTCCCCTTCGTTCTGCTAATGACCTCCTACTCTCCTCTCATCTCCTCCTCTCTGGCTACCTCCTCCCATTCCCGCCTACAAGACTTCTCCAGACTGGCCCCTATTTTGTGGAACTCTCTGCCTCACTCCACAAGACTCTCCCCTAGTTTTGAAAGTTTCAAGCACTCCCTAATGACTCTATTGTTCAAGGATGCATACAACCTACACTAACATTTTCTAACCTCGGCTCCTCTCCTCCTTTATTATCCCTTGAACCCTCTTAGCATTTAAGCCTATGAGCCCAGATGTTTGTAGATCACCTTCATGAGAGCTGACTAAGACATTGTAACTCTCAGCAGGGCCTTCTACCCACTTGATCCCTATAAATGTTACCTTGAATCTCCTGGCTATGTTTATAGTGCTACGGAATCTGTTGGCTCTCTACAAATAACTGATAATAATGATACAGTAAGGGCCAAATTAAAAGTGGAGCAGTATTTAATGCTCCCGCTCAAGGTAGTATTTTGTGCACATCGGGTAATGCTCGTATTACAAGTGGAAAGTATAAAGTTTTGGCTCATGCGCCGAGCGCAAAAAAAGCCGATAGAAGTCAATGGAGCAAAAAAGTGGGAAAAAAACCTAACACCCTACTTGTGCACAAATCCGATCTCAAGTGGGCTAACCCGATATGAAAATATGAATATTTCACACTCCAATGTTTCTCACATAAACTTAAATTGCTATTTCTACGTATATCTGATAATATTTTGGTAGAATATATATCTATACCTATAAATATAGATGATAATATATAGGTATAGATATATATAGGAATATCTATTTATAAATAAATAGAACATATTTACAGTAGATATACAGTATAACACTTTATTAGAAATGAATAAATATGTTTTTACATGTTTTCATCTACTTGACTCCAAAGGGCTCCAATGCACTTTTATATACTGTCTATATATGTATGTATGTATATATATATATATATATATATATATATATATATATATATATATATATATATATATATATATATGTATATATATATATATATATATATATATATATATATATATATATATATATATATATATATATATATATGTATATATATATATATATATATATATATATATATATATATATATATATATATGTATGTATGTATATATATATATATATATATATATAGGATATAAAAAGTCTACACACCCCTGTTACAATGTCAGGTTTCTGTGATGTAAAAAAATGAGACAAAGATAAATCATTTCAGAACTTTTTCCACCTTTAATGTGACCAATAAACTGTACAACTCAATTGAAAAACAAACTGAAATCTTTTAGGTGGAGGGAAGAAAACAAAAAAAACTAAAATAACTGGGGATGTAGCTGTGTTCAGAATGAAGCAATCACATTCAAAATCATGTTAAATAGGAGTCAGCATACACCTGCCATCATTTAAAGTGCCTCTGATTAACCCCAAATAAAGTTCAGCTGCTCTAGTTGGTCTTTCCTAAAATTTTCTTAGTCGCATCCCACAGCAAAAGCCATGGTCCACAGAGAGCTTCCAAAGCATCAGAGGAATCTCATTGTTAAAAGGTATCAGTCAGGAGAAGGGTATAAAAGATTTTCCAAGGCATTAAATATACCATGGAACACAGTGAAGACAGTCATCATCAAGTGGAGAAAATATGGCACAACAGTGACACTACCAAGAACTGGACGAAAGCCTTTTCTTACAAAGAAAAACATCCAAGCCAGGCTACATTTTGCAAAAACACATTTGAACTCTCCCAAAAGCATGTGGGAAAAGGTGTTCTGGTCTGATCAAGGTTGAACTTTTTGGTCATAATTCCAAAAGATATGTTTGGCGCAAAAACAACACTGCACATCACCAAAAGAACACCATAACCACAGTGAAGCATGGTGGTCGCAGCATCAAGCTTTGGGGCTGTTTTTCTTCAGCTGGAACTGGGGCATTAGTCAAGGTAGAGGGAATTATGATAAGTTCCAAATACCAGTCAATATTGGCACAAAACCTTCAGGCTTCTGCTAGAAAGCTGAACATGAAGAGGAACTTCATCTTTCAGCATGACAACGACCCAAAGCATACATCCAAATCAACAAAGGAATGGCTTCACCAGAAGAAGATTAAAGTTTTGGAACGGCCCAGCCACAGCCCAGACCTGAATCCGATTGAAAATCTGTGGGTTGATCTGAAGAGGGCTGTGCACAGGAGATGCCCTCGCAATCTGACAGATTTGGAGTGTTTTTGCAAAGATGAGTGGGCAAATCTTGCCAAGTCAAAATGTGCCATGCTGATAGAATCATACCCAAAAAGACTGAGTGCTGTAATTAAATCAAAAGGTGCTTCAACAAAGTATTAGTTTAAGGGTGTGCACACTTATGCAACCATATTATTATTTTTTCTTCCCTCTACCTAAAATATTTCAGTTTGTTTTTCAATTGAGTTGTACAGTTTATTGGTCACATTAAAGGTGGAAAAAGTTCTGAAATGATTTATCTTTGTTTTATTTTTTTACATCACAGAAACCTGACATTTTAACAGGGGTGTGTAGACTTTTATATATCCACTGTATATATATATATATATATATATATATATATATATATATATATATATATATATATATATATATATATATATACATGTATGAATATACATATCTATACATAAATATATATGTACACACACACACACATATATATATATATATATATATATATATATATATATATATATATATATATATATATATATATATATATAACACCTGATACTCCATATCTTTGAGACTTATTACTTTGTTGTGCAATATTTTTCTTTTAAAATAATTTTTATTAAATAGGGTTATTATGAGTGTAAATGTACTTTTCAATGTATTTTTATGTGTTTTGTGAAACTTTTATGTTTTTCGAAACAGTTAACCAGAGCTCTGAGGACATGTTAATCATTCTAGCTTAAATCGTGATTGCGCTCACCCATTCACGTTTACTTTCAACTTGTAATACAAGCACTACATTCGATAAGTGCAAACAGCTGTGATAAACCTGATATTACTTGTGTGTAACTGTTAGCACTCCACTCATAATCTGGCAGGCCAGACACATAGGGTAGCATCAGATGAGCAAGGAATGTTGGTGGTACATATTGTAAGAAATATATATTTTAACTCAGAGCAGCAGCACATGTGGACCAGAAGACTGTAAGACCGAGCACCCAATACAGCAGTACAAAAGATATGGCACATTGATGGTTCATAGAATAAGAGCATATGCTGTATGTTGGCAACTGAGAGCAGCAGTACATGCAGACAGAAGGGCAGACATGGCAAGCACTCCGGACAACAGCCATGCTTATTGGTGGTACATAGAGTAAGATTATACATTAGCAGCAGCACATATGGGCAGGAAGGCATGCCAGAAACATAGGGCAACAGCATAAGAAACAAGGCACATTGGTGGTACATAGAACAAGAATAAAGTATATATTATTTTGACAACTTTGGCAGCAATACAAGTGGGTAGGATCCAGAAATGATGCAGCAGCACTGTGGTCCAGTGCGGCATCATCCTTTTTGGAGTTGAGTTGGTGCAAGTACTCCAGCAGCTTGCATGCTGTTTATAAACTTTTGCTGGTCTTTCCTATTTTTTGAGTTACAAGTTAGCAGGGTGGCAAGATACAGGCTGGGCACCCAGAGCAGAAGAGGAGCAGCAAGATATGGTGCCTATTGCCTACTACTAATACAAAAGTACAATGTCAGTGTCTTTGAGATAGTGAAGAAACATAACAATAGAGAAAATTTCAAGGTCCTGGATGTAAATATAGGCCCTAAAAATGTCATAGGTTATAAGTTCCCCACAAAAGACACCAATAAGTGGTGTCATTTGAAAGTACTCAAGTATGCTAGTGGTGTCCACTGCCATCTGTACTATTTCTACCAGTATGATCATTGTTAACTATATGTAGTGTATTTATGTTATTTTGTAGAAACATAGGGCCCAGACACGCAGCAATGGGCAGCAAATATAAATGTAATATACTGTATGTATATGCTGATATGCATATATATTTACAGTATGTGTTAATATGTGTATATACACATATTAACACATAAATATATATATGTATATAGGCAGATACATATATATTTACTGGGAACACACAGTTCCCTTAGACCACAATGTAAAGGCACTTTTCAGTGCCCCACTCCCACCAACTTTAGTCCCTCATAACTGCCTAGTGCAGTTTTTATTTAATAAAAAAACTACAATGCCCTCTATTTTGATGGAATTTGGGGCACTTTTAGAAAATTATCCAGATATCGGAGTAGCAATAACCAGCCATTTGTAATTGCTGTTTCATTATCGCGCACCCGCAAACTTGCAATTTCAATTGTAAATTTGCATTTTGATATGACCTTGCCACATTTTGTTCCCATTAAACACACCTGTTTAACCCACTAGCAGAGGCAGGAAACTGATTTTACAAAAAGGGATATAATAATCTTTGAAATTTGTATTGTATATTTGTTTTTCACTGCTTTTTTTGCATGTGCATTATAGTTTAATTTCTATTATGTTCCTTAAATAGTTTTTTTTTTTCTGTGTAATTTCAATAGGAATTTAAACTTTTCCATAAAATATGATTTTTTGCAGAAAAATGTTGTTACAACTTTTAATGCGATTTGAACAATACAATTTTTACTGCACAATTTATTTGTAATACTTAATTTATTTGTTTTATATGATTTGGAAATTATGATTTTTTTTGTGAGCCCTATTGTAATCTACGCATTACATTTGGACAGGGGCTCCATAGTACTGATGAGATTGCTTATAGAAACTCGCAAGTATGGATGGGTTAATGTGGTGAAAGTGCAATTCGCTTGGTAGAATAAATAGTCCTGTGGACGTTCATTTCGAGCAATCGAAGGTTGAAAATCCATTACAATTCTGTAATTTAATGTTATTTGCAGTTTGTTACTTTAGTTTTCGAATGTTCATAATAAGATCGAATATCCACATTCGAAATTTTGAAAGTAACATTAGACTTAAAAAATACTATTCAGAAGTTCAATAGATCATGTGGTAGGGAATTTAGTAAATTGATACATAATAGATACAAATATATTGATTCAAGTTTTTCTATTTCGAATATTACATTTAAAGAGAGCATTCGACATAATATAACAAATATATCAATTAAAAATATGTACATTTGAATATAACATAATTCTATTTGACAGCTGTTTGAGAACATGAACATTAAGCAAAACATCCACTGGACCACCACCCCTGCTTAGGCCCTGTCATTAGACATTGAAAACATAGCTTAAGATGCCCCAAAAATAGGAACAGTCCTGTCACAAATAAGACCATCACCCCTCCATAGGTCCTTCAATTTAAAGATGGCTCAAGAATAGGAATAACTGTAAAAACATGAGCATGAAACAAAACATCCACTAGACCTTCACCCATCAATTTGCCTTGTAATTGGACATGGAATACCCTGCTAAAGCTTCACAAAATAGGAATAATGTTAAAGATGAAAACTAAAATACTAACTAACTAAAAAAGTAACAACAATAATCTGACTTTTGTGAGTAACACTACTGCATAAAAAGGGAGTGTCTTCTGGTGCTCAATGTGGAGTGGTAGAAGTGGCGCTTGATGCACTTGCAGCTGGGGCAGAAGTGCTGTTTGGAGAAACTTATTTTGTTTCTTTTTTATTGCCAGCACTGTTGCTTTGACTCTTGATGATTTTAAGATACCACCACCCTCATTTTTGTCTATAACTTCTTTTTTGGAGGTGGGTTGAACATCTACACACTCATGCTGTTGGTCCATTTCTAACAATGTGCTACTGCAGCCAGAGGTTGATGGAATTAAAGAATGGGTGTATTTCTTGTACCAGCATCTGCTTCCTCTGCAGTTTCTCTGTCAGCCATTTCTATATGTACTGTCACAGGAATGTGTGCTATTATTCATTCAAGCCAACTAAGGACTCATTTCCATTGAGCCATAATTAGATTTGTGCAGTCGGATTCAATTAAATTTATTGACTGCTTCCAATAGTGTGTTGTGCCTCAATATTGGCAGCCGGGGTTAAGCTTCGAAAATATATTTTTTTTCATGAGTTTTGGATTCCCACGCTGCAAATAAATTGCGTTAAGCAAATTTATTTGCTTGCTTATTGCTGCTTAACATACAACCTCACACATGTGCACTGAAAATTTCAGACCTTTAGGTGAAACGCACTGAAAGTTATACAAATTTTACTCTTTATGCAAAATTATAAAACATTTAATGTAATTAGCTAATATAAAAAGCACTTAATAAGCCAAAAAATTCCTAAATTTCAATCAATTGCCACAAAACTTTGCACAACCAAAGTCTATCACTGCCCACACCTATTCTAGAAGTTTTGTGAGTCTTGGATTCCTGCACTGCAAATAAATCGCATTAAGTGCATTTTTTTGCGTGCTTAAAGGGACAGTCTAGTCCAAAACAAACTTTCATTATTCAGATAGGGCATGCCATTTTAAACGATTTTTAAATTTACATCTATCACCAATTTTGCTTTGTCCTCTTGGTATTATTAGTTGATAGCTAAACCTAGGAGGTTCATATGCTAATTTATAAGCCCTTGAAGGCCACCTCTCATCTCAGGGCATTTTGACATTTTTTTTTACCACTAGAGGGTGTTAGTTCATGTGTTTCATATAGATACAACTGTGCTCACGCACGTGAAGTTCCTAGGAGCCAGCACTGATTGGATAAAATGCAAGTCTGTCAAAAGAACTGAAATAAGAGGGCAGTTTGCAGAGACTAAGACACAAGATAATCACAGAGGTAAAAAGTGTATTAATATAACTGTGTTGGTTATGCAAAACTAGGGAATTGCTAATAAAGGGATTATCTTTCTTTTAAAACAATACATATTCTGGTGTAGACTGTCCCTCTAATGTTGCTTAACGTACAAAAATGACCTTTAATATCCCTCAATTGCCACCACATTTTTCATATAACAATATAACAATATTCTAATATCACATGTGCACAAAACATTGCAGACCTTTAGGTAAAGCACACTCCAAATTATACACATTTTACTTTTCTGCCAATTTTGAAACATTTAAAAGCACGTAAAGGGACATAATACTCATAGGCTAAATCACTTGAAAATGATGCTGTATAACTGTAAAAAGCTGACAGGAAAATATCACCTGAGCATCTCTATGTAAAAAAGGAAGATATTTTACATCACAACTTCTTCAGCTCAGCAGAGTCCTGTGTAAAAAGGTATACTCAACTGCTGCCCAGCTGCAGGTAAAAAACAAAACAAACAAAAAACAAAGAAATTAACTGCAGCCAATCAGCATCAGCAGTGCTGAGGTCATGAACTCTTTTACTGTGATCTCATGAGATTTAACTTAAAGGGACATGAAACCCAAATTTTTGCTTTTGTGATTTAGAAAGAGTATGCAATTTTAAACTAATTCTATTATCTAATTTGCTTAATTCTCTTGACATACTTTGCTGAAAAGCATATCTAGATAGGCTCAGTAGCTGCTGATTGGTTGCTGCACATAGATGCCTCGTGTGATTGGCTCTCCCATGTGCATTGCTATTTCTTGAATAAAGGATATCTAAATCATGACGCAAATTAGATAATAGAAGTAAATTAGAATGTTGTTTAAAATTGTATTCTCTACTTGAATCATGAAAGAAAAAAATTAGGTTTAGTGTCCCTTTAACTCTCATGAGATTTCATAGTAAACGTCCTTAAACTGAATAGGGAAATAAGATGAGTGTGCACGAAGCTCGCTCCTTTGCTTGTCCCGGAACAGACATACTGATTTGCTGCTTAGAAGTTATTTACAATGGGCTGTGGCTACTGAGGAACTTTTGAGGTAAAATATCTTTCTTTTTTACATAGAGATGTTCAGGTGATATTTTCTAATCAGCTTTTTACAGCTATGCTGCATCACTTTCAAGTGTTTCAACATTTGGGTATCATGGCCCTTTAATGAGCCAAAAAAATGCCTAAACAACAATCTATTGACACACAACTTTGCACAAGCAAAGTTTATCACTGCCCAAGCCTAATTCTAAAATGTTTAATGTAATTAGCTAATGTAGAAAAGTGCATAAAGAGAAAGAAAATGCCTAAACAACAACCAATTGCCACAAAACGTTGCACAAGCAAAGTCTATCACTGCCCACACCTATTCTAAAAGTTTCATGAGTCTTGGATTCCCACACTGCAAATAAATCTTGTTAAGCACATTTTTTTTTTGCTTGCTTACTGTTGCGTAACGTACAAAATGAATTTTTATATCACTCAATTGCCACCAAATTGTTCCCATTGACTCCCTAGTGCAGTTATTTTATTAAAAAATAAAGATGCTGCCTTCTTTTTTTTTAATAAAATATACTAGACAGTATTTTGGGGGCATTTGGGGCACATTTATCAAATTAACCAGAGATATGATTTCTGGCTAATTTTATAAGCGTTAATTGCTATCTCGAGCTCGGAATAGCAATAACAAGCCACTTTGCCCATTTGCGGGTGCGCGATAAATTAGTGCTCTAATTGTAATCTAGCCCTTATTTAGTTTAATGTAAAAAAGTGCTTAATGAGCCAGAAAATGCCTAAACAACAATCAATTGCGACAAAACGTTTCACAAGCAATGTTTATCACTTCCCAAGCCTATTCTAGAAGTTTCAGCAGTTTTGGATTTCCAAAATGTGTATTTTTTGGGCCTTTTAATTATACTTAACGTACTCAAATGACCGTCAATATCAATCAATTGCCACCAATGTTTCCACATTACAATATTCCAACATTACAAGTGGCTGGTTATTGCTTCAGCGAGCTTGCGGTAGCAATTAGTGCTCCAAAAATTAACCAGAGATCTAAATGTCGCCCGATTGCCCTTAAAATACAGTGTAGTGTAGTTTATTAAAAAAAAACAAGGGTAGCATTTTAAAAAAAAATTATAACTGCATGAAGCAGTTATGAGTGGTTAAATTAAGCGGGTCTGAGGTGTTAAATATATATGTGTACGCATATAAACACATAAATATATATGTATATATTCATATACATATATATTTATACTTTGCTGCCCATTGCTGCGCTACTTACCCCCTTCGCTGTGCTAGGTTCTCTGTCGCATCTCATGGCATGAGAACAAGGCTCCCATTGGAGTCTATGGAAGCACGCTTTCATGAGCGATATTTTGCAATCCACTCCTAAACTTGCCCTAAACGTTTTAGAATTGGAAAATAAAGTAAAATGTGTACAATTTTGAGTGTGCTTCACCTAAAGGCGTGAAAATTCTTGTGTGATGTTGGAATATTGTATTGTGTAAAATTTGATGGTGAAATTAAAGGTAATTTCTGTACTGTAATGCTTGTGGGATACTCCTCTATTAGACCAAACTCGGCCAGTAGTCTTGTTATCCCGGCATCAAGCCAGAATGATAGGGAATATCCCAGAGCAGAGAGAGTTAGTAAGATGAGGAGAGCGGCACTCACCACAGGCAGGACAGTCCCCAGCGGCAACAGCAGAGCAACAATAAAGCAGTCCAAGGACAAACCACTAGAATGGTAAGGTAGGCAGGGTTTGGCAATGGTAAAGCAGTCCAAGGGCACACCACTAGAATGGTCCAGCAGGCAGGGTTCGGCAACAAAGAGGCAATCCAGAACAACAGGGGTTAATAAGCAGAGTAGTCAGACAGGCAGGGTTCAGCAGCAGTATATCAATCCAGCAAATTAGGGGTTAAACAGGCAGAGTAGTCAGACAGGCAGGGTTCAGCAGCAATATATCAGTCTAGCAATTTAGGGGTTAAACAGGCAGAGTAGTCAGACAGGCAGAGTTCAGCAGCAGTATATCAATCCAGCAATTCAGGGGTATAACAGGCAGAGTAGTCAGACATGCAGGGTTGAAACACATTAAGGTAATACAGTAGTAACGATGTATCACACCCAGGAGCACACAAAGTAACACCTTTACTTGGGCAGTGATAGATCGTTACTGGAAGGCTTACATAGGCGCAGGATTCACGCCACAGGAATCCAGACCGGCAACTGAGAGGAGCGTGCGGAGATGACGTCAGCGCTGCACGCATCCAACCCGGCACAGCCCCTGGCAACGAGCAGGGAAGGAGACGCCACTCCCCTAGCAACGGCTAGAGCGGCGCGGCGTGACATGTACGTTAAGCATGATTAAAAGGCCCAAAAAATGAGCTTAACACAATTTATTTGGAGTGTGGGAATTCAAAACTCATGAAACTTCTAGAATAGATGAGGGCAGTGATAAACTTTGCTGGTGCAAAGTTTTGTGCAATAGATTGTAGTTTAGGCATTTTTGTTTCATTAAGTGATTTTTTACATTAAGCAAATTACATTAACGGGACACTAAACCCAACTTTTTTCTTTCATGATTCAGATAGAGCATGCACTTTTAAGCAACTTTCTAATTTACTCTGATTATTTTTCTTCATTCTCTTCCTATCTTTATTTGAAAAAGAAGGCATCTCAGCTAATGAGCCAGCCAATTTTGGTTCAGAACTCTGGACAGCACTTGTTTATTGGTGCTGTCCAATCAGCAAGGACAACCCAGGTTGTGAACCAAAAATGGGTCGGCTTCTAAACTTACATTCTTGCTTTTAAAATAAAGATAGCAAGAGAATGAAGACAATTTGATAATAGGAGTAAATTAAAAAGTTGCTTAAAATTGCATGCTCTAAAGTCACTGATTCATTTAAGTACTTGGGAATTTCTATCCCAGTTAATCAAGCAGATTTATACAAACTAAACATAATACCAACATTGTTAAATATTCGGGAGAAAATGAAAACTTGGCAAAATCTACCAATTTCACTGTCCAGTAGAATAGCACTATATAAAATGATTCTTTTACCAAAATTACTGTATATTCTACAGAACGTCACAATATTTATTTTTGAAAAAGATAATCGTTCCCATAATACGGCAGTTAGAAATTTTATCTGGCAGGGGAGAAGGTCTAGATTATCCCTTTCCAAACTGACAGCAGGGAAAGAGTATGGAGGCTTGGCACTACCTAATATCAGATCATATAACCTAACATTTTTAGCAAGAACAGTAGCAGATTGGTTTCTCTCGAAGAATTACGTGACCAATATAACATTAGAGGAAAATATATGTCATCCCTTTTCTCCAGTAGGGTTGGCACATTGTGCACCAAAAGTATTACCACCGGATATCAAGAAACTTAAAACTATCGCAAATCCAGTTAAGGCATGGTGGAAGATAGGAACCCAATTAGAAATTAACTGCACTGCCTCGCAATTCCTACCAATAACAGGGAATCCTAACTTTCATCCTGGACTGAAGTCTGCGATTTTTTCCAAATGGTCTCTATTAGGATTGGTAAGATTACAACAATGTATCAGAAAAGAAACAAATTGTATAAAAACCTTCGAGGAGTTAAGGAGTGAATTTAAACTATCAAATAAGGAATTTTTTGCTTATTTGCAAATAAGACATTATATTGCAGAATTGGTTAGACTAACAGGCTGGAATTGGACCTTGGGAACAATAGAAAACTGGTTATTACTAATTAAAAGTGGGTATATGTCTATAACCCCCTGTTATATGTTATTAAACAACATTAAGGGAATTTCTCTCTTAGAACAATTAGCGACCGATTGGAATAGGCTAATCGGTACCAATAACATAGAACCAAAAATAATCCAGAAATCAATTAAAAGAGTAACACGAGCCACGCTCTCTGCCACTTGGAGGGAGGCACATGTTAAATTACTGCACAGAGCATATTTTACACCAGAACAGGGATATAAAATACATAATTTAACCTTCAATAAATGTCCAAAATGCTCCCGCTCCGCGGCAGAGTTAATTCACATGATATGGTATTGCCCTAAGATCAGGCACAAGGTAGAATATTTACTCAATAATGTACTGGGAATCTCCCCTCTGGTCCTCACATTAACACAAATCATACTCTGCACCAAACAAAGTGAAGAACCACAACCCCAGGAGAAATTAATAACCCTATCAATTTTAGCAGCTAGATATCTCATTTTCAAGGGCTGGAAAAGTTATAAAGTTCCCACGATTCCAGAGGTTAAAAATTGCCTAAAAAAACAATGCATGCTAGAACAGAGAGATACTGACATTAGTAATGAAGATGACATTAAAGCCTTTTTTAAGAAATGGTCAGCTTTTATTAAAAGTCACTCTGCGAGTGAAATAGAATCTTTGATTTTCCCCTTTAAGAATTCAGAAATGGTCCTTTTAGGTATCTGGTAAAGAGAGACGAGGGGATGGTGGGGGTGAGAGGAGGAGGGGGATTCTACCTCTTCCTTTCCCTTTTTTTTTTTTTTTTTTTTTTCTTTTCTCTTTTTTTTCTCTCTCTCCCTTTTTTTCCCCCTCCCTGTTTTTCCCTTCCCCTTCCCTCCATTCCCTGTTTAGTTAAGGTTGATTGTTAGATAACTATCTGATAAAAATTTGTAGACAATTGGCTGTGCAGAAAAGAGAACAAAGAGAAAAGGAAAGAATAATCCTAGTAGTGCAGAGAGCCCATTGGGAGGCTCAATATGCTATGACTCCTTTTGGGTTTATTTGTAGTCACATGTAATGAGAAGATAAAAGTGAATTGTATTAGTTTTTATTTTATTTATTTTTTCCCTTCATTGTCATGTATTTTATGTTTAAATCTGTTTAATATGTACTTGGCCATGCGTGGCACAAGAACTGTAAATTGACTTTATTGTAACTCTGACAGTCATTAACAAAAGAAATAAAAGAAAAAGAATTTAAAAAAAAATTGCATGCTCTAGCTGAATCATGAAAGAAAAAAATGTGGGTTCAGTGTCCCTTTAACCCCTTAACGACACAAGTCGTACAGGGTATGTCAGACACAAACTGGTCTTTAAAGACCAGAAACGTACCCTGTATGACGTTAGGGGTGTCAAGCGGCTGGAAGCGATCCTGATTGCTTCCAGCCGCTTTCAAGGTATTTCCGTGATGCCTCGATATTGAAGCATAACTGCAATACCTTTTTTGGCACACTGATGCAGAGAGGGCCACTCAGGAGATGGAGGAGAGAGAGGGGAAATATTAATTTGGAAAGGGGATCTGGGAGGGGGTACGATATTGAGGGGGCAGCTACAATACGAAAAATTGGGTTAAATGAAAAAATAAATTTTGTTAAGAAATTAGGTACTGGCAGGCAGCTGCCAGTACCTAAAATGGCCACAAATAGGAAGAGGGGGGAGGATAAGAGAGCTGTTTGGGGGGGATTGTGGAGGTTGGGGGGTTAGAAGGGAACCTACACTGCATAAACTATGAATGTATTTTTTTTAAAAATGCTTTAAAAAAAAAAGGCTTTTATTTTAGTACTGGCAGACTTTAGAGGCCTTCTAATTACCAAAAAGCAATGCCAAAGCCATATAAGTCTGCAATTTCTGAACAAAGGGGATCCCAGAGAAGCATTTACAACCATTTGTGCCATAATTGCAAAAATGTCTGTGAGAAACCTAAAGTTAGTTAGTTATTTGATCGCATTTAGCGGTGAAATGGTGGCATGAAATATATCAAAATGGGCCTAATTCAGGGATAGGCACAGACAAAGGCTGTGACAGACAGTTTCTAAAGTACAGGCCTTAGTTAAGAACACCAAGGTACATTTGAAATTAAAAACATTATTTTTAAGTTCTTGGTGTTATTATACTGATCCAGATACCACTGATCATATAACCAGCCCCCCTCTGGCTATACCCATGAACTACTGTGTCTTTGTATAGTGCTTTGTGATATTATACTGATGCAGATACCATTGATCCTATAACCAGCCTTCCTCTAGCTATACCCATGTGCCAGTGTCACTACTGTCTCATAATACAGTGCTGGGTGTTATTATACTGATGCAGATACCACTGATTCTATAACCAGCCCATCTCTGGCTATACCCATGTGCCAGTGTCACTACTGTGTCATTATATAGCGCTGGTTGTTATTATGCTGATGCAGATACCACTGACCCTATAACCAGCCCTTATCTTGCTATACACATGTGCCAGTGTCACTACTGTATCTTTGTGTAGAGCTAGTTGTTATTATACAGAGGCAGATACACATTCAGTATTTCACTCAGGATTTATTTATTCCATAACTTATCACTCAATATTGCTAGCAGTCTCTTGACAAGCCACTAACTTTATTCACACTACATATTTTTTTTTTATTCCTATCATTTAATCAGAAAGAAAAGATTTATACTAAGGTTGTGGCGGACACTGCAAGGGCTAGTCACGGACACCGGTGTCCGTGTACAGACACCTTGCCTATCCCTGGCCTAGATCAATACTTTGGGTTGTCTACTACACTACACTCAAGTTAAAATTACTCCAACAAGCTCCCTACAAGCTACCTAATTATCCCCTTCACTGCTGGGCATAATACAAGTGTGGTCCGCAGCTGCATTTAGCGGCCTTCTAATTACCAAAAAGCAATGCCAAAGCCATATACGTCTGCTATTTCTCAAGAAAGGAGACCCCAGAGAAGCATTTACAACCATTTGTGCCATAATTGCACAAGCCGTTTGTAAATAATTTCAGTGAGAAACCGAAAGTTTGTGAAAAAGTTTGTGAAAAAGTTAGAAATTTTTTTATTTGATCGCATTTAGCGGTGAAATGGTGGCATGAAATATACCAAAATGGGCCTAGATCAATACTTTGGGTTGTCTACTAAAATAATATATACATGTAAAGGAATATTCAGGGATTCCTGACAGATATCAATGTCCCAATGCAACTATCTCTAATTTTGAAAAAAAAAATGGTTTGGAAAAAGTGCTGCTTGTATTTATTAGCCTATAACTTCCAAAAAAAGCGAAGAACATGTAAAAATTGGGTATTTCTAAACTCAGGACAAAATGTAGAAACTATTTAGCATGGGTGTTTTTGGTGGTTGTAGATGTGTAACAGATTTTGGGGGTCAAATTTAGAAAAAGTTTATTTTTTTTCCATTTTTTCATCATATTTTATAATTTTTTTAGAGGAAATTATAAGATATGATGAACATAATGGTATCTTTAGAAAGTCCATTTAATGGCAAGAAAAACGGTATATCATATATGTGTGGGTACAGTAAATGAGTAAGAGGAAATGTAAAAATATCCCTGGCCCTTAAGTGAAATAAATTGAACAATGACCTTGTTCTTAAGCGGTTAAGGGCTATTGTAGTGCTCCACTTTGTAATACCAGAGCATTCTATTGGAACAACCAATAGAATGCAAGCTCAATCCTATTGGCTGATTGCATCAACCAATAGGGTTTTTTACCCTTTCATTCCTATTGACTGATAGAATTATATCAGCCAGTCAGAATTAAAGGGACGCCATCTTGGATGACGTCCCTTAAAGGGAACCTTCAGTGTATGGCTGGGACCGTATGAAGAGGATGATCCGCGCCGAATGTCTTCAAGATGGACCCGCTCCACGTCGGAAGGATGAAGATAAAAGATGCCGTCTGCATGAAGACTTCTGCCCACCTGGATGATGACTTCTTGCCACTTGGATGAAGACTTCTCCCTGCTTCGTTGAGGACTTCTTGCCGCTTGGATGAAGACTTCTCCCGGCTGGATGAGGATGGATGTCCGGTCTTCAAAAACTGTAAGTGGATCTTCGGGGGTTAGTGTTAGTTTTTTTAAGGGTTTATTGGGTGGGTTTTATTTTTAGCTTAGGGTTTTGGGCAATGTAAAAGAGCTAAATGCACTTTTAAGGGCAATGTCCATCCATATGCCCTTTTCAGGGCAATGGGGAGCTTAGGTTTATTTATATACTGTATTGCAATATCAACAAATACCAGTGCTCCTATAAGATGCACATATGTTCTTAAATAGTCTTTTTCCGTCAATGAATGAATCCGGTTTGATTGCAATGATCTCTTGTTAGAAATCGATGTCAAAGATGGTGACTAAGGCAGCTCCCCTTGACCCGGTGTGAGGTGAATCTATTGGATTAGAACAAAAAGAGGGCGCCTCATAGTGTAGTATATCCCAAATCACAGGTGTAGGGGTACGCTTTTTTAACTTGCCTGACGAAACAACTAGTTTTAGTCGAGAAACGCGTTGCATTCCAATAAAGCGTTTTACTTTATTATCTTTGTGGAAGTTGTTGGATTCATTTCGCAGCTGCTGTTATTCACTCATATAATTGAGCTGTGGACAAGCTGTATCCTGCCGATGATCGTTTGAACAGTGAACTAGCCGCTGCTAAGAGCTAGACTGCCTGAGAGCACTGGTCCTAGTACAGTGCATCTAAGTCTGGTAAGCCTTTATTTACCATACCCCTACACCTGTGATTTGGGACATACTACACTATGAGGCGCCCTCTTTTTTTTATTTTTTATTTAGATAGGGCTAATAGATTATGAGTAATTCATTTTTAATTTTGATAATTTCTTTTTTAATTATGTGTAATTTAGTGTTTATTATTTTTTGTAATTTAGATAAATGTATTTTTTTAATTTAATTTATTTAATTTTATTGTAATGTTAGGTGTTAGTGTGAGGCAGGTTAGGTTTTATTTTACAGGTAAATTTAAATTTATTTTAACTAGGTAGCTAGTAAATAGTTAATGACTATTTACTAACTAGTCTACCTAGTTAAAATAAATACAAACTTAACTGTGAAATAAAAATAAAACCTAAGATAGCTACAATTATTTATATTGTAGCTAGCGTAGGGTTTATTTTACAGGTAAGTATTTATTTTTAAATAGGGATTATTTAGTTATTAATAGTAGGTTTTATTTAGAATTATTTTAAATATATTAAAGCTAGGGGTGTTAGGGTTAGGGTTATGTTAGGGTTAGATTTAGGGTTAGGTTTAGGGGTTAATATATTTATTTAGTGTAAGTGATGTGGGAGGCCAGAGGTTTAGGGGTTAATAACTTTATTATAGTGGTGGTGGCGACATTCGGGGCGGCAGATTAGGGGTTAATAAATTTATGTAGATGGCCGCAACATTGGGGGCAGCAGATTAGGGGTTAATAAGTGTAGGAGTTTACCAAGTGTCTGATGAAAAGCCTGCTCCTAAATAAAACTTCAATTCATCCACTCTAAGACTCCTTTTCCTCATTCGTTAATAAGTGTAATGTAGGTGTTGGCGATGTCGGGGGCGGCAGATTAGGGGTGGTTAGACTCGGGGTGTTCGGTTTAAACATACATTTTCTTTCCCCATTGACATCAATGGGGCTGCGCTACGGAGTTTTACACTCCATCATTGCAGGTGTTAGACTTTTTTTAGCCGGCTCTCCCCATTTCTGTCTATGGGGAAATCGTGCACGAGCACATCAAAGCAGCACTGGTATTTGTGTGCGGTATGGAGCTCAACGCTGCCATATCGCCCGCAAACGCCGTTTTTTTGCGAACCTGTAATAGCAGCGCTATTAAAGGTGAATGGTGGAATTAACTTGCAAGTTATTAGCGAGCCACTCATAACGCAAAACTCGTAATCTGGCTGAGTATTTTTTGTGCTGCTGGCTTATAGCAATAGTGCTACCCACCATTTTACCTTTAACTTTAAGTTGCTTTCCATCTGATCCTCTGCTGCACTGAAAAGCAGCAGGAAACTGCAGCCGAGCCAATCAGCAGCGCTGGTTGAACAACAGGGTTTTGCCTCTAGCGCTGCTGATTGGCTCAGCGGCAGTTTCCACTTAGCAGTTCTCTGCCGCTAACAAATACTACGTCTCTTTGAGGGGGGATAAAAAAACATAGCTTTAGAGGGTTGCTAGTTTTAAAATAACATGCTATAACAAATTAGAGCATGTAACTTTATTACTATAATTGCCCATTAAGGGCTAGATTACATTGTTATGCGCTTTCACTAGAGTGTTACTGCCAGAGGTAATCTTTTGCGCACGTGACTGGAGTTATTAATATTTCACATTAAGGAAAATTTGATTTTTATTTTAAATATATATATATATATATATATATATATATATATATATATATATATATATATATATACTGTATATACTTATAACATCTATAATAATTGTTGACATTAATTATTAATATTTTTCAATATTTTATATTTAATAAATACATAAGACACCTTAATACAACTCATGTTGGGTTAGTGCACGTGAAGAATTAGTGTACTCCTGTCAGATTTATGTGTGCAAACCTGACAGAAGTACACTAATTGTTATTCTATAATATTTATTAATAATTTTTATTAATCTTTCTTCAATATTTTTTATTTAATGTTTACATAATTCTCCTTAAGATAACTAATTCTTCATGTGCGCTAACTTGACACAGAGTTAGACCTAAAGGCCTCTATTTATCAACCCGTCAACTTACCTGCATTCGACGGCCCCAATACGCTTGCCTAAGTTTGCCTAACATCGCTTCCTCGGACCTGAATACACTCTCCAAAGTTACTGACTACCAGTCATCGATCTCGCTGCTCTTCGGCTTTTTTATAGCTATATTGATACCCTGTCACTAAGCAGCCACACTATACTAAACTGTTTAACCCCTAAACTGCCGCTCCCGGAGCCCCCCGCAACTAAATAAAGTTATTAGCCCCTAAACCGCCGCTCCCGGAGCCTACCGCCACCTACATTATACATATTAACCCCTAATCTGCCGCCCCCTATACCGCCGCAACCGACATAAAGTTATTAACCCCTAAACCGCTGCTCCCGGAGCCCACCGCCACCTACATTATACATACTAACCCCTAATCTGCCGCCTCCTATACCGCCGCCACCTACATAAAGTTATTAACCCCTATCCTGCCGCTCCCGGACCCCGCCACAACTAAATAAAATGTTTGACCCCTAAACCGCCGCCCACGGAGCCCACCGCCACCTACATTACATTTATTAACCCTTAATCTGCCCCCCCTACACAACCGACACTATATTAAAGTTATTAACCCCTAAACCTAAGTCTAACCCTAACCCTAACACCCCCCTAACTTAAATATAATTTCAATAAAAATAAATAAACTTACTATTATTAACTAAATTATTCCTATTTAAAACTAAATACCTATAAAATAAACCCTAAGATAGCTACAATATAACTAATAGTTACATTGTAGCTATTTTAGGATTTAATTTTATTTTACAGGCAACTTTGTATTTATTTTAACAAGGTAGAATAGTTATTAACTATTTAATAACTACCTAGTTAAAATAAAGACAAAAGTACCTGTAAAATAAAACCTAACCTTCGTTACAATTACACCTAACACTACACTACAATTAAATAAATTAAATTAATTAACTACAATTACCTACAATTAAATAAAATTAACTAAAGTACAAAAAAACCCCACTAAATTACAGAAAATAAAAAAATAATTACAAGAATTTTAAACTAATTACACCTAATCTAAGCCCCTAATAAAATAAAAATGCACCCCAAAATAATAAAAATCCCTATCCTACTGATTTCCCCAAAGTAATCAGCTCTTTTACCTGTAAAAAAAGAAATACAACCCCCCCAACATTACAACCCACCACCCACACATCCAACCCTACTCTAAAACCCACCCAAATCCCCCTTAAAAAACCTAACACTAACCCCAATCCAGCCAGAAGAGGTCCTCCAGATGGGCAGAAGTCTTCATACAGGCATCATCTTCTATCTTCATCCATCCGACGAGGAGCGGCTCCATCTTGAAGACATCCGACGCGGAGCATCCATCCAGACCGACGACTACCCGACGAATGACGGTTCCTTTAAATGATGTCATCCAAGATGGCGTCTCTTGAATTCCGATTGGCTGAAAGAATTCTATCAGCCAACCGGAATTAAGGTAGGAAAAATCCAATTTGCTGATCCAATCAGGGTTAGGGTTAGACTTAGGTTTAGGGGTTAATAACTTTAATATAGTGGCGGCGGTGTTGGGGGGGATAATAGGGGTTAATAAATGTAATGTAGGTGGCGGTGGGCTCCGGGAGCGGTGGTTTAAGGGTTAAACATTTTATTTAGTTGCGGCGGGGTCCGGGGGCGGCGGTTTAGGGGTTAATAAGTATAATGTAGGTGGCGGCGGTATAGGGAGCGGCAGTTTAGGGGTTAATAAGTTTAATTTAGGTGGCGGCGGTGTAGGCGGGCAGATTAGGGGTGTTTAGACTCGGGGTACATGTTAGGGTGTTAGGTGTAGACATTCCCATAGAAATCAATTGGATATCAGGCAGCAGCGAACATAAGCTTTCGCTGCTTTCAGACTCCCATTGATTCCTATGGCATCCGCCACCTCCAGGGCGGCGGATTGAAAACCAGGTACGGCGGATCGTATGTTACGTCACTAAATTCTACTTTTGCCGGTCTGTAGCCTTTGATAACTAAGGCGAATCAGGCTCGCCACAAATATGCTGTGGAATTCCAGCGTATTTGCGGTTGACGGCTTGATAAGTAGAGGCCAAAGCGTGCAACCCAAAGCTCGTTAAGCATATTTAAAAAATATTTCATATTTTTTAAACACATTATTGAATATTTTTATTGGATTAATATATATATAGCCCTTTCCATTCAAATAATGGCCATATACCATATATTTTTGAACCCTTATAATTATTTTTTAATTAATATTTATATAATATTTTTTTTAACTTTCAACTTGTAATACACATGCTAATTAATGCTCCCGCAATATTTTAAAATCGTTCTTACACAAATGCTAGTGCATCACTTGTAATCTAGCCCTAAGTATATAATTCCTATAGTGCAGTGGTTTGAAAGTGTGAGGCGGCCTCCCCAGGGGAATGCTACAACATATAAGGGGAGGCACGAGAGCAGTGACACTGTGCACTATACTATGGTAACCACAAGCAGCAGGTGACTTTGGCAAAAGATAGAACGGTTTAGAGCTGACAATGACACTGGCCATGTAGTGGTGCAATAAGGCAAAGGGCAGGAGGTAGGGGGAAGAAAGGCACTGAGGTTGAAACCACTCAGAGACTGTGCTGCATTTTTTGTCTTGATCAGTAACTTGTGCTTAACACAGGAGTAACAAGGAGCAAATTGGAACTCATTTGGTTAAGCAGAATCATCTCTTAAAAGCTGTGTGTGAACTCCGGATCAGATGAAAATTCCCCAAATTTAAAACTAAAATTACAATTTTCTTTAAAGAGAAAAAATAAAGTAAAATCTATTAATGGGGGTTGGCTGCTGTCTTCTAAATTTTGTCAGAGGGGAAGCCCCCTGCCTAAGACTTTGCTCTAGTGAGAAGCAAATGAAGGTTTATAAAGTGTGTAATATAAATGCTGGATCTTACTGTAGCTTTATAAATATAGGTCATTAGAGCAAACTGCCACTGATTCCAGCATAACAGTGAGAACATTAGCATATGCTGTCTCACACCATGATGTATAGGCCAGAGTTATTTATTATAGACAACCTCATATTACAACATTTTGGATACTTTGCTGTAATACTTTATAAAAGTTCAACAAAACTACCAGATTTGAAAAAGCACCACATATCCTTCAGAATAGAAATATGAAAGTAAACATAATGTAATATCATCAGTTATGTGATGTTTATGCCTGAATATGCTAAAAAAGAACAAAAATAAGTTTTATAGTTTTTACGGCCTCCCGTTGTACTGGAATTGGTGTTGCATAACAGGAACTGCTGATAAATGAACATCATGTGATGTGGTTACGTTTAAGGGATGTAATACTCAAGCAAGTTTTGTTGTGTAAAAGAGAAGCACTTAATTATATTAAACATATTTTTTAAACTAACAGAAAGTATGCTGGCTTAAAGGGACAACTCCCACAAAAAAAGCTGTTTTTTTAGCACAGGAACAGATTCAACAGATATATTTTTTTTTCAATGTAAAAAAATTAATTATAAATCAAAGGGTTAGATAAAATCCAGGTATATTATACAGAGCTTATATGAGAATAAAAACAAGCGACAACAGATTTTTTATTTAATCTCTGTTTTAGAACCATAATTAAACTTACGTCACTCTTATTTAGGGCCTGATGATAAAATATTCTCCTGTTTAGATGAAATTGTAGTGCAGACTTCATCTGGGCTGAACTCACTGAGGCCCCAATGATAGGAAGTGCTGTGATGCGGCAATATATTCAAAGGCATTTGTAATGTCGAGTGAGGCAGCAAAATATTCCAAGCTGCTGACATCTATGTTAACAGGCAGCACCACCAAGAAGCGTTTTACTATACATCCCAATGGGCAGCGATGCTGGCGATATAATCCAGCCAGCATTGGCGCTGCGCATACATTGGCGATGTAAAGTAAATTATCCCTTTGGAATATATAGCTCTAAGCCTAATAACTATAATTATGTACCCCTAAACCGACCGAACCCACCACCCGAAACTAACCCTACACAACTTAACCCCTAAACCACAAATAGTCCACTGCAATAAAAAAAAAAAACTAAAATAAAAAACCCTAAACTAACACTATAACGTACTATAACAATAGCCCTTAGAAGGGCTTTTTGTAGGGCATTGCCCTAAAGTGACTTAGCTCTTTTTCACCTAAAAACTACAACCCCATTCTGCAATAAAATTAACCCCCAACCCCCCAAAAAAAGCCTAATCTAAAAATAAACTTTATCTTAAAAAACATTTTGCCTTGAAAAGGGCATTTGGTAGGGCAGTGCCCTAAAGAAATTACAGCTAATTTGAACCCAAAAAAATAAAATAAAAAAAACTAATACAAAAAAAAGATTGCCCTAAAGATTTTTCTATTGGCTGATTTAAATATGTATTTGTAACTCAGCCAATAGGAATGCAAGGATACACCTTATTAAGGGGGTATCTTGCATTCAAAATTCATTGTGCGGTAAGTGACGGCATGAAGTGGATGTCTGGAATACAAAGATGAGAAGAAAATTAGAAGACGCATCAGGTGGAAGATGGATAAAGACTTACCCAGCAGAGCGGCAGCAGAAGATGAATGGAGATGGACCAAAGCTGCCAGGATGAAGATAGAAGAGGATTGCTGCCTCCATGAAGATGGGCCTGGCCGCTTCCAGGAGGAAGATGGGGCCCACCATGAAGAGGAGCACTGCAGTTGCGATCATGTAGGAGCCGGAGTCAAGTTAGTGAGTAAAAACTATAAGGTTTAGCGTTAGCATTTTTTGGGGGTGCGCTTTTTTATTTTTAAACTTAGTTTCATTTTTCCCTTTTATTTTTTTTAACATAGCATTTTTTTAGAATAGAGCTTTTTTTTATTTTTATTGCAAAAATCACTTTATATTTTTTTCCATCACCTTGCAGAGTTTTCATCAAGCATGACGGGTCCATGAATTCATGCTGTTTTTGCCAAATTCAGAGCCTGCCATAAACATCACACATTAGGAACTTTGACTCGTCAGACAAAGCAACCTTTTTCAGTTTTGGATGGTCCAGACAGTGGTGTTATGCACAGCATAAATCTGAATTTAAGTACACTGGATGTGCAGAAAACATAAAGAAATTTGTACGTATAAATTCAAAAGACAAAACGTAATTGTATTCTTGTAAAACGGGCTGAACATGAGCGTCTCAAATCCCAGCGTAATTTTCTTAACATTTTTTTCCTACAGATCTCACTTTTTTCTCTCAAATTAAAAGCTTTTATCAAAGTACGCAAAACAGTAATTACTTTAAAAGAAAAACCTATTCATACAAAAATAACAGTGATATGAAAGGGACATGATTCAGACAGAGGGGCCGATTTATCAAGCATCCAATTGGCCCCAATGCAGCCTTCAGGCTCGCCGGAAACAGCAGTTAAGAAGCAGCGGTCTTAAGGTCGCTGCTTCTTAAATGGTCCGCTGCCTCTGAGGCTGTGGACATCAATCCGCCCGATCACATACGATTGGGTTGATCGATACCCCCTGTTAGAGCCCGATTGGCTGCGAATCTGCAGGGGATGGCATTGCACAAGCAGTTCACTAGAACTGCTTGCACAATGCTAAATACTGATAGCGTATGCTGACGGCATTCAGCAATGTCTGCCAGATATGATACGCCAGACATTGTTAATTCGGCCCCAGAGCATACCATTTTAAACAACTTTGCAATTTACTTCTAATATCTTGTTTACTTCATTCTCTTTGCATCCTTTGTTAAAAAGCATAGCATAGGTGCCGGAGATTGGAACTAGTTGCTGATTGATGGCTGAACTTGTATGCCCATTTTCATTGGCTTACAAATATGTTCAGCTAGCTCCCAGGAGTGCAATGATGCATCTTCAATAAAAAAACAATACCAAGAGAATAAAGCAAAATTGAAAACGGAAGTAAATTGTTAAGCTGCTAAAAATGTATTCTCTATCTGAATCATGAAAGAAAAATTTGGGGTTTCATGTCCCTTTAAGGTACAGTGCACTGAAAATAGCATACTTTGATTTACATTAGGTAATATTAAAATGTAAACATACGGCTAGTTCTCATTGTGTACTTCAGCCTCCACTGAAAACATTTACATAGCAGAGAGCTTGCTTTATTTTTATGGGAGACATCTCACCACTCGCAGGGACAGCACCTCTTTTATAGAATTCCATGAGTTCTGCTCATGTGACTGTCGGTGTGGAAACCACGTCTAGGTTGGTACATTTTCTCGAATGGAGGGAACGCCCCTTGGCGAAGTATAGCAAAGTTTTTGTTTTTAGAATCTCACTAGGGATCTCGCCGTACAGGAGGATCATTTTATATCATCTCACCTGAGTGGGGAGCTTTTAATCATCAGGACCTTATAAACAATTCTCTATATGCAGCTTCCTGATTCATAGTTTTTCTGAATGGCTTGTCAGTTTAACCAATCACCAGGAATTTTGTTGCGCTAAAAACTATATCACTGGTATATTAATTATATAGTTAACAATACTATATTGCCTTAAGCCTAACTGCAATCTCCCCCATCATCAGTAAATGTAATCAACCACTGACCAAGACCTCATATTTAATTTAACCAAAAAGGAACCATGTTCTGTAATGTTTATTCCCCTTAATGTACTCCCCATGACTCATTATATGATCTTCATAGTATTACATGTACTGGAAATTCCTCCTTCATGTGTTTTTTGCTCACTGAAATCACATCCTATAATGACATGTCAGTACTTATGTATTGGTCTTGTGAAAAGAGATAAAATAAGAATATTTGTTATTCCAATAGATTCAGGACATTTGAATGGACACACTCTTGAAAATAATGAGTTATAGTTTCAATAAGCAAAACCCAAGATTTCAAATGGAGACTAAATATCAATACAGCTACTGTACTGATCTGGGCCCCAAACAGTAATTATAGCTAGCCTCTGTATTATTGTAATATTTTAAAAGTAATATTAGTGATATTAGGCTGCTAACTCTGTGGAGGCAAATGGATGACTCTGGGCTGGGCTGGGCTGGGCTGGGCTTTTAAAAAAGGGCATAAACTTATACCAAAACTAGCTAAAAATATATATTACACTTTATTTTATATTCAGGTGCTGCTAACCCAGAAACTTTATAATGGAACACACAGGAAATATCCAAATTATGTTGGTACCAAATATGATGTCTTAAATGCATAATATAGGCTATGTGGCGAAGAGGGGCTCTGTCCCTCATCACTCTGTTTTGACAAACTTAAAAAATATTTACAACAGGAGGTCTGTTTTTAAGGGATAAACACAGTGTAATACTCATCTGAAAGAAATAAAATAATTAACACAGAGAGAAAAAAAATTATCCCCTCACCATAGAACTAGCTGATGAGCTGTTGTTCGCTCCTGATAGAGCGCATCTCTCTTCGTATGCAAATTAATGTGACCCTGGGGAAGTCTCCCTATGGGTGATGGGGGAAATCAGACGTCGACTCCTTCCCCAGTGTGCTTAGAGGAATGTGGCTGCACCTTACTGATGAGGCCCATAGGAGGCCGAAACGATCGTCTGGGGTTGTCATATTCCTTGATCAGAGGGGAATTGCCTGGTATTTCAGGGCTGGACTGACCATACTTGGCGGGATCAGACTGATATACTTCAGGAAACTTTTCCTCTGTGAAAAGCACACTGGTCTAAAAGAGGCTGCTCCTGGGTGGTAAATCGCCATAGAACTAGCTGATGAGCTGTTGTTCGTTCCTGGTAGAGCGCTTCTCTCTTTGTATATTATTAAAAGGCTGCTGTATAAACTGCTGCTTCTTAAACCCTCTCTGCCAATCTAGAGTTGTAAATTAACCCAGACTGATCAGACCAGGTTGATTGGCAAGACCTACACTACATGTAAACCTTGTCCATCCAGACTATTGTAAATCTGCCCAAAGAGGCAGCCCTTGAATTAGGCTAAATAGGTGGTCAACTTAGGTCTAACTTAAACAGTGACTTAAACTAACTTTTTGTGAAATGGCTGTAATTATTATGTATGGGATGCATGCAGGTACACTGATACAGCCTGTGCACAGGCTTCTATAATTAGAGGAGAGTGGAGGTTGATGGAGCAGCCTTCAGAAGCTGTGTTGCAACATACAGGATGGGGTTGAACAGTTCAAGAAGAGCAAGTAAGCAGTAGCTCAGTTTGGGAGCTTCATGTCTGACAGGCTTTGAAGAATTCTGTATTGGTAAAAAGGGTGGATATTTCCTGTCAGTACAGCTTGTAGAGTTGGCAGAGGAGGAATGTGAGGACTGAGTCAATGAACTGGGGATTGTACAATGTGATTAGCTACACTCTAATAGCAGCTCAATAAATAAAATACATAGGCATGGCTGAGGTCAGTGGCAAGTCTTTTACTCACTTTTTTACTATCAGAGGCCTAGATTTAGAGTTTGGCGTTAGCCGTGAAAACCAGCGTTAGAGGCTCCTAACGCTGGTTTTAGGCTACCTCCGGTATTTGGAGTCACTCAAAAAAGGGTCTAACGCTCACTTTTCAGCCGCGACTTTTCCATACCGCAGATCCCCTTACGTAAATTGCGTATCCTATCTTTTCAATGGGATTTTTCTAACTCCGGTATTTAGAGTCGTGTCTGAAGTGAGCGTTAGAAATCTAACGACAAAACTCCAGCCGCAGGAAAAAAGTCAGTAGTTAAGAGCTTTCTGGGCTAACGCCGGTTTATAAAGCTCTTAACTACTGTACTCTAAAGTACACTAACACCCATAAACTACCTATGTACCCCTAAACCGAGGTCCCCCCACATCGCCGCAACTCGATTAAATTTTTTTAACCCCTAATCTGCCGACCGCAAACTACGTTATCCTTATGTACCCCTAATCTGCTGCCCCTAACACCGCCGACCCCTATATATTTATTAACCCCTAATCTGCCCCCCACAACGTCGCAGCCAGCTACCTACAATAATTAACCCCTAATCTGCCGACCGCAAAGAGCCGCCACCTACATTATAGCTATGTACCCCTAATCTGCTGCCCCTAACACCGCCGACCCCTATATAATATTTATTAACCCCTAATCTGCCCCCCACAACGTCGCCTCCACCTGCCTACACTTATTAACCCCTAATCTGCCGAGCGGACCGCACCGCTATCATAATAAAGTTATTAACCCCTAATCCGCCTCACTAACCCTATAATAAATAGTATTAACCCCTAATCTGCCCTCCCTAACATCGCCGACACCTAACTTCAAACATTAACCCCTAATCTGCCGACTGGAGATCACCGCTATTCTAATAAATGTATTAACCCCTAAAGCTAAGTCTAACCCTAACACTAACACCCCCCTAACTTAAATATAATTTAAATCTAACGAAATAAATGAACTCTTATTAAATAAATTATTCCTATTTAAAGCTAAATACTTACCTGTAAAATAAATCATAATATAGCTACAATATAAATTATAATTATATTATAGCTATTTTAGGATTAATATTTATTTTACAGGTAACTTTGTATTTATTTTAACCAGGTATAATAGCTATTAAATAGTTAAGAACTATTTAATAGCTAAAATAGTTAAATTAATTACAAAATTACCTGTAAAATAAATCCTAACCTAAGTTACAATTAAACCTAACACTATACTATCATTAAATTAATTAAATAAAATACCTACAATTACCTACAATTAAACCTAACACTACACTATCAATACATTAATTAAATACAATACCTAAAAATAACTACAATGAAATAAACTAACTAAAGTACAAAAAATAAAAAAGAACTAAGTTACAAAAAATAATAAAATATTTACAAACATAAGAAAAATCTTACAACAATTTTAAACTAATTACACCTACTCTAAGCCCCCTAATAAAATAACAAAGCCCCCCAAAATAAAAAATGCCCTACCCTATTCTAAATTAATAAAGTTCAAAGCTCTTTTACCTTACCAGCCCTGAACAGGGCCCTTTGCGGGGCATGCCCCAAAGAATTCAGCTCTTTTGCCTGTAAAAAAAAACATACAATACCCCCCCCCCCAACATTACAACCCACCACCCACATACCCCTAATTTAACCCAAACCCCCCTTAAATAAACCTAACACTAAGCCCCTGAAGATCTCCCTACCTTGTCTTCACCTCACCGGGTTCAGCGATCGGTCCAGAAGAGGGTCCGAAGTCTTGATCCAAGCGGAGCAAGAAGAGGTCCTCCATCCGGTAGAAGTCTTCATCCAAGCGGGGCAGAAGAGGTCTTCCATCCGATTGAAGTCTTCATCCAAGCGGGATCTTCTATAGTCATCCATCCGGAGCGGCAGCATCCTGAAGACCTCCGACGCGGAACATCCATCCTGGCCGACGACTGAACGACGAATGACGGTTCCTTTAAATGACGTCATCCAAGATGGCATCCCTCGAATTCCGATTGGCTGATAGGATTCTATCAGCCAATCAGAATTAAGGTAGGACTATTCTGATTGGCTGATAGAATCAGCCAATCAGAATCAAGTTCAATCCGATTGACTGATCCAATCAGCCAATCGGATTGAACTTGATTCTGATTGGCTGATGGATGGAATCAGCCAATCAGAATATTCCTACCTTAATTCCGATTGGCTGATAGAATCCTATCAGCCAATCGGAATTCGAGGGACGCCATCTTGGATGACGTCATTTAAAGGAACCGTCATTCGTCGTTCAGTCGTTGGCCAGGATGGATGTTCCGCGTCGGAGGTCTTCAGGATGCTGCCGCTCCGGATGGATGACTATAGAAGATCCCGCTTGGATGAAGACTTCAATCGGATGGAAGACCTCTTCTGCCCCGCTTGGATGAAGACTTCTACCGGATGGAGGACCTCTTCTTGCTCCGCTTGGATCAAGACTTCGGACCCTCTTCTGGACCGATCGCTGAACCCGGTGAGGTGAAGACAAGGTAGGGAGATCTTCAGGGGCTTAGTGTTAGGTTTATTTAAGGGGGGTTTGGGTTAGATTAGGGGTATGTGGGTGGTGGGTTGTAATGTTGGGGGGGTATTGTATGTTTTTTTTTACAGTCAAAAGAGTTGAATTCTTTGGGGCATGCCCCGCAAAGGGCCCTGTTCAGGGCTGGTAAGGTAAAAGAGCTTTGAACTTTATTAATTTAGAATAGGGTAGGGCATTTTTTATTTTGGGGGGCTTTGTTATTTTATTAGGGGGCTTAGAGTAGGTGTAATTAGTTTAAAATTGTTGTAAGATTTTTCTTATGTTTGTAAATATTTTATTATTTTTTGTAACTTAGTTCCTTTTTATTTTTTGTACTTTAGTTAGTTTATTTCATTGTAGTTATTTTTAGGTATTGTATTTAATTAATGTATTGATAGTATAGTGTTAGGTTTAATTGTAACTTAGGTTAGGATTTATTTTACAGGTAATTTTGTAATTAATTTAACTATTTTAGCTATTAAATAGTTCTTAACTATTTAATAGCTATTGTACCTGGTTAAAATAAATACAAAGTTACCTGTAAAATAAATATTAATCCTAAAATAGCTATAATATAATTATAATTTATATTGTAGCTATATTATGATTTATTTTACAGGTAAGTATTTAGCTTTAAATAGGAATAATTTATTTAATAAGAGTTAATTAATTTCGTTAAATAAAAATTATATTTAACTTAGGGGGGTGTTAGTGTTAGGGTTAGACTTAGCTTTAGGGGTTAATACATTTATTAGAATAGCGGTGAGCTCAAGTCGGCAGATTAGGGGTTAATAATTGAAGTTAGGTGTAGGCGATGTTAGGGAGGGCAGATTAGGGGTTAATACTATTTATTATAGGGTTAGTGAGGCAGATTAAGGGTTAATAACTTTATAATAATAGCGGTGCGTTCCGCTCGGCAGATTAGGGGTTAATAAGTGGAGGCAACGTTGTGGGGGGCAGATTAGGGGTTAATAAATATAATATAGGGGTCGGCGATGTTAGGGCAGCAGATTAGGGGTACATAGGGATAATGTAAGTAGCAGCGGTTTACGAAGTGGCAGATTAGGGGTTAATAATAATATGCAGGGGTCAGCGATAGCGGGGGCGGCATATTAGGGGTTAATAAGTGTAAGGTTAGGGGTGTTTAGACTCGGGGTACATGTTAGAGTGTTAGGTGCAGATGTAGGAAGTGTTTCCCCATAGCAAACAATGGGGCTGCGTTAGGAGCTGAACGCGGCTTTTTTGCAGGTGTTAGGTTTTTTTTCAGCTCAAACAGCCCCATTGTTTTCTATGGGGGAATCGTGCACGAGCACGTTTTTAAGGCTGGCCGCTTGCGTAAGCAACTCTGGTATCGAGAGTTGAAGCTGCGTTAAATATGCTCTACGCTCCTTTTTTGGAGCCTAACGCAGCCTTTATGTGGACTCTCAATACCAGAGTTATTTTTATGGTGCGGCCAGAAAAAAGCCGGCGTTAGCTTTTCGGGTCGTTACCGACAAAACTCTAAATCTAGCCGAGAGTGTGGCTAATCATACTGCAAAGTCTACACAGCTAGGTCTTTGCCTCTCTATACACATTCCTCCTCTGCCAACTCTACAAACTGTACTGACAGAAAATATCCTCCTGGTATCAATAAGCCCTGAACTACATTTGATTCCTCCCTTTGACCACTTCCTAACTAGTGGGTCATACTGAGCTGTATGTTTTGTTCTCCTGCCCTTCTTCCCTCTGCTGTGGCTTACTAAACTCTGCTAAGCTGTCACATTGGATCTTTAACAGGAAGAGCATATTTCCCACGAGGAGCACAATATATTAAGATATTTTTTTTCCTTTTTGTAATTGGGTATACTAGGAGACTTTGTCCATGACATATTGTGAGGCTGACATACAATATAAATAAATAGGGCAGTGGAGCACTAACTTTTGCACGCAAGCAATGCAAGTTTTTTCGGCTTTTTGTGAACAGAAAAAGTATTTGTATTACAATTAAGTGTGAATGCGAGAGCACAATCACAATTTATGTTCATCGGGTTAGCATGAATGACAAATGACATTAATAATAATAATTAATAAAGATTATTATAGATACTGTAAATAAATTTTAAAATATCCATAGAATATATATATATATTTTTTTTACACTACCTATAATAATTTTTAAAATTAATTTTTATTATTTTATATGTAATATTTCAATAACGCGCCTTAAGAATGTTGTTTTCATGTGTGCTAACCCAACACTACATTAGACCTAAATCCTAAACACGAAGCACAAGACGCATATTTTCCATTGCTATGTTCTTCACATAGAAAAATGAAGTTAATGTAAAATAGATATCTACACCAATATATATCTATAGGAATAGATATAAAAGTTATCCAGCTAGATTACGAGTTTTGTCGGTAAAGCCGTGCGGTGCTAACGAGCAGTTTTCAGTCACCGCTCACCTACAAACAACGCTGGTATTATGAGTTTTTTCAAACCCGGCGTTAGCCGCAGAAAAGTGAGCGGAGAGCAAAATTATACTCCACATTTCACTGTAATATCAGCACTGCTTACGGTAGCGGTGAGCTGGCTAAACGTGCTCGTGCACGATTTCCCCATAGGAATCAACGGGGAGAGCCGGCTGAAAAAAAACCTAACACCTGCAAAAAAGCAGCCCCATTGATTCCTATGGGAAAATACATTTTATGTCTACACCTAACACCCTAACATGAACCCTGAGTCTATAAACCCCTAATCTTACACTTATTAACCCCTAATTTGCTGCCCCCAACATCGCCGACACCTATATTATATTTATTAACCCCTAATCTGCACCCCCAATGTTGCCGCAACCTACCTACACTTATTAACCCCTAATCTGCCGCCCCCAACGTCGCCGCCACTATAATAAAGTTATTAACCCCTAAACCTAAGTCTAACCCTAACCCTAACACCCCCTAACTTAAATATTATTTTAAAAAATCTAAATAAAATTACTACAATTAACTAAATTATTCCTATTTAAAACTAAATAATTACCTATAAAATAAACCCAAAGCACGCTGCAATATAACTAATAATTACATTGTAGCTAGCTTAGGGTTTATTTTTATTTTACAGGCAACTTTGTATTTATTTTAACTAGGTAGAATAGTTAGTAAATAGTTATTAACTATTTAATAACTACCTAGCTAAAATAAATACAAATTAACCTGTAAAATAAAACCTAACCTAAATTACAATTACACCTAACACTACACTATAAATAAATTAATTACCTAAATTAAATTAATTACAATTAAATCAAATAAACTAAAGTACAAAAAAAACAACTAAATTACAGAAAATAAAATAATTACAAGTTTTTAAACTAATTACACCTAATCTAATCCCCCTAATAAAATAAAAAGCCCCCCAAAATAAAAAAGCCCTACCCTATACTAAATTACAAATAGCCCTTAAAAGTGCTTTTTGCGGGGCATTGCCCCAAAGTAATCAGCTCTTTTACCTGTAAAAAAAAAATACAATACCCCCCAACATTACAACCCACCACCCACACACCCAACCCTACTCTAAAACCCACCCAATCCCCCCTTAATAAAACCTAACACTAACCCCTTGAAGATCACCCTACCTTGAGACGTCTTCACCCAACCGGGCCAAAGTGGTCCTCCAGACGAGCAGAAGTCTTCATCGAAGCCGGGAAGAAGAGGTCCTCCAGACGGGCAGAAGTCTTCATCCAGACGGCATCTTCTATCTTCATCCATCCGGCGTGGAGTGGGTCCATCTTCAAGACATCCGACGCGGAGCATCCTCTTCTTTCTTGATCCGACGACTAAAGACGGTACCTTTAAGTGACGTCATCCAAGATGGCGTCCCTTCAATTTCGATTGGCTGATAGAATTCTATCAGCCAATCGGAATTAAGGTAGAAAAAATTAAATCAGCCAATAGGATTGAGCTCGCATTCTATTGGCTGATTGGAACAGCCAATATAATGCAAGCTCAATCCTATTGGCTGATTAGATCAGCCAATAGGATTTTTTCTACCTTAATTCCGATTGGCTGATAGAATTCTATCAGCCAATCGGAATTGAAGGGACGCCATCTTGGATGATGTCACTTAAAGGTACTGTCATTTAGTTGTCGGATCAAGAAAGAAGAGGATGCTCCGCATCGGATGTCTTGAAGATGGACCCACTCAGCACCGGATGGATGAAGATAGAAGATGCCGTCTGGATGAAGACTTCTGCCTTTCTGGAGGACCTTTTCTGACTTTCTGACTTTCACATTCAGCCTCTAACATAACGCTAGTCTAACATACGACCTTGTCTTCCCGGCTTTGATGAAGACTTCTGCCCGTCTGGAGGACCACTTCACCCGGCTTCGTTGAGGACTTCAGCCCAGTTGGGTGAAGACGTCTCAAGGTAGGGTGATCTTCAAGGGGTTAGTGTTAGGTTTTATTAATGGGGTATTGGGTGGGTTTTAGAGTAGGGTTGGGGGTGTGGGTGGTGGGTTGTAATGTTGGGGGGTGTATTGTATTTTTTTTTACAGGTAAAAGAGCTGATTACTTTGGGGCAATGCCCCGCAAAAAGCCCTTTTAAGGGCTATTTGTAATTTAGTATAGGGCTTTTTTTATTTTGGGGGGCTTTTTTATTTTATTAGGGGGATTAGATTAGGTGTAATTAGTTTAAAAACTTGTAATTATTTTATTATTTTCTGTAATTCAGTGTTTGTTTGTTTTTGTATTTTAGTTTATTTGATTTAATTGTAATTAATTTAATTTAGGTAATTAATTTATTTATAGTGTAGTGTTAGGTGTAATTGTAATTTAGGTTAGGTTTTATTTTACAGGTAAATTTGTATTTATTTTAGCTAGGTAGTTATTAAATAGTTAATAACTATTTAATAACTATTCTACCTAGTTAAAATAAATACAAAGTTGCCTGTAAAATAAAAATAAACCCTAAGCTAGCTACAATGTAACTATTAGTTATATTGTAGCTAGCTTAGGGTTTATTTTACAGGTAAGTATTTAGTTTTAAATAGGAATAATTTAATGAATTGTAGTAACTTTATTTAGATTTTTTAAAATAATATTTAAGTTAGGGGGTGTTAGGGTTAGGGTTAGACTTAGGTTTAGGGGTTAATAACTTTATTATAGTGGCAGCGACATTGTGGGCAGCAGATTAGGGGTTAATAAATGTAGGTAGGTGTTGGCGATGTTAGGGATGTCAGATTAGGGGTTAATAATATTTAACTAGTGTTTGCGAGGCGGAGTGCAGCGGTTTAGGGGTTAATACATTTATTAAAGTGGCGGCGATGTTCGGTTCGGCAGATTAGGGGTTAAAATTTTTATTTAAGTGTTTGCGATGTGGGGGGGCCTCGGTTTAGGGGTTAATAGGTAGATTATGGGTGTTAGTGTACTTTTTAGCACTTTAGTTAGGAGCTTTATGCTACGGCGTTAGCCCATAAAACTCTTAACTACTGACTTTAAAATGTGGTAGGAGTCTTGACAGGAGAGGGTGTACCGCTCACTTTTAGGAAGACTCGTAATACCGGAGTTAGGAAAATCCCATTAAAAAGATAGGATACGCAATTGGCGTAAGTGGATTTGCGGTATTTTCGAGTTGCGAAAAAAAAGTGAGCGATACACCTGCAAGACTCGTAATACCAGCGGGCTTTTAAAAGCAGCGTTGGGACCTCTCAACGCTGCTTTTTAAGGCTAATGAAAGACTCATAATCTAGGTGATGGTTATTTAAATATATATATATATATATATATATATATATATATATATATATATATACAATATATATATATATACACACACACGTGTATATATACAGGGAGTGCAGAATTATTAGGCAAATTAGTATTTTGACCACATCATCCTCTTTATGCATGTTGTCTTACTCCAAGCTGTATAGGCTCGAAAGCCTACTACCAATTAAGCATATTAGGTGATGTGCATCTCTGTAATGAGAAGAGGTGTGGTCTAATGACATCAACACCCTATATCAGGTGTGCATAATTATTAGGCAACTTCCTTTCCTTTGGCAAAATGGGTCAAAAGAAGGACTTGACAGGCTCAGAAAAGTCAAAACTAGTGAGATATCTTTCAGAGGGATGCAGCACTCTTAAAATTGCAAAGCTTCTGAAGCGTGATCATCGAACAATCAAGCGTTTCATTCAAAATAGTCAACAGGGTCGCAAGAAGCGTGTGGAAAAACCAAGGCGCAAAATAACTGCCCATGAACTGAGAAAAGTCAAGCGTGCAGCTGCCAAGATGCCACTTGCCACCAGTTTGGCCATATTTCAGAGCTGCAACATCACTGGAGTGCCCAAAAGCACAAGGTGTGCAATACTCAGAGACATGGCCAAGGTAAGAAAGGCTGAAAGACGACCACCACTGAACAAGACACACAAGCTGAAACATCAAGACTGGGCCAAGAAATATCTCAAGACTGATCTTTCTAAGGTTTTATGGACTGATGAAATGAGAGTGAGTCTTGATGGATGGGCCCGTGGCTGGATTGGTAAAGGGCAGAGAGCTCCAGTCCGACTCAGACGCCAGCAAGGTGGAGGTGGAGTACTGGTTTGGGCTGGTATCATCAAAGATGAGCTTGTGGGGCCTTTTTGGGTTGAGGATGGAGTCAAGCTCAACTCCCAGTCCTACTGCCAGTTTCTGGAAGACACCTTCTTCAAGCAGTGGTACAGGAAGAAGTCTGCATCCTTCAAGAAAAACATGATTTTCATGCAGGACAATGCTCCATCAAACGCGTCCAAGTACTCCACAGCGTGGCTGGCAAGAAAGGGTATAAAAGAAGAAAATCTAATGACATGGCCTCCTTGTTCACCTGATCTAAACCCCATTGAGAACCTGTGGTCCATCATCAAATGTGAGATTTACAAGGAGGGAAAACAGTACACCTCTCTGAACAGTGTCTGGGAGGCTGTGGTTGCTGCTGCACGCAATGTTGATGGTGAACAGATCAAAACACTGACAGAATCCATGGATGGCAGGCTTTTGAGTGTCCTTGCAAAGAAAGGTGGCTATATTGGTCACTGATTTGTTTTTGTTTTGTTTTTGAATGTCAGAAATGTATATTTGTGAATGTTGAGATGTTATATTGGTTTCACTGGTAAAAATAAATAATTGAAATGGGTATATATTTGTTTTTTGTTAAGTTGCCTAATAATTATGCACAGTAATAGTCACCTGCACACACAGATATCCCCCTAAAATAGCTATAACTAAAAACAAACTAAAAACTACTTCCAAAACTATTCAGCTTTGATATTAATGAGTTTTTTGGGTTCATTGAGAACATGGTTGTTGTTCAATAATAAAATTAATCCTCAAAAATACAACTTGCCTAATAATTCTGCACTCCCTGTATATATATATATATATATATATATATATATATATATATATATATATATATATATATATATATATATATAAATATGCATTTATCTTAAAAATAACATATTCCTGTATGTGAAAATATTGGAATGTCGGGCTATATTTTACTGTTGCTTTGGTAATTTCGTATAAAAGTATCTATATGTAGAATTGTAGATATGTATTCCATAACTTCTTGGCCATCTATAATTTTAAAATTGCCCATATTAATTTGCATATTCAGTGATGGGAAGTGACAACAAATGAAATAAAGGAAATTACACAAATAGGTTTAATATTGTAATGTGTTTCTACTTTCTTGTCCTTGTTTCTTAAAATGACAGTTGAATTGCACCTTTTTCCTTCCTGCTCTGTGCACTTCCTGCTGAAACTGTAGTCAGGACCTGTTCATTTCTGCCATGCTCAGCTGGTCCTGTTAACCCCTAATATACCAGGCAACACTGCATTGTATAGCTATGCAATATGCTGCAGCATTTTTTATTTATTTATAGTGCTCCAGTAGTTCTTTAGTACCATAAAACATTTGTGATAGGGTTACTATACAGACATTGTTTTTGTATTCTAGTTTATGGATCAAAGCTTAATTTAGTCAGTTAAAAGGACACCCAATCAAAATTAAACTTTCATTATTCAGATAGAGCATGCAATTTTAAACAACTTGCCAATTTACTTCCATTAACAAAATGTGCACAGTCTTTTTATATTTAAACTTTTTGAGTCACCAGCGTCTACTGAGCATGTGCAAGAATAAGCGTGTATGCATTTGTGACTGGCTGATTGCTGTCAAATGGTACGTGTATGCATTTGTGATTGGCTGATGGCTGTCACATGGTACAGGGGGAGTGGAAAAAGACATACATTTTAAAATTGTCAGAAAAAAAAATCTACTACTCATTTGAAGTTCAGACTAAATGCTTTTGCATTGTCTTGTTATCTTGCATTTGTTGATCATGCAATATACTGTCTTGACTGGTCCTTTAATCAGCAGCTCTATGGTGGTTTTGGCCATACCATAAAGTTGTACCATGCTTACTGCTTAGGAGGAGTGTGGTTTTTACAGCTATCAGACTATCGATCTGTGTGTCTGTCTATCCATGACTCAATGTGTGTGTGTCTATCCATTGCTCTGTGTGTATCTGTCTGTCCATGGCGCAGTGTGTGTATGTTTGTCAGCCCTTGGCTGTCTGTATGTGTTGGTGTGTGTATCCATGGCTGTCTGTTTGTCTATCAGTGGCTCTTTATCTATGGGTGTGTCTGTCATGGCTGTTTGTATGTGTCTATCCATGACTGTGTTTGTGTACAGATGTCACAGATCTATGATCTGTGACTACCAGGCTCACAGGTTTGTCAATTTTTGTCTTAAAAAAAAAAGAAAAAAAAAGAAAAAAAAAAAGAAAAAAAAAAAGCAAATACCTAAATATCAATTAATTGGGTTAATTTTTGCAAATTTTGTTCTGTAATTAAAGAGGCCCCTCATGGTATTTGGTTTGCCTAAGGCCTCACATACTCTACCCCTAGGGATAGATCCCAAGCTTCAAAAAGGAGTTATAAAAAAATAGAAATACCAGTGTTTGGGTCTGCATTATATGGAGTTGTATTTTATGATGGTATTATCTGCTGTTTTATGGCTCCATCAGGGAAGATGTATCGGCCACAAGTAAGGTCTGCTTGACACCAGCTGCAAAATAAAATAACTATATTATTAATATTAATATTTAATAAGGAGATATTCTGATTCCACCTCCTAACTTCATTAACATCATAGTTTTTCCCAATTGTTATTAATTCCTGGACACTCCAATGTCTAGTTCCTAAACTTTCGCTGCATTGGTAGTTACAAAGTGTTAATAAGTAAACACATCATCACTAACTCAGTCCAACTTTCACTGGCTTCTCTAACACTAGCCACACCATTTACTGCAAGTTTCAACTTGTGGTATATTTCCCCAACTTTGAATACCCTCCAGCAATGAAGAGATCCCTCTTCATAACCCACAAGCACAACCACCCCTAACACCCAAGGAACCTCCTTGATTGCCATGTTGTCTCCTCAGTCTTGATTCAAGCCAATGTTTACCTTAAAGGGACAGTGTACTGTAAAAATAAAATTTCCCTTAATGAGTTTCCACTGACTTTTTTTACCATCCGCTAGTATTAAATGGGTCACCTTTTAGTGGGATTATTCAAGCTTAACTGGAGCTTTTTGTATATATTTTAGATTTGTATAGGTTGAACTCGATGGACTTCGGTCTTTTTTCAACCTCATTGTTACAGTTGCCTCCAGGCTGGCTGGAAGTTGGACCGTAGAAAAGGATGCTCCTAGCGCTCACCAAAGGATCATCAGCACCGTAGACACCATAACTACTGCGTAGCCACCATAAGTAATACAGACTCTACGAACCACCGCTGCTGGGCTGGTATCTCGCCGTCTGCTCTGCGCCCTGGACCTACGACCAGGCTCCAGTAGGTGAACCTCTTCCTGCTGTAGAGCGAAGCAGGATCAGGAACAAGAGCTCTTACAAGAGCTCAGTAGCTAAGGGAGTATGAAGAGCATAGCAATTAAATCTCCCTATTTTATCCCTTTCTGTACACCCTCGTGCTTCTTTACATTATCTCTGTATACCAAAGCCCAATACTTAGGCCCTGATGATCGAAACATTTACAATGTAGCAATATATTCAAAAGGGGTCCATTGTAGGATCGTTATTGCCGGTGAAATATTCAAAACTGCTGACCTCAGTGTTTGAAGGCGTTTTACTATACTTCTCAGTGGGCGGTCATACTGGCGAAATATTCAAATCAGCATCGCCACCCAAAGTATCTGTGACTTTAGTTTTTATTTGCGTGTTGCCAATATAAGATCTCACTGTTCTGAATGCTACAAATGTGTTCTACATTAATTACATACTTTTTACAGTACGGTCACAATATTGTAAGTATAACATGTTGCCGATATAAAGGTAAACAATTTAATAAACTACAGAAAGTAAAATGTACTAGCAGGTACCTCAGAACTAGTAAGAAATCTTAGTGTTATGCTTGATAGTGAACTCAGCCACATTCCTACTGCCCTGTCCTTTCATTTAAAGTCAGTATGTAGCACCTGAATCTTGCAGAGGATCTTCCCACAACCATCCATGCTTTGGTGACATTGTGTTTGGATAATTTCAATGTACTTTATTATGGTCGCCCAGAAAAACGACTCCATTGCCTTTGATACAAAATGCTAACAGGACAGTAAACATTCTGCCATGTGATACCCATCCTCCATTCCCTGCCCTGGTTGCCAATAAAATGGCACATTCATTTATTTCTTCTTCACAGCTTTGCAAAATCAGGGACTAAGCTATCTAAAAGAATTAATGGTGCCCTATGTCACAGCTTACACTTTTTAATTGTCCCCTGAAGCTAAATGTGCCAAGAGTTCACTAAATATGTGGAGTTTTTAACAATGCAGCTCAATCTTTATGGAACACCCTCCCATGGACTGTTAGAGAAGCCCCTTCCATGAAAAATTTTAAGCAAACACCCGAGACCTAATTGTCCATACAAGCCTTTCAAGATTAAAATGTATAACTTCAAACCCTCAAAGCCCTTTGAGTCCAATCATCAGAAAACAGCTATATATTGTATTATTAGTATAAATAGTCAACCTAGATCAAATATAAGATGCGGGGACATGAAGGCCCCAGTAGCCTGTCACTTTATTGAAGCTGGTCATAATATTTCACAACTGAGATGGCAAATCATTGATAGCGTTGAACCCCATAGAAGGGGTGGTAGTAGGGAATTACAGTTAAAGAGGAAAGAATCCTTTTGGATACATAAATTAGACGCTTTAGTTCCCAAAGGGATCAACAGGGAAATAGATATGGCAGTTTTCTTGTAGGTAAAAATTTAAAAGTTTAAATAAAAATTCTATTTGAAATGTGAATAATCTTCTGTGAATAAGTAATCTTCAGCATGAATAATAATATTATCATATGATGAAATGTATAAGAATATGAATTTAGATAAGAAGTAACAACTAACAGCAGTTTGTTTTTAACTATGTATTTAACATTTTTAAGATTATACATTTTTGACCACTAGGTGGTGGTATTCTGTGGTTGTTCAGATATACTCTTGTAATTAGGTGTGTTAAAGGTGTGTTAAGGGTTAACATCATATGGTACTTAAGGAGCAGCTAACAGGTGTTCTGTATGAGCATGAGTAAGGGTTAACAGCCCGAAACGTCGCTTTATGCTGCTGTGTGCCAGTGCTTTGTATAAGCTGAAATGGATTAATAAAAGACAAGTTTGTTAAACTTTTTTCCTGATTTATTGGTGCTGTGGAAATTGTTTTTTTACAGTCTACAGAGAGGTGTTTGCAGTGGCCCTCTACCACGAGCATCAGGTGTGTGCTGTCTATCATTTGGGAACTGTCATTAGTATAAATAGTAGTAGTATGTTTGACACTATATTTCCGTATGTAATTATGTAATTAACTCTTAATAAATTGTCCCAATATCTTTTGTTAAAACTGGTATATGCTATTTCGTTTTCAACAGGTGATTTGGTATGGGTGCAGTACATGGTTGTTTATCTGTCCCATTCATAGATAAGATTTAACCTACATCATTTAGTCTAAAAAACAAACTAATGAATTAAACAGAAGTATTTTTTTGTTGACTTTGAGTCCACAATGCATCTGTGCATTACTAACTTTTAACACAAGTTCATAAAAAATATATTAATATTTAAGAATGTTTTATCACACCCTCTATTAGGCTTTATGTTTGTCAGGAAGCTTGTGCTTAGTACATGAATTATGACTTTGAAGCTGCATTATTTCTGGCTCCTCATCCCTTAAAGGGACACTGAACCCAAATGTTTTCTTTCATGATTGCGATAGAGCATGCAATTTTAAGCAACTTTCTAATTTACTCATATTATCAATGTTTCTTAATTCTCTTGCTATCTTTATTTGAAAAGCAAGAATTTAAGCTTAGCAGCCGGCCCATTTTTGGTTCACAACCTGGGTTGTGCTTGCTGATTGGTGGCTAAATGCACTAACTAATAAACAAGTGCTGTCCAGGGTTTGAACCAAAAATTATTTTCGAATTCTGTTCCGATCAGCCAATAGAATGCAAGCTCAATCTGATTGGCTGATTGGATCAGCCAATCCGATTGAACTTGAATCTGATTGGCTGATTCAATCAGCCAATCAGATTTTTCCTACCTTAATTCCGATTGGCTGATAGAATCCTATCAGCCAATCTGAATTCGAGGGATGCCATCTTGGATGATGTCACTTAAAGGAACCTTCATTCGTCGGGTAGTCATCATTGAAGAAGGATGTTCCGCGCCGGAGGTCTTGAGGAGCTGCTCCTCGTCGGATGGATGAAGATAGAAGATGCCGCTTGGATGAAGATGTCTGCCGGTCCGGATGTCCTCTTCTGCCCCGATAGGATGAAGACTTCTGCCGCTCCGGAATGTCTTCTTTTGGTCCATCGGTGCCCGGCTGGGTGAACACGGCTCACGGTAGGGAGATCTTCAAGGGGGTAGTGTTAGGTTTATTTAAGGGGGGTTTGGGTTAGAGTATGGGTATGTGGGTGGTGGGTTGTAATGTTGGGGGTGGTATTGTGTTTTTTTTACAGGCAAAAGAGCTGATTTCTTTGGGGCATGCCCGCAAAAAAGCCCTTTTAAGGGCTGGTAAGGTAATGGAGCTGTTAACTTTTTTAATTTAGATTAGGGTAGGGAATTTTTTTATTTTGGGGGGATTTGTTATTTTATTAAGGGGCTTAGAGTAGGTGTAATTAGCTTAAAATTCTTGTAATCTTTTTTTATTTTTTGTAATTTAGTGTTTGTTTGTTTTTGTAATTTAGTTTAGTTTATTTAATTGTATGTAATTGTAGTTAATTTATTTAATTAATTTATTGATAGTGTAGTGTTAGGTTTAATTGTAACTTAGGTTAGGATTTATTTTACAGTTAATTTTGTAATTATTTTAACTAGGTAGCTATTAAATAGTAAATAACTATTTAATAGCTATTGTACCTAGTTAAAATAAATACAAAGTTGCCTGTAAAATAAATATAAATCCTAAAATAGCTACAATATAATTATTTGTTATATTGTAGCTATATTAGGGTTTATTTTACAGGAAAGTATTTAGTTTTAAATAGGAATACTTTAGTTAATAATATTTATTTTGTTAGAATAAAATTATATTTAATTTAGGGGGGTGTTAGGGTTAGGGTTAGACTTAGCTTCAGGGGTTAATACATTTATTATAGTAGCGGCGAGGTCCGGTCGGCAGATTAGGGGTTAATACTTGAAGTTAGGTGGCGGCGATGTTAGGGAGGGCAGATTAGGGGTTAATACTATTTATTATAGGGTTTACGAGGCGGGAGTGTGGCGGTTTAGGGGTTAATACATTTATTAGAGTGGCGGCGAGGTCCAATCGGCAGATTAGGGGTTAATAAGTGTAGGTAAGGTAGCGGCGACATAGGGGGGGCAGATTAGGGGTTAATAAATATTATGTAGGTGTCGGCGATGTTGGGGGCAGCAGATTAGGGGTTCATAGGGATAATGTAGGTTGCAGCGGTGTCCGGAGCGGCAGATTAGGGGTTAATAGTGTAATGCAGGGGTCAGTGATAGCGGGGGCGGCAGATTAGGGGTTAATGAGTGTAAGGTTAGGGGTGTTTAGACTCGGGGTTCATGTTAGGGTGTTAGATGCAGACTTAGAAAGTGTTTCCCCATAGGAAACAATGGGGCTGCGTTAGGAGCTTAACGCTGCTTTTTTGCAGGTGTTAGGTTTTTTTTCTGCCCAAACTGCCCCATTGTTTCCTATGGGGGAATCGTGAACAAGCACATTTTTCCAGCTAGTCGCTACCGTAAGCAACGCTGGTATTGAGAGTTGAAGTGGCGGTAAATATGCCTTTACGCTCCCTTTTTGGAGCCTAACGCAGCCCTTCAGAGAACTCTAAATACCAGCGTTGTTTAGAAGCAGCGCTAGAAAAAAAACACGCGTAGCTAACGCACCCCTTTGGCCGCAAAACTCTAAATCTAGGTGGATATAAATAGAGAAAAGCTTTTAGAAGTACGTGTGGATTGCCACTCAGTGTCCATGCTTCACTTTGGCAAAGTTGTGGGTTCCATTATAGTTCTTGAACTATCCAATTTATTATTTGTCTATTTAAAAAAATATTTACTGAAACTCATGCTGAACTATTTAAAATATGTGAAAAATTTGAGAAAATTTTAAACTCAGGTAGCACATTTTTTAAATTAATATTTGTCTATTGTAATTTGTATTATTTTCACTAAAGTATTATTTTTTTTATATAAAAAATGGAAAGTATAATTATACTTAATATGCTTAGTTTAGAATTTTTTAATGAAATTAAAAAATCTCCAGGCGAAGATATTCGCCTAGATTACGAGTTCTGCATTAGCTTTAAAAAGCAGCGTTAAGGGGTCCTAACGCTGCTTTTTAACGCCCGCTGGTATTACGAGTATGGCAGGTACAGGTGTACCGCTCACTTTTTTCCGTGACTTTTCCATACCGCAAATCCCCTAATGTCAATTGCGTATCCTATCTTTTTAATGGGATTTGGCTAACGCTGGTATTACAAGTCTTGGAAGAAGTGAGCGGTACAGCCTCTACCTTCAAGACTCCTACCGCATATAAAAGTCAGTAGTTAAGACTTTTATGGGCTAAAGCCGGAACATAAAGCTCTTAACTACAGTGCTACAAAGTACACTAACACCCATAAACTACCTTTTAACCCCTAAACCAAGGCCCCCCCACATCGCAAACACTATAATAAAATTATTTAACCCCTAATCTGCCGACCGGACATCGCCGCCACCTACATTATATCTATGAACCCCTAATCTGTTGCCCCTAACATCGCCGACACCTACATTATATTTATTAACCCCTAATCTGCCCCCCAACGTCGCCGCCACCTACCTACACTTATTAACCCCTAATCTGCCGACCGGACATCACCGCCAATATAATAAATGTATTAACCCCTAAACCGCCGCACTCCCACCTCGCAAACACTATAATACATTTTATCAACCCCTAATCTGCCCTCCCTAACATCGCTGCCACCTACCTACAATTATTCACCCCTAATCTCCCGCCCCCAACGTCGCCGCTACTATAATAAAGTTATTAACCCCTAAACCTAAGTCTAACCCTAACACCCCCCTAACTTAAATATAATTTAAATAAAACAAAATAAAATTACTATAATTAAATAAATTAATCCTATTTAAAAATAAATACTTACCTATACAATAAACCCTAATATAGCTACAATATAACTAATAGTTACATTGTAGCTATTTTAGGATTTATATCTATTTTACAGGCAACTTTGTATTTATTTTAACTAGGTACAATAGCTATTAAATAGTTAATAACCTAGTTAAAATAAATACAAAATTACCTGTAAAATAAATCCTAACCTAAGTTACAAATACACCTAACACTACACTCTCAATAAATTAATTAAATAAATTAACTACAATTATCTAACATAAAATACAATTAAATAAACTAAACTATATTACAAAAAAAAAACACTAAATTACAAAAAATAAAAAAATATTACAAGAATTTTAATCTAATTACACCTAATCTAAGCCCCCTAATAAAATAAAAAAGCCCCCCAAAATAATAAAATTCCCTATCCTAAACTAAATTACAAAGTAATCAGCTCTTTTACCAGCCCTTAAAAGGGCTTTTTGTGGGGCATTGCCCCAAAGTAATCAGCTCTTTTTTTACCTGTAAAAAAAAACAAATACAACCCCCCACATTACAACCCACCACCCACACACCCCTACTCTAAAACCCACCCGATCCCCCCTTAAAAAAAACCTAACACTACCCCATTGAAGATCACCCTACCTTGAGCTGTCTTCAGCCAGCCGCCACCGATGGGGCAGAAGAGGACATCCGGACCGGCACAAGTCTTCATCTGACCCGGCCAGAAGTCTTCATCCGATCGGGGCAGAAGAGGTCCTCCATCCAGCAGAAGTCTTCATCCAAGCGGCATCTTCTATCTTCATCCATCCGGCGCGGAGCGGGTCCATCTTCAAGACATCCGACGCTGGTCCATCTTCAAGTCATCTATTGGCTGATCCAATCAGCCAATCGGATTGAACTTCAATCCGATTGGCTAATTAAATCAACCAATCGGATTTTTCTTACCTTAATTCCGATTGGCTGATAGAATCCTATCAGCCAATCGGAATTTGAGGGATGCCATCTTAGATGACATTATTTAAAGGAATCTTCATTCATTGTTAGTCGTCAGAAAGAAGAGGATGCTCCGCGTCAGATGTCTTGAAGATGGACCCGCTCCACGCCGGATGGATGAAGATAGAAGATGCCACTTGGATGAAGACTTCTGCTGGATGGAGGACCTCTTCTGCCCCGATCGGATGAAGACTTCTGGCCGGATCGGATGAAGACTTGTGCCGGTCCGGATGTCCACTTCTGTCCCATCGGTGCCCAGCTGGCTGATGACGGCTCGAGGTAGGGTGATCTTCAATGGGGTAGTGTTAGGTTTTTTTAAGGGGGGATCAGGTGGGTTTTAGAGTAGGGTGTGTGGGTGGTGGGTTGTAATGTTGGTGGGGGGTTGTATTTTTTTTTTACAGGTAAAAGAGCTGATTACTTTGGGGCAATGCCCCGCAAAAAGCCCTTTTAAGGACTGGTAAAAGAGCTGATTACTTTGAAATTTAGTTTAGGATAGGGAATTTTATTATTTTGGGGGGCTTTTTTATTTTATTAGGGACCTTAGATTAGGTGTAATTAGATTAAAATTCTTGCAATATTTTTTTATTTTTTGTAATTTAGTGTGTGTTTGTTTTTGTAATATAGTTTAGTTTATTTAATTGTATTTTATGTTAGATAATTGTAGTTAATTTATTTAATTAATTTATTGATAGTGTAGTGTTAGGTGTATTTGTAACTTAGGTTAGGATTTATTTTACAGGTCATTTTATAATTATTTTAACTAGGTAGCTATTAAATAGTTATTAACTATTTAATAGCTATTGTACCTAGTTAAAATAAATACAAAGTTGCCTGTAAAATAAATATAAATCCTAAAATAGCTACAATGTAATTATTAGTTATATTGTAGCTATATTAGGGTTTATTTTATAGGTATTTAGTTTTAAATAGGATTAATTTATTTAATTGTAGTAATTTTATTTAGATTTATTTAAATTATATTTAATTTAGGGGGTGTTAGGGTTAGACTTAGGTTTAGGGGTTAATAACTTTATTATAGTAGCAGCGACGTTGGGGGCGGCAGATTAGGGGTTAATAATTGTAGGTAGGTGGCGGCGATGTTAGGGAGGGCAGATTAGGGGTTAATAAAATTTATTATAGTGTTTGCGAGGCGGGAGTGAGGCGGTTTAGGGGTTAATACATTAATTATAGTGGCGGCGATGTCCGGTCGGCAGATTAGGGGTTAATAATTGTAGGTAGGTAGCGGCAACATTGGGGGCGGCAGATTAGCGGTTAATAAATATAATGTAGGTGTCGGCGATGTTAGGGGCAGCAGATTAGGGGTTCATAGGGATAATGTAGGTGGCGGCGGTGTCCGGAGCGGCAGATTAGGGGTTAATAATATAATGCAGGTGTTGGCGATGTTGTGGACGGCAGATTATGGGTTAATAAGTGTAAGGTTAGGGGTGTTTAGACTCGGGGTTCATGTTAGGGTGTTAGGTGTAGACTTAGAAAGTGTTTCCCCATAGGAAACAATGGGGCTGCGTTAGGAGCTGAACGCTGCATTTTTGCAGGTGTTAGGTTTTTTTTCAGCCAGCTCAGCCCCATTGTATCCTATGGGGAAATCGTGCACGAGCACGTTTTTCCATCTTACCGCTACCGTAAGCAACGCTGGTATTACAGGTAGAAGTGTAGCTAAATTTTGCTCAACGATCACTTTTCTGTGGCTAACGCAGCCATTCAGAAAACTTGTAATACCAGCGTTGTTTAAAGTGTGCACTGGAAAAAAAAGGAGCGCTAGCTCTGCAAGTTTTTACCGACAAAACTTGTAATCTAGCCGATAGTTTGTGAAACTAAATAAGAGATTTGAGTGGTCTCTGACCCCATACTGAATGGACTAAATCTACTTTTTATGTAACATATATAGTATCTGCATGATTTGTTTTGGCAAATATGCTCAATGTCCACTAAAAACGTTTCAATTTATGATATATTTGCATTAATAATCGTAAGCCTCTTAAATTGGGCAGTTTACATTTTATTAACCGTCTTTAATTTGTTTTGAGATTAAGGCATCTATTTATTAAGCCGTCAACTTACTTGCATTCGATGGCACCAATACGCTCGCCTAAGTTCACCTAACATCGCTGCCGCGGACCTGAATACGTTCTCCAAAATTATCAAAAAAGCTGTCAAAAAGCCGCGCACCAAGTACTGGGTGATGAGCAGCGGACTGTTGTTAACTGACAGTCATCGATCTCGCTGCTCTTCGGCTTTTTCACAGCTTTATTGGTACCCTGTCAATAAGCATCCACACTATACTTAACTGTTTAACCCCTATACCGCCGCTCCCGGACCCCGCCGCAACCAAATAAAGTTATTAACCCCTAAACTGCCACTCCAGGAGCCCACCACAACTCTAATAAATGTATTAAACCCTAAACCGCCGCTCCTGGACCCCGCCACAACTAAATAAAGTGTTTAACCCCTAAACCGCCGCTCCCGGAGGCCACCGCCACCTACATTATATTTATTAACCCCTAATCTGTCCCCCCTACACCGCCGCCACCTACATTATATTTATTAACCCCTAATCTGCCCCCCCTACACCCCCGCCATCTACATTATATTTATTAACCCCTAATATGCCCCCCTACACCGCCGCCACTATATTAAATTTATTAACCCCTAAACCTAAGTCTAACCCTAACCCTAATATCCCCTAACTTAAATATTTTTTTTGCTGACATCACATACAATATCAGAAATAGCATTACTAAACTTTACAATTAGTAATACAAATATAATCACTATTCATATAACATCAACTTGGATCTCATGAACAAAGATTATTATTTTTTTTATCTGTTATTACAATATCAAATGGTGCTGAATAATTAAAGCTACTGTTTTTATGCAACATCTGATGCCATGAATGACAGGAGCATGTTAATTGGTTGCTATGTTAGGGCTGAAGAATGGTTATGTAAATGTTTTGAGGCTATTGCTGTTCCCTTTGGTGAGCATGTTTTGATAAAATAATCATTTTTAAAAGTAAGAAACTCTTTTGTACTTAACAGAAAATTGTTTGCTTGTAGAAAGTAAATTACAATATAATATAACTGCTTTTACTTCCTGCTTTATCACATAAAAGTAATGTTGTTAAATCTCTAATTTTAGGAGCATACAAACATTCTCGCTTGTCATCCAATATGCATTGGGGAATTCTTGTATCTGTATGTTTAATCTTCATCATCATCATCATCATCACCATCATCGTCTTCATCTTTATGCACAGAAAAAGTAAGCATTTCTTAAATATTCTATTATAGCAGCTTGTGCTACCTATTTGTGAACCCTTTAGAATTATCTGGGTTTCTGCACTGATTACTTATAAATGCCTAGATTACAAGTGGCGCTCTAATTGTTTTATAGCTCATGAGCACTAACTGCGCTCAAGTTAAAAATTAGTGTAAAAAAAAGACTCAGGCATGCTAACTTCAGGACTTTGGTTATTGCAACCGCGCTTAATCCTTTTCCCTAGATTTCTATGGGGTGTGATAAAGAAATCCTTTTCCTTTTATTGATCGCATGCCAACCCAACACTGCGCTAGATAAACTGTGCTAAAGCCAAAGGTGCATTAGGGGTACTTTAAATTCCTATGTTTATTATTAAAATAAAATGTTATTTTTATTTTATATATATATATATATATATATATATATATATATATATATATATATATATATATATATATATATATATATATATATATATATATATATAAAACCAATATCACTCCATTCCTCCAGAACAGAACACTGTCCTCAACGGATTTTGTAGTAATAAAACAGTTTTTTTCTTCCAATATGAAAATAAAAATAGCATATTCCCAAACGTTTCGGTAACTCCTGGTACCATGTTCACTGGGACATCAAGTGCAAAAAAAGTGTTATGACTAATCACCTACCCCACACCTCTATTTATACCCAAAATGCTCTTTAACTGCCGGTCAGTAGAGCCAATAAATTAGGACCTTCTCAAGGGCTATGTCACTTCCTTTAAACAAACCCATGGCTAATTAGCATAATTTCTTAATACGTTTAACACATACTTTCTATCAAGCTCAAAAATAAAATAAAACTGCTGGCAAATCCCTCCTATTAGCCTAAAGACTGCATAAACAACTAAGTGTAATAAAAACACTATGTTGTCAGTTACTTGATCGTACGAGCAGTATGATCCGTAGCCTGCACAAAGGTAAAAACTGCCCCTTCAAGGCAACAAAATCGCATGGCTAATTATACCAGTCAATAGAAGCGTGTTACATGTCAAACAAACCCACAACTTGTTGGCAGTACCTCCCACCATCTCATACGATCGTAACATAACAAAGCCTAATGTTATATACATTCTATGCTACAATTAAAATACAAAGTATCTGGAAATAGTTAGAGCATGCTAGACCATTAAGAAATACTAGCAACATGTATCAAGAAGTATGGTAGAAATCTGTGCTTTATTTGAATAACGGCCAGTATGGGAATTTATCAGTCCAGATGTAGATATTCTAAGCACAGTTCAGATATATACACTATAATTAATTATTCAGAGTTGGGCAAGCAACTTTCCAAGGTTAATATGACACAACCTAGACAGACCAGTCATAGAAGCATCAGTCACCCAGGAATACACTGTAATCCTGCTGGGTATTTAGTCCCCTTGGATTCACCATATCCAAACGGTATATCCACCGATTTTGTCTGTAGTAATCTCCTGTGTCTATCCCCTCCTCTCTTTAGAGGGGGCACATGATTTATCAGCATAGTTCTTAAACTGGCAGTCGTATGTCCTGCTTGTAGGAAATGGCATGCCACAGGCTGATCAAAGGTTCTTTTTTCAATCGCCTCTCGGCACAACGATGGTTCGCCATCCTCTCTCTGAACGTGGTTGAGGTCTTCCCCACGTAAACCAGGGAACATGGACAAGATAGTGTATAGATCACACATTTGCTCATACAGGATAATCTGTGATGTATCTTGTATTTCCTTTCAGTATAGGGATGATGGAATATTGGCCCAGTGAGCATACTATTGCAGGTGGTACAATACCCACATCCTAGTTTCCTCTTGCCATCCAGCCAGGTCCCATTTTGGTAACATTTCGCTGGATCATTATGGACAAGCAGATCTCTTAGGTTAGACACCTTTTTATAAACCAATCTAGGAGCCTCCATCTGGGTGAAGGGTAAGAACTTGTCAGATTTCACAATGTTCCAATTATCCCTGATGGAACGTTCTCTCACATTGTGCAGAATAAGTGGTAATAAAATTCACTTTCTCAGTGGTCATTTTATGCTGTGGTGTTCTGTTCATTAGTGATATATGTTGTTTATCAATGAGCTGACAATGTGACTTTTGGATATTATTGTTGCTATAGCCACTCTGTTTTAATTTGGCAATCATGTTCTGTAAGTGGATCATCGGTGGTTATTGTTAGGTTTTTTTGGGGTGTTTGTTTTTTTTAGATTAGGGTATGAGCTTTTTAAAAATAGCTAAATGCCCTTTTAAGGGTAATGTATAAGAGCTGAATGCCATTTTAAGGGCAATGCCCATACAAATGCCCTTTTCAGGGCAATAGGTAGCTTAGGTAGGTTTTTTATTTTGGGGGGTTGGTTGGGTGTTGGGTTTTACTGTTGGGGGGGTCTTTGTATTATTTTACAGGTAAAAGAGCTGATTTATTTAGGGCAATGCCTTACAAAAGGCCCTTTTAAGGGCTATTGGTAGTTTATTGTAGGCTAGGGTTTTTTTTTGGGGGGGGGGGGGTTGTTTTTATAGGGCTATTAGATTAGGTGTAATTGTTTTTATTTTGTATAATTTTTTTGTTATTTTTCGTAATTTAGTGTTTGTTATTTTTTGTAATTTAGTATTTTTTTTTTATTAGTGTTAGTTTTTTTTAATGTGTAATTTAGTTTATTTAATTGGTAGTTATTTTAATTTTAATAATTAGTTGTTAGGTTAATTGTCAGTTTTTTCGTTTCACAGGTAAGTTTTTATTTATTTTAAGATAGGGATATTGTAATTTTAATTTAAAGTTAGGGGGTTGTTAGGTTTAGAGGTTAATAGTTTAATTTAGTTTTTTTGCGATGTAGGGGGCTGGCGGTTTAGGGGTTAATAGGTTTATTTAGTGGTGGTGATGTGGGAGGCCAGAGGTTTAGGGGTTAATAACTTTATCATAGTGGTGTCGATGTCAGGGAGCAGTGGAATAGGGGTTAATAGCTTTTATTAGAGGCGGTGATGTCAGGAGCGGCAGATTAGGGGTTAAGAAGTTTAAAATAGTGTTTATGGGTATTAGTGTACTTTGTAACATTTTAGTTATGAGTTTTGTGAAACATTTTTGTTGCGCAAAACTCATAACTACTGGTCTCAGATAGCGGAACGGATCGCAAGCATTTTAGCCTCACCGCACAACCTGTAATTCCGGCGCTTGATGTTGCGTTACAGGCTAAAATGCTTGCGGTATAGCTATACCGAAAAGACTTGTAATGGCTGCGTTATGGTTTTTATGCTGAAATGGCCATTTTTTAAAACCGTAACGCAAAACCTGTAATCTAAGTGTATGTTTTTTCAGTTTTCCCAAATTTTAAGATTTTTAGAAATGTATTTACTCTAAATATTAAAGAAACATTATTTTTTTGTATTAATTATCTGAGTAATTTGAAAGGTTAACATTGTTATCTGTATTAGAGGTACAATCTGATCATTTGTTTTCATTGTTTCTGATAGTGATCTGGATATTGCAGAGTATGATGTAAGGGTTTTTGTGAGATATGTTCTAAACATTTCCTTATACATAAATTAGGAGTATTGTTAATAGATTTTTAATTTCTCAGGACTCAATATACTACTCATTTTCTTTTTCAGGGAATTATAGTTGTCAGCTTTCATATTTTTATAGTTGATTCTATCACTTCTCTGCACCATGCTATTATTTAGCCTGGGGTTGGGTTGAGATTATTCAGGGACATACTGTATATGGCCTGTTTTCTCTGCTAGTGCATAATAATATGTTTTCGCATTTACTTTCAACTTGTAACATGAGCACTCCTTTTGACGGATGCAAACAGCCGCTATATACGCACAAAACATTTAGCGTGCCAAAATGGTGAATTTTCCCTGACAATTTTTCTTGACATTGTATACTTAAGTTTGATGAGTCTGGAACCCAATTTGCAAGTAAAAAAAACAACACACCAACAATGAAGAAGACTTGAAGTGGTCCAGAGAAAGTGGTAGGCACAGGATATATGGGGCATCAAATGTTCTAAACATCGTTACAATAGCACTATGTTATAAAGAGATCTGCATCACAATGCTTCTCCGACACTGGAAGAATGTGAAAACACTAGACATTGGCATTCAGATGCTTCGTTAACATTCAAATGTAGAAGAAGGCGTTCGGCTCTTTTCGGAGTCCGGTCTTGGCAAACGTAGCTTTCAGTCACTGCATGTGATCGGTCTTCAGCTGTGGCTGCAGCTCTCTAGGTGTGCTCGGCCACACGCTGCCTAGATTTCAAGGGGCCGCATCCTAATTACAGGAACTCCCACCTGGAGGACTCAGGTGTGGGAGTTCCTGTAAAAGCTCACTCAGCCTATTACTCTAGGTTGAGTTATTGCCTTATCTGCCTTGTTCCTGGATCCAGAGACCAAGTGTACTTACATGATACCTGTGTATGCTCACCTTGCTCCTGTAACCAAGTATATTTACCTTGTACCTGTGTATGCTCACCTTGCTCTTGAGTCCAAGCATACTTACCTTGTACCTGCATATGCTCACCTTGCTTCTGAAAACAAACATACGGCTAGATTTAGAGTTTTGTCTGTAAAAAGCCGCGTAGCTAACGCTGCTTTTGACGGCTAACGCCAAACTCTAAATCTAGGCGATAGTTACTTTGTGCCTGCCTATACTCACCTTGCTCCAGAGACCAAGAATACTCACCTTGTACCTGAGTATGCTTACCTGGCTCATGAGTCCAAGCCCGCTTACCTTGTGCCTGTGTATGCTCACCTTGCTCCAGAGACCAAGCATACTTACCTAATACCTATGTATGCGCACCTTGCTCCTGAGAACAAGCATACTTACATTTTACATGCATATGCTCACATTGTTCCAGAGAACAAGCATACTTACCTTGTACCTAAATATGCTCACATTGTTCCAGAGAACAAGCATACTTACCTTGTACCTGCATATGCTCACCTTGCTCCTGAGACCTGTCAGAGTATATGAATATTATGATGAATATTACATATGTGTACATATATATATATATATATATATATATATATATATATATATATATATATATATATATATGTATATTTTATACACTGTATATGTTAGATGAGAACTCAGGATTAATTAAACATGAGTTTGTTGAACACAGCTTCTAATACACGTCTATCAGGATTGACGATCAGTAGAGCCTTTTTGAAACACAAACATTTCTTTTCTAAAGGAAATAGCTCAGTGACCCTATTCATTTGACTATATATGCAGATTTTTATAACCTCAGAACATTTGGTGAGGTGAGAAAAGAATGTGTTCAAGGACCCCTTTGGAATTTGACACGTGTGATACAACAGTTCTATCTCACTGAATCTCTATTTGAAGACTTACTGCAAAAACCCCTCTTGGGGGAAGGTGACACAAATAAATGTTTATAAAGTTTCACATACATCTTTTAAAATATAGTGAGATGAAAATATGGAAGTTACTTTGATGTGATATGACTATGAGATATATATTTGATGTGATATAACTATGAAATATAAGTTATTTTAATATAATGTTAGATATGTGATGTTTCATATCAAAATGATCAGAAAATTCATTAAGATATAACTTATCCAAAACAAATATTATGAATAGTTGTCGCAGTAAATTATGATAAAAATTAATAACCATTTCATAGAAATACTGACTTAAGCTGTTTCAAATGTTGCTGTGTCTGTTTGTGCTGCCACCTGGTGTTATGTTGCGAGAACTACAGCCAGAAGGTTCTCTCTGGCTGTTAAAAATGAAATTTCCAAGGGCCAATCCGATTTAGACTTCCCAGATAACCAATGGGAAGGTCAGCTTCCGTAGTGCCACCCACATGATGTCATCAATGATTATATAATGGGAGTGTTGAATGCACAAGAGAGAGTTGTCTGTAACTTGTTGAAAATTAGTGATCTGATTTTGGCTGCGATATACCTGAAAAAAAAAAAGTTCACTTCAGCAAGGAGCTTAAAACTTATCCTTGATTTGTGCAAAAACCTTCTTTCAAATGAGATGACCTAAAGACCGCTACGAATTGGTTCAAAATTGGTGAAGTATATTGTATTTTAAATTGGTAGTTATAAGCCTAGGTATTGTTCAAATCTGTGTCTGAATTGGCTAAGTAACTCATCTATACAAGTTCTGATATTGTCGGTTAATTTTGTATTAGGATAAATTACAGTTAAATAGCAGAATATATATTTTATCCTATTGTTTTATAAACACTGTTTAGAATTGTATTGCTTGGATGTTAAAGGTTTTTAGTCCCATTGTGTTAAATAAATAAGGCTGAATTGTGAAGGTATATTGTTCTGGGTTTTGTAAGAAGAATAGCATATCTTAAGAGTTGGTTCTAACGCATATAAACTTTTATTTAGTTTCCTTTTATTGCAAATATAGTTCAATATGTTTATGGATATTAACTAAATAGAAGAATTCAGATATTTATATTAATTGTATGGTCTAGTAGATGCATGGTTAATTAGGGTTTCTATTTCTTTGTATTGTGTTTATAACCCTGCCATAAACTTATATATATTATTTGGATAGCACTGCTAAGATTTTCATAAATATACTGACATAATAATTGGAGGCACTGCTGAGATTTATTAATATTCCATCATAATTGATATAATATATTTGTAAGTAAATAGAAATTATTATAAAAGAGAAAAAAAAATAAATTCATATTTCGAAGATATAATTTTTTTTTTGAAAAGTTGAAATATTAATTTTCATATTTCGAGATTGACATATTAATGTCAATCTTGAAATATTATTAAAGATTAATTTTGAAAAATTAATAAAAATATTGATTTTTCATATTTCAAAATTAATCAAAAATATTGATTTTTCATATTTTCAAAGTTAATCAAAAATATTAATTTCTCATATTTTGGAATATTAATTTTTCATATTTCAAAATTAATAATATTTTTTTGAAATATAAAAATTTTCCTTCTCTCTTTTTATTGGCAAAAATTGTATTAGCGTTTTAGTTTAACTAAGTACTAAACCAATATAATAATGTCTGTAGCCAGAAGTGACTCATTTAATTCTATACATAGCAATGAAATTGGTCCCATAACCATACCTATTACTAAAGGTCAGGTCCTTAAGAAAGATATCTTAAGTTACATTAAAGGGAAGTTAAATATTGCTGGTGAATTAAATGATTTTGTGGATATGCTTGAAACTAGGGCTAAAAATATTACCGTTAATAATAATATGTGGAATGAAGAGAATGAATTCTTCCAGGAATTATTAATGATTAATCAATGCAAAGATCCCAAAAAGCGAGAAAAACTAATACTAAAATCTTGGCCCCTTTTAATATGCATAATTGACGAAATGTCGTTTTGTGTCACAGACAAACGATTGCAAATACAGGAGCTAGAAAATAGTATTCGTTCCTCGCGCAGACGCGAAGAGGGTTTAAAAATAGCCAAAAATAAAATGGATGAATTTGCCCAAAACCTAGCCACCTTAGATAAGCACAATATGGACTTAATCGCGCAGATACAAGATTTAAATAAACAGCTTGCGCAAAGCCAGAGAGAATTAAGCGATTTAAAAAGGTCATATCGCCATAATGAAAACCCCTATATTAGCAATGAGAATAATACAGATAATGCTAACTCCTTTAGCGAACGCGTCAGGGACGAGGTACGAAAATATATAGAACAACATAGACAAATGACCCCTAACGGGTCAGAAGTAGATTTCCCAAATAGACAATCCCCTCAGGATGTAAATCCAGAGGACAGCTGTAGCGCAGCTGATGCGGGGGAGGGAAACTCTAACAGAGAATCCCAAAATAAGTCTGATAAAGTCTATGATTCCCATAAAATAATCACCTTCATACAACGCGCAGTACCTATATTCTCCAATAAGGGAACAACATCTGTAATTGATCATTTACAGGCTTTTGAAAATGCGTTAGCTATAATGAATGTTACAAGTGAGAAATTGAAAATTGAATTTCTGCCTTGGGTATTTGACAGTAAGCATCACAAATTCTTTGCTTCACTAAAGGATATGAATATTCATTCCTGGAATGGGGTAAAACAACAATGCAGAAAAGAATTCGGGCAATATCGCACTAAAACTGCCGCGAAAATAGCGGTATATGGTTTAAAGTGTCGTGCGAATCAGAGTCCAGTCGAATTCCTTTCTGTATTGAAAAATGCGTACAGTATGGCTGAAGATAATCCCAGATTTGATGGCTCAGAATTTGTAAATTTATTTTTTGAAGCACTGCCTACACCCATCAAAATTAACTTAGCTAGAGATTTTGATGAGAACTGCTCATTGGAATGGCTGATCAAAGAGAGTACAAAATTATACTCTATTCAGCAGTCCAGTGAGCAGGGGGTTAAAAAGGAGTCAAAACCCAAAATTGTGGCAGAAACTAGGGTGTCACCTAGCCCCCTCAATTTGGAGTCTAACAAGAGGACTTATGCAGAGGTGGCCAGTCAAAACAGGCCATCTCCACAGAGGTTTAATTCTGCCCCTCCCCCTACACAGGTTGAGGCGCAGGGAGACTATAACCAAAGTGGGGGACATAATCAGGTGAATAATTACTCACAAAGAGAATACTCACCAAATAATTGGTATCCGCGCAAGGGTAGATACAATAGACGGCGAAGATATTCTCAGGGTAACCAGACACCCCAGGTATATAATGCTTCCCAAAATATTAATACTGAACAAGCTGAACCCCAGGGGCAACCACGCCAGAATAGAAATAGTGGCCCTGATTCTGAGGGAACCCAATGGTCCAGGAATCAGTACAATGGGGCACCAAGAGATAGGCCCAGGGGTAGAGGTAACTTGTACAATCAGGTAGATATGCTGTTTACCCAATTAAATCGGTTGAGCGAACAAATCGCTAATATGAGTCAAAAATCTACGGCTCAGCAACCGAACAATACTTTTTTAGGGGTACAGCCAGTGGTCAGCAGTGGACCACAGGCACAGTCATAAATACTGCAGTATCACCTGAAGGGGAGGGGAGAGATATACAAAATGTAGTAATAAATATCAATGATACTAATCATGTTATCTCCCCACAGACCGGAAACGGACAAATTAGCTGTGACAATGAGCGACATCAGCCGGAAAAAGTTAACAAATCTCTTCCTTTGCAGCTCTCTCTTAACCTTGTTTCCACAGATGCAGTACAAAAGAATCCAGCCGACCCTGTCATAGAGGAAACAGGTAGGTATGAAGCTTCTTCTGCATCGGAAAGCATGGCAAACTCAGGTAATACGTGGCGAAGCCCACAAATGTATGAGAATGCAAATTTTATGTGTGAAATGATAGAAACTGCAGGAAGATATTATGTACTAGTTGAGCTGCAAGATTCAGTCTCCAACCCTATCAGGGGATTAATTGACACTGGGTCACAGGCAACTATCTTATCCCACAGATACTACACACAGCTAAATGAGCTAACATCCCACAAACCTAAAATAAAAGAATTTGACGGTTCTCTAATAGGTGTTGGGGGTGACTCCCTAAAAGTTTACGGTACTGCCTGGTTAAAATTTAAATTGGGGAACAGGGTCATAAGACACCCTGTCATTATAGTGGATCTGCCAACTGATCGTTTAATTATTGGTAGTGATCTCCTGAAGCGATTAAGCACCATAATTGATTGCATAAATAATGTAATTTGGTCGCAAGTTAAACGGCCTATCAATTATGAAAAATCTGGTACATCTCGCACCCGACACAGCTGTCACGTGGTGGAAGAGAAACCAGATGCTGTGGAGATTCATTTCAGGAATAACTCTACACCTGAAATCACTATTCTACAAATAGATGATCAGACTCCTTTTAGTGGCTCTGATGGTAATACTTTTAAAATATCGCCTGGAAAGATAGCGAATATCTCCCTAGATGGCGATGTATTAACCATATCACTCCACAAGGGGGATCATAAAATCCCTAAGGGGGGAGGCCACGCTCAATACCTCACAGGGATTGAGAGAGTTAAAGAGGATCTATTTATCCCTATACAAGTGCATGACCTTGGTAAAACAAAGTATGCTAAAATAAACTTAAAACAGGAAGCTAGCTATATAAGCGAAGGTTTATTAACGCAAATAGCTGAACCTAAAGTGATTAAATATCTTTCTCCCCAAGACCACTGTGTCAACGGCCTGGATGACAGGTCTGAAAGCTATAACATCACAGCTAAGTGCTTATTATCTATCTCTATTGGTAATAAGTCAGTGAAGCACCTGTTTTTAGTTTTAAATACTCCCCATAATCAAATATACATTGGCAATGATATCTTACATAGATATGCCATACAAATAGATTTGATTAATTCTTGCCTCTGGAGCAGGTTAAAGGGGGACCCTGAAGTATTTCAGGATGAAAATGCAGCCCTGAAATCAAACCAGCAATTGCCATATGCTGTGAATATGCAGGTATCTAGCGATATTATAATTCCTGCTGGGGCTGATAAATTTCTTTTACCCTTACAGGTAAAGAGAGGTCAGAAATTAAAAACTTCTGAAACACTGATTTGCCTCTCCCATAGAATACAAAATCTGGGTGTCTCAGTAACCTACACTCCTATGGTGAATATTGGAACTGTTCCAATAAATATTATTGTGCATAACATGACCCCACAGGATATAACATTATCCAAGGGAACTACCATAGGATATGCACTGGAATCAAGTTATTACACTTTTGGATTCCAGAATAATGTAATTGGGCTAATACCTGAAGGATACCTAACTGAAGAACAATTAATAGAACAATCCTTTGCATCTATGCCAGAGGGTCTATTTAATATTCAGTCTATTTATCCCTTCAGCTCAGAGGAAGGCATCTGTAAAATTGAAGAAGCCTCTCTAGTGTTTGATCAGCCAATCAAACAGCAAGATTACCCCAATACCCAGAGTCATGGGAGCAATGTAAATTATAATCAAGTGGATCTCACCTCTAGACTGGAAGAAGCCTATGAAATAGGACAGCCTGAAATCTTTCCAGGATTTCAGCAAATAGTCGAAGAGCAAATATCCTTAGCTAATGGCTGTTCCAGCGATGATGAACGCCAACAGCTGCGAGAACTCCTAATGGAATACAAGGATATTTTCGCTAAGGATTCTTATGACTGTGGTACCACAGACTTGCACATTGCAAGAATACAAACAGATCCTAATGCGCCACCTGTATTTGTCAAACAATACAGACTTCCCTTAGCCTCATATGATTCTCTTGCAGAGATCATAAGGAATTTGGAAGAAAGAGGTATTATCAGACAGGTGCACAGCTCTTATAATAATCCTATTCTAGGTGTCCTTAAGCCCAATGGACAATGGCGTTTGTGTGCTGACTTAAGACAGCTAAACAAACGAGTATACATGTCTGGCTGGCCTGTACCATACATTGACCAGTGCCTAGCACAAATGCAGGGATCCAAAATATTCACTGCCATTGATTGTGCACAGGGATATTGGACCATAAAGGTACATGAAGAGGACCAATATAAGCTAGCATTCTCCTTCCAAAAGATTCAGTATGCATTCCAGAGACTTCCATTTGGATACATAAATTCTGGACATGAATTTTCTGTATTCATGCATAAGGCTATGCCTGACGCACTGGAAAGGGGGACCTTATCTTATGTGGATGATGTTTTAATCAAAAGCACAGACTTTGAAAAACACATTGCAGAGCTTAAACACGTCCTCAGCCAACTTAAAAGGGCAGGTGTCAAATTATCCCTGCAAAAAGCTCAATGGTGCCGCACTCGTGTAAACTTCTTGGGACATGAAGTTACCTCTGACGGATTAAATCCCCAGAAGAAAAAGGTGGAAGCTATAGTGAATTCTAAAAACCGACTAACTTAAAGGAATTGAGATCATTCCTGGGTATGACGAATTATTCTCGCAAATTCATTGATAATTATGCGGAATTAGCTAAACCACTACTACTTCTTCTAAAGAAGGATGTGAAATGGCACTGGAGTGAGTCTCAAGAGACAGCCATCAGAGAGCTGAAGAGAAAACTCACTCAAGCACCTTGCTTAGCGTACCCTGAAGGTGGTAAACCTTTCTACTTAGAAACAGGGTACACAGATGTAAGCATGAGTGCTGTGTTATACCAAAAGCATGATAATTTGAACAAAGCCATTGCTTATGCGAGCAAAAATCTATCCCCAGTAGAAATAAAGTTTAACGATTGCGAAAAAGCCCTCTTATCTACTGTATGGGCTCTACAAAATTTCCGCAGCTATATACAGGGCGAGAAAATTATTGTAGAAACGGCCCACCAGCCTTTGCTATATTTGCAAAGTGAGAGAATAAGAGATGGGAATTTGTCTAATAGCCGCATAACAGCGTGGACTCTTTCCTTACAAGGCTGGCCCTTAGAAATTCGCTACAAGCAGAATAAAAAGAATCCAGTCGCACAAGGGCTTGCTGAGCTCCACGACTGTACTGCTAGAGATCCTGGGGAAGAATTATCAGAAGATGATTTTCTGGAAGAACAATTGCTTTCCCCATATAAAATGTACAATGAGGACCATTGTCAAACATTACCTTGGGTATATGTTGATGGTTGTTCTTACCATGCCACTATTGATAATGAGCGCAGATTAGTCGCTGGCATTGGTATAACTGGGGCAAATGGATTCCCAAATATATCTATAGGTTTCAACATTGGACCAAGATCAAGTCAGGTTGCAGAACTAACTGCTGTTTTCAAAACCATTGAAATGGCTATTGAACATAGTATTAATGAATTTGTGATCATAACTGACTCAAATTATGTGCGTGACAGCTTTGTTGAATACCTGCCAACTTGGAAAAGAAATGGCATGCAGAAAAGCAATCACAAACCAGTCAAGCATGGCAAATTGTTCTGCGAGATTGATAATCTGGTAGTATCCAATGATTTAACCATACACTGGAAAAAGACCAAGGGTCATTCCAGAGTTCTAGGTCCTGATAAGGAAGGCAATGACCTTGCGGATTCATTAGCCAAACAAGGAGCCATAACTGGAGAACTCCTTAATATTGACCATTTAATGGGTGCAATTCAGGTAGAAGCCATTACCAGAAACCAGGCAAAACAACAGAGTGAGCCTAACTTGGTACAATGGAGTCAGGATTCTCCTAGTGAGGACCTGATCACTAGTCAAAAAGAAGACCCCATTGTAGGCATCTTCTATAAACACATAGAAGATCCTGAAAGCAACCCCATCTCAAAAGATGATTGTATTGGCAAAGAAGATCTGAGAATCTTAATAAAATCTAAATCACAATTCAAATTACAGGATGGTTTGTTAATTAGAACCTCCAAAACTGGCATCCAGCAGTGGGTAGTACCCACCAAGTTCAGAGGTCTAATGCTCCAACATGCCCATGATGCTCCCACATCTGGACATCGCGGTGCCAAACTCACGTATGAAATATTGCGTGATTATGCTTTTTGGCCACACATGTTGAAAGACGTTCAAACCTACTGTCAAGGGTGTTTAATCTGCCCACAGTTCCAACCCACTGCACCAATGCATAGAGCGCCATTGCAGAAAAGGGGGATGGTAATGCCATGGTCAGATATACAAATTGATTTTATTGGTCCAGTAACAAGGTCATCAAGAGGTAACAAATACATGTTAACAGTGACATGCCTGTTCACTAAATGGGTAGAGTGCATTAGTGCACCTAACAATAGTGCTGAAACATGTGCAGCATTGCTCATCAACCATGTATTTTCCAGATTTGGTTTGCCCCAAAGAATCGAATCAGATCGGGGGACCCACTTCACTAGCGAAGTGATGACAAAAATGTGGAAAATACTAGGGGTTAAAAGAAAGCTCCATATTGCTTATAGAGCTGCCTCAAGTGGTGGTGTAGAGCGTTACAACCAGTCTATTGTTAAAATCCTTAAAAAGTTTGTGAGTGAAACAGGTAAAGACTGGGATGTAAAACTACCTCTAGTCTTAATGGCATTAAGAGCAACTCCAAGTAGTGCTACCAAGATGTCACCTTTTGAGCTGATGACTGGTAGAAGAATGGTTCTACCTCAGCATCTGCTGTACCGTACATCAGACCAAAATTTGATAGACGCTGCCAATACACATCAATATGTGGAAAACTTAAGAAAGCACCTGCAATATGCCTTTGCATTTGCTCAAAGGAATTTAGAAAGAGCCGCAACTGCCACTAAAACCTATTATGATCTCAAAACATCCAAAAAGGAATATGAAATAAATGATAAAGTTTATCTTTATAACTTTGGAAGAGATCAGGTTAGGGAGAAGAAATTTCTTCCCTCATGGAAAGGTCCTTTTGTCATTACTGACAAAATATCTCCAGTGGCCTATAAAATACGGATCCCCAAAAAGGAAGGTTTCATAGATAAATGGGTACATATAAATCAACTGCGGGCATGTCATCCCAGGTCCCAACTACAAGTCATAGAGGGAGAATGAAGTGTCATATCCCCAAATGCACTAAAGACATACTGTAATTTAAAGATGCCTAACTGATAAACATGAAAGCTAAAAATAACAAACTTTCTTCATAAGAGACTGTCTATGAGGTATACGGTTGATCCTCATCAAATACCACTGACTTTAAGCCAATTCAAATACATGTGTCCTACATCTATTTGAAGTTGGAAGGGGGATTTATGTCAGAGTATATGAATATTATGATGAATATTACATATGTGTACATATATATATATATATATATATATATATATATATATATATATATATGTATATTTTATACACTGTATATGTTAGATGAGAACTCAGGATTAATTAAACATGAGTTTGTTGAACACAGCTTCTAATACACGTCTATCAGGATTGACGATCAGTAGAGCCTTTTTGAAACACAAACATTTCTTTTCTAAAGGAAATAGCTCAGTGACCCTATTCATTTGACTATATATGCAGATTTTTATAACCTCAGAACATTTGGTGAGGTGAGAAAAGAATGTGTTCAAGGACCCCTTTGGAATTTGACACGTGTGATACAACAGTTCTATCTCACTGAATCTCTATTTGAAGACTTACTGCAAAAACCCCTCTTGGGGGAAGGTGACACAAATAAATGTTTATAAAGTTTCACATACATCTTTTAAAATATAGTGAGATGAAAATATGGAAGTTACTTTGATGTGATATGACTATGAGATATATATTTGATGTGATATAACTATGAAATATAAGTTATTTTAATATAATGTTAGATATGTGATGTTTCATATCAAAATGATCAGAAAATTCATTAAGATATAACTTATCCAAAACAAATATTATGAATAGTTGTCGCAGTAAATTATGATAAAAATTAATAACCATTTCATAGAAATACTGACTTAAGCTGTTTCAAATGTTGCTGTGTCTGTTTGTGCTGCCACCTGGTGTTATGTTGCGAGAACTACAGCCAGAAGGTTCTCTCTGGCTGTTAAAAATGAAATTTCCAAGGGCCAATCCGATTTAGACTTCCCAGATAACCAATGGGAAGGTCAGCTTCCGTAGTGCCACCCACATGATGTCATCAATGATTATATAATGGGAGTGTTGAATGCACAAGAGAGAGTTGTCTGTAACTTGTTGAAAATTAGTGATCTGATTTTGGCTGCGATATACCTGAAAAAAAAAAAAGTTCACTTCAGCAAGGAGCTTAAAACTTATCCTTGATTTGTGCAAAAACCTTCTTTCAAATGAGATGACCTAAAGACCGCTACGAATTGGTTCAAAATTGGTGAAGTATATTGTATTTTAAATTGGTAGTTATAAGCCTAGGTATTGTTCAAATCTGTGTCTGAATTGGCTAAGTAACTCATCTATACAAGTTCTGATATTGTCGGTTAATTTTGTATTAGGATAAATTACAGTTAAATAGCAGAATATATATTTTATCCTATTGTTTTATAAACACTGTTTAGAATTGTATTGCTTGGATGTTAAAGGTTTTTAGTCCCATTGTGTTAAATAAATAAGGCTGAATTGTGAAGGTATATTGTTCTGGGTTTTGTAAGAAGAATAGCATATCTTAAGAGTTGGTTCTAACGCATATAAACTTTTATTTAGTTTCCTTTTATTGCAAATATAGTTCAATATGTTTATGGATATTAACTAAATAGAAGAATTCAGATATTTATATTAATTGTATGGTCTAGTAGATGCATGGTTAATTAGGGTTTCTATTTCTTTGTATTGTGTTTATAACCCTGCCATAAACTTATATATATTATTTGGATAGCACTGCTAAGATTTTCATAAATATACTGACAGACCAAACATACTTACATTGTACCTGCATATGCTCACCTTGCTCCTGAGACCAAACATACTTACATTGCACCTGCATGTGCTCACCTTGTTCCAGAGAACAAGCATACTTACCTTGTATCTGCATATGCTCACCTTGCTTCTGAGACCAAACATACTTACCTTGTGCCTGTGTATGCTCACCTTTCTCCAGAGAGCAAGCATACTTACCTAATACCTGTGTATGTTCACCTTGCTCCTATAGAAGGCACATCCCCCCTTGTCAGGACAGCAAGAGTCTGCCCACTTTTTATAACATTTAGCCCGGCAGACACATTGCAAGATCTGACAGTCCTTTTAACATTGGGTCTATGGAGATGAAGCCCAGCAAGTTCAACCTCAGAGTCAGATGGAAGCCGACATAAAGCCAGGGAATCAGTCCGAATAGTGGAATCAGCTGAGCTCAAGAAGCTAAAGTAATGCAAAGGTCAAGTCAAGGAATCAGTGTGCACAAAGGAGTCATCCAAGAGTCAAAATCAGAAGCCAAAGCCAGACAGAGTACCAGGGATCAGGTTGCCAGAGGACATAGGTAGCAAAGCAATGCAAGGAAGTAAAAAGCAGGAGAAAGCTAGGAGATTCCATAGGGACAGTTGGGAAACAAGGACTCTGATACCTGGACATCAGAATCACCAATCACTGAAGAATTTGTGTTTGGATTATGTTTAGGCTTACTTGCAATGCCAATGTGATGCAAACATGTACATGTGCCCATACTTTCCTACTTTGGTGCAACCGCTGTTCGGTCAGCAGTAGGATTAAAGTTTTTGTATGCCTGGGCATGCATGAACATAAATACTAGACCTCGACATTAGATAAGAGACCACATATGTTTTACTTTCTTTACTTAGGCCTATATATGTATATTGTGCGAAACACAAACGTATACTTGCCCAAAGGCACTAATAACAAACTTTGCTACATCCCACACAGCCATCATGTGCTCAATTTATCTGTCCTTAATTGTCCTCAACAGAGGAGATTAGATAGGCGAAACCTGGGTTTCAAAATAAAGGAAATTATTGGACTTACAGAAAAAATGGACAAAATAGTCAAATTATATTGCAATTTTAACTACATATAATTGGACATTTTATATTGCAATCACAAAATGTTAAATATCTTTTTGAAATATAATTGTTTTTTAATAGATATTCTTTCTTGGATAAAACTTCTTTTGTTTTAATGCTTTAAAGGCTTGTGTTTATTATAGCATAAAATACAACTATCAATAAAAAGACTTAACATGATCCTTTTTTTTTTTTTTCAGGAAAGAAAAAGCCTGAGGTACAAACCGAGTATGCTAAGGTCAAATACATTTATTCTTATCTTTACAGAAAAACGTTGAATATTTAGTAGCATTTTCAGCAGGCCAAAAGACATTACAATAATTGCTGAAAAAGATAATACCATGTGACATAATTTCTGGGGAAAAAAGACTACACCATGTGACAGTTTACAACTCTTTCAGTTTTTTTCCCATTAGTTTTTTGGCTCCCATTGAAGCCAGAGGGGCCCAAAAAAATATAAATTGTTCTCAAGTTACAATAAGCCCATTATCGACTCTTAGTTTGTATGGTGTCATTAATGGACTTTTCAGCATCCTCTATTTTGTAATATGTGCCAAAATGTCCTTTATATGTAAAAGAAAATTAAAAAAGAGCTGTAGAACACACATAGGGGTAGATTTATCAATGTCTGCCCGACATTATACGCTTTAGCATATCATGTCCGACAGACATCGCTGAATGCCGACAGCATACGCTGTTGGCATTTATCATTGCACAAGCAGTTCACCAGAACTGCTTATGCAATGTCACCCCTTGCAGATTCGCGGCCGCTAGCAGGTGGTGTCAATCAGCCCGATCGTATAGGATAAGGCGGATTGAAGAACCGCAGCCTCAGAGGCAGTGGACAAGTTATGGAGCAGCGGTCATAACTGCTGTTTCTGGCGAGCCTGAAATATAATATATAAAAATATATATATATATATACTGTATATATATATAGTTAAGAATTATTCTTACAATAAAAGGTGCCTGTAAATATTAATATACAATATATTTAATTATGAAGTATGATATATTATTAAGGTAATAAAAAATTCAAATTTATTTTAATATATAAATAAGATATATATATATATATATATATATATATATATATATATACTGTATATAGTTAAGAATTATGCTTACTATAAAAGGTGCCGGTAAATATTAATATAAAATATATTTAATTCTGAAGTATGATATATTATTAAGGTAATAAAGAATCCAAATTTATTTCAATATATAAATAAGCTATAGTCAAAAACCATTAAAAGAAAATATAATAAAATCGTAAACTCGATTGTTATGGAACATATCAGTGTAACTATGTTATAAATCCAACCCCGACTTCCATTCATGTTTTTTTTTTCTAAATAAAAGTGCTCTTACTGCTAATCGCTCCGAATTTACTCACATCACTCCTCGCAGTGCCAGTCTATACCTTTTTTGTTTTCTGTGATATTTTTTCATCCAGCCAATAGATTTTCTGGCTTTTAGGCGGCCAACTCCCTACACAGCACACCATTTGGATCAATTCCACATGCGCATCTTTTTTTTTTTTTTTTTTATTTAGGATCCCTGACTCCATCACCTAAAGACCAGAAAATCAATTGGCTAGAAGAAGAAACTTCACGGGAAAAAAAAGTGTAGATCGGCGCCGGGAGGAGGAGTGGTAGAATCATGAATGAAAGCGGGGTTGGATTTATATGATAGTTACACTGATATCTCCCTTAACAATCAAGTTTACCATCACTTTAACTAAAAATAGGATCCTGACACAGATGTCAATTAATCGGTTAGTAAATATATTGAAATATATTTGATGTGTCAATCACAGGTTAATCTTTAAAACAAGTCTTTTTTACTATCAGGTCAGAGTTGCTAAGCATTGTTTTTGAGATGCTATTTTTTTTTTAAAAAAAACACCCAGGTTGCTGACCTGAAGATTAAATAAAAATAGGGGTAGAGTATATGATAGGAAAAAAAAATTGTGCACTTGTAAAACATAATGAAGCCAATAATACTTTCACAACAGCCAAATAATTTTATTTGTAAAATTTAGACACTGGACAGTTCTATGGCAAAACTACTATTTATCTTCTATAATTTATAACAGACTGATTATAAACAAAGAAAAGAACATGAACTATATTCATTTTGAATCAATGTTGAATTTCAGCTTTTTCATAAACAATTTTATATTCACATGCAGTGAATTTCTAATTATGACTATTTGTGTATTGTTGACATATACGTCCGGGCACTTTTTATTTTTTACATATTTATATAAGTGGTAAAAACTTCTGTTCTCACTCAAACATACAAAATTCAGGGAACTTGTTTAATGGAAGTGTAATGGTGATTCAAAACTTTTTGTCAGTTGATGTTTTAATAAAGACTTAATTAAATAATTTTCTTCCCTGTGGTCTACCTCTTTAACCATTCTATAGGCTGTGCTTGGACTCCCCCTGGACTATCTTTTTGACCCCCTGTGTACCCCTTTTGAGTGGCCCTTGTTCCCTCACTGTTCCTACCCCTGATATTTTCCTCACTGCCTCCACTGTACACTGCGGACGTTTAAGATCCTAGTCGCTTAGTAAGAAATTGATGTTCTTTGACTTTGAATCTAATGAAGCTGGATGATGTCCTATGTAATCTGATGAGTATCTGTAAATTGAGTCTCAATGTTTTTATAGTGCAGAGCAATGTTGCAAGTTGGACATGTTGTCAAAGTTAGTGATTGGCTGTGAAATCAATAGGGATGAGATGCGATGTAAAAACCACCACAAATCCACCATGTTAAAGTTTGTTACATAGTTAAAAATCTTTTTTTTTTTTCTCTGTACTTTATTGGTTTTATCATTTAAAGGTACAGTCTAGGCCAAAATAAACTTTCATGATTCAGATAGAGCATGTCATTTTAAACAATTTTCCAATTTACTTTTATCACCAATTTTGCTTTGTTCTCTTGGCATTATTAGTTGAAAGCTTAACCTAGGAGGTTCATATGCTAATTTCTTAGACCTTGAAGCCCACCTCTTTCAGATTGCAGTTTAACAGTTTTTCACCACTAGAGGGTGTTAGTTCACATATTTCATATAGATAACACTGTGCTCGTGCACGTGAAGTAATCTGGGAGCAGGCACTGATTGGCTAGACTGCAAGTCTGTCAAAAGAACTGAAAAAAGGGGCAGTTTGCAGAGGCTTAGATACAAGATAATCACAGAGGTTAAAAGTATATTATTATAACTGTGTTGGTTATGCAAAACTGGGAAATGGGTAATAAAGGGATTATCTATCTTTTAAAACAATAAAAATTCTGGTGTAGACTGTCCCTTTAACAGTGCTGATGTGGTGAAATGAAGATCAAATTTTATAGGAATTGTCAACCTCAGCTATGTTGGACAGAAAATAGTTTGATAGTTTCCTGAAGGAAATAATGAAATTGACCCCTATATTTGTATTTTTTATTATTTGTAACTGGAAGGCATGATATAATAATCTGCTAAACTGTAGACTTGTACAGCCATCGCTTTTTAGCTTTAAAAATAGTCTCTCCTTATTTAACACCTTTAAACCAAGGACTTTTAAAGGACCAGTCAACACATTAGATTTGCATAATCAACAAATGCAAGATAACAAGACAATGCAATAGCACTTAGTCTGAACTTCAAATGAGTAGTAGATTTGTTTATAACAAATTTCAAAGTTATGTATATTTCCACTCCCCTTGTACCATGTGATGGCAATCAGCCAATCACAAATGCATATACGTATAGTCTGTGAATTCTTGCACATGCTCAGTAGGATCTGGTGACTCAAAAATTGTAAATATGGGGGGGGCGGAGCCAACTACCTACATGGCAGGTCGCATGCTGCAAGAGCTCTGACTCTAAAGTCTGTATTTTGGAGTTATACCACGATCTAAAGTTTGATTTTACAGCAAGACTAAGTGCAGCTGTGTCTCTCAACTACAAAGCTGCCTACTAACCAAGCCTGGGCACCTGCATACCTCATTTAACCCTGACTTAAGCCTCACAGCGTGGCCCAGAAGATACAGTCTGGTGGCGCAGCTGTTGAAAATTAAGTAGCGGCGGTAACGGAACTAGCAGTTTAATTGTACCGCATTTCAGCTTTTGAATATTTCCAGCTTACTGAACTGAACTGACCTGCTGAGACAATCTCAGAAGCCTTACCGTCAGTAGTGCCACTGGTCTCCCCACGGGAAAAAGCAGGCAAGAAGAATCTACTTATCTAAAATGGCGGCGGCTGTAGATTGGGAGGCAATAGCTCTGAGCTACATCGAGGCATCCTACCGGTTCCTAGAGACTCAGCTGATCAGGGTCTCTGCTAAAACAACCGCTACGCATATCACCCTAACTCCGTTAGATCCTGGCCTGGACATATGCAAAACGAGTGGCGGCATGTTTAACACAGACGCCGATAATCATAACCCCACAGCGGAAACTCCGTTTTACTATGCTGAGCCACATCAGAAGACTCAGAACCGGAGCTGGATGAATATGAGCCACCGCAACCCTTGTCTACCTCTTGCTCCTAGGAGCCCTTGTCTACTTGGATATACCCCTTGCACTGGCGCGCCATCGGAACTTGCAGAGTGGAGCGGTGCTGAGCTACAGGCGCCATACACCTTAGAGGAGTCCGCATGTGAGCCCTGGAGCATCCGCAACGCTAAACTGATCCGGCTCCCTACTGTGTTAGACCTCCAGGTGGAAGCTCAAATGATGGGAGCAGCGCACAGCTGGTCAGTATGGTCCATACAAATAGCAGGCATAAACTTACGCTCTGGCATTGGGTGACATATTTCTCATATTGGAGCCCTGCGTTACCACACTGACACTTACTTTTACTTATGTGATAACTGTGGCCCGCTAAGTTTTTGAGCTATATAATGCTCCATTTTCCTTCATATTTCTCCCTTTAATTTATCGGCCCACTGCTGTATTCTACACGCAGGCTGCAGACTGATAAGAATGAACACAAACTCGGACAAAGAACTTTACCATTGTGCTTGGCTGTTTCTGATGGTTGATAAGTCCTGATCCTCAAATATTTTATTATATACTCTAAAGTTATTACCCGATTACCTATGTCATACTGTTTATTTTTATATGTTCCTATTTTCCCATGGGGCGCTGGACATAACTTTAATATGAATATTTTCTGCTTTCCTTTATTGTGCTCATAAGTGTTTACAGTCCTAGGACATAGGATATAATAATCTAGCTGCAGTATAACAGGATTAACCTTGATTAGGGTTAAGCCTCTTATATAATTACTGCTTATAATTAATACCTGAATGGGATTGAAACAGTTTTACGTTTACTGCCGCTGGGCAAAGGGCCCTTGCCCGACGGTAGTCTTAATTTCCTCTTAAAGTCCCCACTCGTATTTAAGAGGCTGCTAGGCTTTCATGCATTACACGTGGCGGGTCCTTGTTTAAAATACCGCTCAGATAACCAGCACTTTGAGATTTATTTTGTTGCATGTCAGTTTATATGTTTTCATCCCATATGGGCCAGAGTTCAGGTTGCTCATACAAGACATACTGATGTTCCAAATTAATATATATTTGTTGGAAGCAATGCCTAAAGGTCAATAAGCCCACTAGTTAATCAAACATATGGATACCATTATATGGAACATATTTACCATTTAATTATCTACTTTATTCTAACTCCCACCTCCCCCCCTTCTCCCCCCACAATAAGCCTCCCAATTTAGGAGAATTCTTTGTGCGGTTTATCTTGCCCATATCGCATAATAAATTTTATACCATATCCATATCTCAAATTATGCCAGCAAAGGAATGGCCCCGTTACTGCATCTAATGTTTGACATACTAATTGCCATCCTATTCTAAGTCACCATGTTTTATATACTGCACCATACCTATATATTCTACTTTGTTTTCTTATTATTTAAGTGGTGATCTCTTGGTTGCTATTCGCTGTTTACCATATATGTTTACACATATACATTGATTATTGCATTCTGTTTACCATGTATGCTTCTATACCTACCGATTATTGCACTATACCCATATATCTTACTACATTATTCAATTCTAGAAAGAACCCCTCTAATGTTAATATTATTTAACAGCGTAAGTGTTCATTCACTATATTTATACAGGTCCACTTACACTTCCCACCTTCCTCTCCTATAGTTAGATACTACTACTAGCACATGCAAAATATAATTTAGGTCATATCCATTAAGAGTACCCCTAAGAGCCCATTACGACTACCTTGCTCTTTATTTTAAATTGACCTTTGCAAAGGAATGACTGTATACCTGCTTATAACCTAATTTTCTCACTTTACCACTGCTTAACCCCAACACCAATGCTCCTCTAGCGTTTCAGACCAGGGGTAGGTTATATACGTGTTTTGTATTCCTTGGTTGGTGGATCTATCTGTTTACTGCCCCTGCTTACTGGTCTTGTATGGTGACACCGCCGGCGGCCGAGGTGGTGAGCCATACGTATCATGATTCCCTACATCCCATGCTGGGGGTCTTGGTTAATCCTTGCAGGCCGCTAACTCTACTAGGTTATCTGTGTCTATGTGTCTTCTTCCCTCTCTGCAATAGACCCTTCCAAACCATTTAAATAGTAGATAGAACTTGTGCTATAGTTTAACCTATGAGCCTAATAAGGCTACATTGTGATTTTCAGGCTTATCATATAATAATAGTGAATAGGTTTTTAGGGTAGGCTGGACCTGCCTTATTACTCTCACATCCCTACTCATGGTATATCGCATAAGTTACACAAACCTTATCTTACTTACCACCTCCCCCCCCCACCCTCCTGTAAGGTACCTCCGGAAGTTGGAGGGCTATCTATATGGCTTATCTTGCCTATGCCATACTTTAACAAACATTTAGATCACAACATTTTCCTTACCTACTTTAATGATTCACATATCCTATGAGTAGCCCTGAGGTTGTATTATTACTCCCAGTTTCTACCCCCCTTGTTTTATGTTACGAAAATCCTCAGAGCCTCAGGAACAAATGAGATAAAATTATAAAAAACTGAGGTTTACTAGCGAGATCCACAAGTGGTCTCCTTCGTTTGCACATGCCTTCTTTTATCTCAATGCTTGTGATGGTCCAAGGGTGGCCTAGTATTTTATTTAAAAGGCATCTCACTGTTTGGCATTCTATGTATATCATGGTTGCATGATATGTAAATTGTTACACTTATGTTTATTTCCTGTGTTTGTCTTTTCATTCATGTAACACTAAACCTTACTGTATGTGACATACAATGTAAGAACATGTTTTTATGACTATTGTATGCCTTTGAATATTCCTCAATAAAAATTATTATAAAAAAAAAAAAAAAATTGTAAATATAAAAGACTGTGCACATTTTTTTTAATGGAAGTAAATTGGAAAGTTGTTTAAAATTACATGCTGTATCTGAATCATGAAAATTTAATTTAACCTGAGTGTCCCTTTAAGGTCAGAAAATGTCATCTCATTAACATTGTGTCTTTTATGGATAACTAGTCCTAAAGCCCATGTACTCGGCCATTTTCTACAGTGCAGCGGACCCACCCCCTCGACCACTCCCGCTCCTGCCCGACTACGCCCCCTCTATGTCTGCTCCTGCCCAGACACCTCCCCCCCCCGACACCCCTGCTCCTGCCCATCCTCTCTGCTGCCTTATCCTCGCTGACTGATCCTTCTTTATGGTGTCAATGGCCAGGTATGTTTGTTCTCGCGCAGTCTCTACTGTGCATGACAGCTTCAGACAAACATACCTTGCCTTTTATTATATAGGATGGGTTACAGTGTAGTTCTTTTAAACTAAATTCCAGAAGAACACTGCTGAAAATTGATTTCTATAAGAAGAAAGTGGCCACAATTTCTTTCATTTATAAAATCGGATTTTTAACAGTTCTTATATTGTATTTATCTGCAAATCGTAAAACCTCTAAGTTACAAGATTTAAAAAAAAAAGAAAACAAGTTCTAAACCTCACTGTACAGGATGAGGTTTGTCTTCGTTGAATATCCATTACTGTATGGTGACACAAGGTTCTAGATATTCTAAATTATGTTTATTCAAAACACTAGTTGGTATTGGTAAGCCTGCCCAGAGGGCAGTCTATGTGTTGTAAATAAAAAAAAATAAAAAATAGAACTACAGAAAAAATAAACAAATGATCAAAAATAAAAAAATTAAACCTAATCCCTATGAAAATACCCCCCCAAAATAAAAACACCCCCTATTCTAATGCTAAACTACCAATAGCCCTTAAAAGGGCTTTGTGTGGGGCATTGCCCTAAGTTAAACAGCTCTTTTGCAGTTACCCACCAAACCCACCAAACCCCCAAAATAAAAAACTAACACTAAAAAACCTAAACTATCCATTGTCATGAAAAGGGCATTTGTATGGGTATTGCCATTAAAAGGGCATTCAGCTCTTTTGCTGTCCATCCCTAATCTAAAAAAAACAATTAAAAGAAAAAAAAACCTGTCTTAAACCCCCCAAAAAATAAATAAAACCTAATCCCTATGAAAATAAAAAAGCCCCCCAAATTAAAAACACCCCCTAATCTAATGCTAAACTACCAATAGGGCTTTTTGTAGGGCATTGCAGTTACCAAAATTTCTAAGTCCCCTCTAACAGTAAAACCCACCACCCACCAAACCCCCCAAAATAAATAAACCTAACACTAAAAAACCTAAACTATCCACTGCCCTGAAAAGGGCATTTGTATGGGCATTGCCCTTAAAAGGGCATTCAGCTCTTTTGCTGCCCATACCTAATCTAAAAAAAATATATAAAAATAAAAAAAAAACGGTCTAACCCGCAAAAATTTAAAAATGAAACCTAAGTTTAAATTAAGCTAAAATTACAGAAAATACAAAATCTAATATTACAGAAAATAAAAAACTAAATTATCAATAAAATAAAAATCAGTAAAAACTCCCCACCCACCAAACCCCCCAAAATAAAAAAACTATTACTAAAAAACCTAAACTATCCATTGCCCTGAAAAGGGCATTTGTATGGGCATTCCTCTTAAAAGGGCATTCAGCTCTTTTGCTGCCCATCCCAATCTAAACCCCCCAAAAAAATTTTTTTAACAAAACCTAACACTAAAGCCCAAAATAGATACTCACGGGTCCTGAAGTCTGGTTGAGAAGGTCCTCTTCCATGCCGACATCTTCTTCCAAGCGGGGACCTCTTCTTTCTTCATCCAGGACAGCGGAACTGAAGACCGGCGATTGCGGAGCCATGGAGCGTGGAGGAAAATCTTCTTCCAATCACCGCCGTACACTGAATAGTGAATTCAAGGTATGCTGTCTGCATTTAACATTGCACAAGCAGTTCTGGTGAACTGCTTGTGCAATTCCCCCTCTGCATATTCACAGACAATCGGCCGCTAGTAGGGGGTGTCAATCAACCCGAACCTATGCGATCTGGAGGATTGGTGTCTGCCGCCTCAGAGGAGGCAAGCGAGTTAAGGAGCAGCAGTCTTAAGACTGCTGCTTCTTAACTCTTATTTCCAGCTAGCCTGAAGGCTCGTGCGGAAACAGGGGTATGCGGACCCATTCTGTCACACCGCGCCGCTCTGGCCGTTGCTAGGGGCACGGCATCTCCTTACTGCTTGTTGCCTAGGGCTGTGTCGGCTCTGGAGGCATTCGGCGCTGACGTCATCGTCGCACGCTCCTGATGCCGACTGATCCTGTGGCGCCAATCCTCAGGTATTTAAATATGCAGCAATCTATCACTGCCCAAGTATAGGTGCTACTTCGTGTACTCCTGGGTGTGATTGATTGTTTGCTGGACTGATACACTGTTGCTGATCCCTGCCTGTCTCACTACGCTATCTGGTTAACCCCTTCATTACTGACTGATACATTGTTGCAGAACTCTGCCTGTCTCACTACGCTACCTGGTTAACCCCTGAATTGCTGGACTGATTTTTTGTTACTGATCCTTGCCTGCCTGACCATTCTCATAGTTTGCCTTGTGCTTTCCTGCCTGTGGTGTTTGCCGCTCTCCTCATTTGTCTAATATTCTCTGCTCTGGGATATTCCCTATCTTTCCAGCTCGATGACGGGATAACAAGACTACTGGCCGAGTTCGGTCTGATAGAGGAGTATCCCACGAGCCTTACACATTCAGGCTGTGATGAATCGGACCCCATATATCCTTTGTTAGTGTATCAATTGCACAAGTATACCACTTTTGTATCATATATTTTATATCACTTTTTAAGTATTTATTTATTTTTGGACAAGCTATTTTTGTATTTTTATTATTAGCTTTAGAACTTAAAGGGACAGGAAATCCACATTTTTTTTCTTTCATGAATCATATAGAACATACAATTTTAAACAACTTTCCCTTTTACTTAAGTTATCTAATATGTTTCATTATTTATGTATCCTTTGTTGAAAAGTATAGCTAGGTAGGCTCAGCATCTGTGCGCTCTTTGGTGATTGGGCGCCGCACATTTTATATTATGATAGTTATTTTCCTTTGATATGTACTCTAATCAAATTTCTCATAGTCATTTTGAAATAGGTCTGTTGTGATATAACAAGGGATTACAACAACTGTTACCAAATAGGCAATGATATTTCAATAGAAATTTGTTTTCATGGTACTTATAAACTGATGTAATGTCACATCTTACACTTGAACACATTTACTCCTTTTCTTCTGCGCTGTAGTCACTTACTGATTTTATCCCAGGAGAATGCAAGTTATGGTTCTCTGCTGCAGGTTACCATCACACATGAATGAACATATTCACAGGCACAATAATTAAAGTATAAAAACACCAGCATGGGACTGATTTATCAAGGGTTGAATGGCCCCTGATGCCGCTGTTTCCACGCGAGCCTTTAGGTTCACCGGAAACAGCAGTTATGAAGCAGCGGTCTTAAGACCGCTGCTCCTTAACTGGTCCACTGCCTCTGAAGCTGTGGACATCAATCCACCGATCCTATTCTATTGGGTTGATTGACACCCCCTGCTAGTGGCCACGAATCTGCAGGGGGTAGCATTGCACAAGCAGTTCACCAGAACTGCTTGTGCAATGTTAAATGCTGACAGCGTATGCACATGATACGCTATAGCGTATCATGTTTGCCAGACATTGGTAAATCGGCTCCCATAGAACTGTTTTTGACACTGTTCATTTGTAAAACACCCAAGTGAATACTGTATTTACATATTTGGATACATATAACACACTTCAGCTTTTAGCATCTAACTCTCAAGAATGCAGCCAACACACTGACAAGCTGTGTCTATACCCTTGCAGGTTTGAGTATACCCAGACATGTAGAGACAAGTCTTCCTGCTCTAATGTTATGTTTATGCCTGCACCAACATGATAGATCATGCTTTCCTGTTGCTAATATCAAATGTAGTAAAATGTGAGCTCACTTACAAATATAAGCTATTGTATTTCAATCATAAACATAATGGTCAAGATTAAAAGTCGAACGGTATAAGTTGCGATATCTTCTTTTTGCAATACATTTTTATTGTGCAGATATTAGTCTTGAAAAATCTCGATTGCGCATGCATTGCCTTTTACGCAATAATCCTTTTTGTGCTCGAAGAGCTGTAGTTCAGTTTTCGGAGACATAAGAGTTTCACAAAACACTTCAAAAATACATTACAAAGTACATTTACACTCATATTAACACTGTCTATTAAAAATTATTTTAAAAAAAATATTGCACACAAAAGTTATAAGGGCTCAAAGATAGGAGATCTCGGGTTAGAAAAATAAAAGCAGACAAAGGGAATTAACATTGACATAAATACACATACATAGAGAAACATGCATTAATATGTATAGAGATGTTTAACCATGGAGATAATGAAAATATTCTACATTGCAATCTTATGCACATTAAACAATATCTCAGAAGGATTTTCAAAGAGATATTCACTATATAGATCTCGAGATATCTAGACATATATAAATATTCATATACATCTCTCGCTATACAGTAAATAGATATAGCTGTCCAGAAATCATCACATATATAGAGAAATATTTATTTAGAAATAAAAAGAACATATTCCGTTAGGAAAACATTCTTGCAATATGAAATATTCGCATTTTCAAGTACACTTTTCGAGGACAATACGTCATGGGCTTTGCGCAACAGATTAGGAAAACATGAACGCACACGCATTTTGGCTGTTTGGATTACGCGGGTTACAGAGCATGCAAAATAAGTTATTTTGCAACTTGTAATACCTGCGCAACCCCAATATGAAAAAAAAATGTGCACGGTGTTTTCGCAATTGCAAAAAACAGATTTGCTGGGCGACTTGTAATCTTGCCCAATAAAAATAAATACTGTTCATTTTTATTTGTTATCTTATATAACGTCTTGTCAATTCTCAAATGAATAAATTAGGTTTTTCCGCAGATTTCTACTAGCTCTAGCTCTGTGACCAATGGAATTTCAAACTCAAATTTTTACACCAGAGATAATCAACCTGAAAGTGAGGGAAAATGTTAAAAAAATCGCACTTTCTCGCACCCATAAAAAAAAAAAATAAGAGAAGCCTCAAACCTGAAACATTCTGCATGCACACTATACTTACCTAGGTGCCCTCTTAAAAGATTAGGACCAAGGGGCCGATTTATCTTAAGACCACTGCTCCTTAACTGGTCCGCTGTCTCTGAGGCTGCGGACATCAATCTGTCCGATCCTATGCGATCGGGTTTATTGACACACCCTGCTAGCGGCCGATTGGCCGTGAATCTGCAGGGGGCGGCATTGCACAAGAACTGCTTGTGCAATGTTAAATGCCAACAGCGTATCATGTCCGCCAGGCGTTGGTAAATCAGCCCCTGAGACTCAAACCCTTACCATTCTAAAAATTTACCCTAAAAGTGGAACTTTCAGCGACCTTGATCATTATTAGATTTTAAGTCCTATGGAAAAAAAATGTTTATATATGTACATATACCCTATAAAGTATTCTAGAGATCATTTTTTTTCCAAGGAGCTAGGACCATATTTTGTAAGAATTGACCCTAAAGCAATTTCAACTAGATTACAAGTTTTGCGTTGCGGCTTGTAACGCTTAAAATATGTCAATTTCAGCGTAAAAGCAGTAACGCCGCTATCGGGAGTCGTCTCGGTATAGCTATACCGTAAGCATTTTAGCCTGTAACACAACGTCAATCCAGCTCTCGAAAAAATTACGTTTTTGCGTAGAATTTACATAGCGCCGGTATTACAGGTTGTGCCGTGAGGCTAAAATACTTGCATTACAGCCTATACCGACACGATCCATACCGCTTTGTGAGACCAGTAGTTATGGGTTTAGCGAAACAAAAATGTTTCACAAAATTCATAACTAAAGTGTTACAAAGTACACTAACACCCATAAACAACTTATTAACCCTTAAACCGTCACCCTCCCGCATCGCAAACACTATTTAAAACATATTAACCCCTAATCTGCCGCCCACCCACATCGCAACTATTCAATAAAGTTATTAAACCCTAATATGCTGCACACCCACATTGCCAACACTATTTAAATATATTAACCCCTATTCCCCCCCACCCCGACATCGCCGCCACTATAATAGTGATTTTTAACCCCTATTCCGCCTCTCCCCGACATCGCCGCCACTAAATAAAGTTATTAACCTCTAAACCCCCGGCCTCCCACATCTCCACCACTAAATAAACCTATTAACCCCTAAACCACCGGCCCCCCACATCGCAAAACACTAAATTAAACTATTAACCCATAAACACCCCCCTAACTTTAAATTAAAATTACAATATAACTATCTTAAAATAAATAAAAACTTACCTGTGAAATAAAGAAAACCTAAGTTTAAACTATATATTAACCTAATATTCTAATAAAATTATAAAAACAACCAATTAAAAAATCGAAATTACCAATTTAAAAAACCTAACAGTATGAAAAATATTAAATTAAATCTAAAATTACAAAAAATAATAAACATTAAATTACTAAAAATTTAAAAACACTAAGCTTACAAAAATAATAAACGAAATTATCAAAAATTAAAACAATTACATTTAATCTAATATCCCTATAAAAATATAATAGCACCCCCAAAATAAAAAAAAAAACCCTAGTCTAATAAACTACCAATAGCCCTTAAAAGGGCCTTTTGTAGGGCATTGCCCTAAGTTAAAGGGACACTGAACCCAAATTTTTTCTTTCGTGATTCAGATAGAGCATGAAATTTTAAGCAACTTTCTAATTTACTCCTATTATCAAATTTTCTTCATTCTCTTGGTATCTTTGTTTGAAATGTAAGAATGTAAGTTAAGATGCCGGCCCATTTTTGGTGAACAACCTGGGTTGTCCTTGCTGATTGGTGGATAAATTCATCCAGCACTAAAAAGTGCTGTCCAGAGTTCGGAACCAAAAAAAAAAAAAAAAAAAAAAAAGCGTATATGCCTTTTTCAAATAAAGATAGCAAGAGAACGAAGAAAAATTTATAATAGGTGTAAAATAGAAAGTTGCTTAAAATTACATGCTCTATCTGAATCACAAAAGAAAAAAAATTGGGTTCAGTGTCCCTTTAACCCCTTAACGACGCAAGTCGTACAGGGTACGTCGCACACAACCTGTTCTTAAAAGACCAGCGATGTACCCTGTACCACATTAGGGGTTTAAAGCGGCTGGAAGCGATCCTGCTTGCTTTCAGCCGCTTTCCGGTTATTGCAGTGATGCCTCGATATCGAGGCATCCTGCAATAACACCCCTTGGCCATCCGATGCAGAGAGAGCCACTCTGTGGCCCTCTCTGCACCGGACATCGGTGGCCGGTATCGTTGGTGGGTGGGAGCCGACTTGGGAGGTGGGTGGGCGGCCATCGATGGGCCGGGTAATGTAGAGGGGGCAGGATCGGGGCGGAGCAGATGGGGGCGTGCATGGGAGGCGGCGGGCGGGCGCATGCACGGGGCAGGAGCGGGAGGGAACCGCTACACTACAGAAAATATATTTTTATAAAAGTGGGGAAAGGGGTGTTATAAGATAAAAAATAAATAAATCAAAGCTATCTAGGAGGGGGTGGGGGGTTGGTCTTTGGTGGGGGGGGAGCTACACTACAGAAAAGGGGGAAAAAATAAAAAAAAGCAACTATTTTATACTAAACTGGGAACTGGCAGACAGCTGCCAGTACCCAAGATGGCGCCCATTAAGACAGAGGGGGAGGGTTAGAGAGCTGTTTGGTGGGGGATCAGTCAGGTTGGGGGCTAAGGGGGGTCCTACACAGAAGCATATGTAAATATGCTTAATTTAAAAAAAAAAAAAGACTAAATATACCTTTTATTTTAGTACTGGCAGAGTTGCTGCCAGTACATAAGATAGCGGGGACAATTGTGCAGTGGGGGAGGGAAGAGAGCTGTTTGGGAGGGATCAGGGGGTCTGATGTTTGAGGTGGGAGGCTGAGCTCTACACTAAAGCTAAAATTAACCCTGCAAGCTCCCTACAAGCTACCTAATTAACCCCTTCACTGCTAGCCATAATACACGTGTGATGCGCAGCGGCATTTAGCGGCCTTCTAAGTACCAAAAAGCAACGCCAAAGCCATATATGTCTGCTATTTCTGAACAAAGGAGATCCCAGAGAAGCATTTACAACCATTTGTGCCATAATTGCACAAGCTGTTAGTAAATGATTTCAGTGAGAAACCTAAAATTGTGAAAAATTAAAAAAATAATTTAATTTGATCGCATTTTGGCGGTGAAATGGTGGCATGAAATATACCAAAATGGGCCTAGATCAATACTACTACACTACACTAAAGCTAAAATTACCACAAAAAGCTCCCTACATGCTCCCTAATTAACCCCTTCACTGCTGGGCATAATACACGTGTGGTGCACAGTGGCATTTAGCGGCCTTCTAATTACCAAAAAGCAACGCCAAAGCCATATATGTCTGCTATTTCTGAACAAAGGGGATCCCAGAGAAAAATTTACAACCATTTATGGCATAATTGCACAAGCTGTTTGTAAATAATTTCAGTGAGAACCCGAAAGTTTGTGAAAAAATTTGTGAAAAAGTGAACTATTTTTTGTATTTGATCGCTTTTGGCGGTTAAATGGTGGCATGAAATATACCAAAATGGGCCTAGATCAATACTTTGGGATGTCTTCTAAAAAAAATATATACATGTCAATGGATATTCAGGGATTCCTGAAAGATATTAGTGTTCTAATGTAACTAGCGCTAATTGTGAAAAAAAAAAAATGGTTTGGAAATAGCAAAATGCTAGTTGTATTTATGGCCCTATAACTTGCAAAAAAAAAGCAAAGAACATGTAAACATTGGGTATTTCTAAACTCAGGACAAAATTTAGAAACTATTTAGCATGGGTGTTTTTTGGCGATTGTAGATGTGTAACAGATTGTGGGGGTCAAATTTAGAAAAAGTGTTTTTTTTTTAAAAATTTCCTAATATTTTATCATTTTTTTAAAGTAAATGATAAGATATGATGAAAATAATGGTATCTTTAGAAAGTCCATTTAATGGCAAGAAAAACGGTATATAATATGTATGGGTACAGTAAATGAGTAAGAGGAAAATTACAGCTAAACACAAACACTGCAGAAATTTAAAAATAGCCCTGGTCCTTCAGGGAAAGAAATTGAAAAATGGCCTTGGTCCTTAAGGGGTTAAACAGCTCTTTTACCTGTAAAAAAAATACAAAGTCCCCCAACAGTAAAATCCACCACCCAACCAACCCCCCAAAATAAAAAACCTAATTCTAAAAAAAACCTAAGCTACCCATTTTTTTATTATTAGTTAGGTTTTTTTATTATGGGGGGTTGGTTGGGTGGTGGGTTTTACTGTAGGGGGGCTTTATATTTTTTTACAGGTAAAAGAGCTGATTTCTTTAGGGCAATGCCCTACAAAAAGCCCTTTTAAGGGCTATTGGTAGTTTATTGTAGGTTAGGTTTTTTTTATTTGGGTGGGGCTTTTTTATTTTTTTAGGACTATTAAATTAGGTGTAATTGTTTTTATTTTTGATAATTTCATTTATTATTTTTTGTAAGTTTAGTGTTTTTTATTTTTCGTAATTTAGTGTTTATTTTTTGCAATTTTAGATTGTTTTTTTCATAGTGTTAGGTTTTTTTAAATGTGTAATTGAGACTTTTTAATTGGTAGTTTATTTAATTTTATTAGAATAGTTATGTTAGGTTAATTTATAGTTTAAACTTAGATTTTTTTTATTTCACAGGTAAGTTTTTATTTATTATAAGATAGTTATATTGTAATTTTAATTAAAAGTTAGGGGGTGTTAGGTTTAGGGGTTAATAGTTTAATTTAGTGTTTTGCGATGTGTGGGGGCTGGCGGTTTAGGGGTTAATAGGTTTATTTAGTAGTGGTGATGTGAGGGGCGGGAGGTTTAGGGGTTATTAGTTTTATTTAGTAGTGGTGATGTGGGGGCCGAAGGTTTAGGGGTTAATATGTTTATTTAGTTGCAGCGATGTGGGGGGCCGAAGGTTTAGGGTTTAATAACTTTATTAAAGTGGCTGCGATGTTGGGGAGCGGCAGAATAGGGGTTAATAACTTTATTATAGTGGCGGCAATGTTGGGGAGCGGTGGAATAGGGGTTTATAACTTTTTTTACAGTGGAGGCGATGTCGGGGAGCGGCAAAATATGGGTTAATAACTTTATTATAGTTGCTGCGATGTCAGGGAGCGGCGGAATAGGGGTTATAATTATTATTAGTGTCGGCGACGTCAGGGCAGCAGATTAGGGGTTAATAACTTTATTTAGTGTCGGGGTGGCAGATTAGGGGTGTTTAGAATTGGGGTTTAAGTAAAGGTGTTAGGCTTAAAAGTAACTTTTTTTCCCCATAGACATCAATGGGGTTGCGTTACTGCAATCCCCATTCCGCACTTCAGGTGTTAGTTTTTTTTCTAACACTCTCTCCCCTTTGATGTCTATGGGGAAAGTGTACACGGGAACCTCAAAGCAGCCCTTGGATTTTGTGTGGTATGGAGCTTAACGCAACCATATCGCACGCACAAGGAGACTTTTCAGAAACTCGTAAAGGCAGTGCTATGGAGGGTGAAATAACGCAACTTTTGTTGCATTCATTTCGAACACTGTTTAACGCAAAACTCTCTCTGTAATGTAATCTAGGTGATAGTTTGCCTGTGCAAGTTTTCATTGTATGAAACTGAGACATATTCCAAAGGAAGGGTTTACAGGAAATATTTCCAATCACTGCAAATGCAACGGAATATAGGTTTGTTTGTTTTTTTCTTACAGCTGCCAAAAAAATTAATATATATATAATCGGCAAAAAAACTTATTACATATTAACAGTGAAGATAAGCCATTTATCTGCCACAATGTCATGGTGTAGCATTGTAAATGTATCTGAGGAGCAAGAAAAACATAATTTATGTAAGAACTTACCTGATAAATTCATTTCTTTCATATTAGCAAGAGTCCATGAGCTAGTGACGTATGGGATATACATTCCTACCAGGAGGGGCAAAGTTTCCTAAACCTCAAAATGCCTACAAATACACCCCTCATCACACCCACAAATCAGTTTAACGAATAGCCAAGAAGTGGGGTGATAAGAAAAAAGTGCGAAAGCATAAAAAATAAGGAATTGGAATAATTGTGCTTTATACAAAAAAATCATAACCACCACAAAAAGGGTGGGCCTCATGGACTCTTGCTAATATGAAAGAAATGAATTTATCAGGTAAGTTCTTACATAAATTATGTTTTCTTTCATGTAATTAGCAAGAGTCCATGAGCTAGTGACGTATGGGATAATGACTACCCAAGATGTGGATCTTTCCACGCAAGAGTCACTAGAGAGGGAGGGATAAAATAAAGACAGCCAATTCCGCTGAAAAATAATCCACACCCAAAATAATTTAAATTTTATAATGAAAAAAACTGAAAATATAAGCAGAAGATTCAAACTGAAACAGCTGCCTGAAGTACTTTTCTACCAAAAACAGCTTCAGAAGAAGAAAACACATCAAAATGGTAGAATTTAGTAAAAGTATGCAAAGAAGACCAAGTTGCTGCTTTGCAAATCTGATCAACCGAAGCTTCATTCCTAAACGCCCAGGAAGTAGAAACTGACCTAGTAGAATGAGCTGTAATCCTTTGAGGCAGAGTTTTACCCGACTTGACATAAGCATGATGAATTAAAGATTTCAACCAAGATGCCAAAGAAATGGCAGAGGCCTTCTGACCTTTCCTAGAACCGGAAAAGATAACAAATAGACTAGAAGTCTTTCGGAAAGTCTTAGTAGCTTCAACATAATATTTCAAAGCTCTAACTACATCCAAAGAATGCAATGATTTCTCCTTAGAATTCTTAGGATTAGGACATAATGAAGGAACCACAATTTCTCTACTAATGTTGTTGGAATTCACAACCTTAGGTAAAAATTCAAAATAAGTTCGCAACACCGCCTTATCCTGGTGAAAAGTCAGAAAAGGAGATTCACAAGAAAGAGCAGATAATTCAGAAACTCTTCTGGCAGAAGAGATGGCCAAAAGGAACAAAACTTTCCAAGAAAGTAATTTAATGTCCAATGAATGCATAGGTTCAAACGGAGGAGCTTGAAGAGCCCCCAGAACCAAATTCAAACTCCAAGGAGAAGAAATTGACTTAATAACAGGTTTTATACGAACCAAAGCTTGTACAAAACAATGAATATCAGGAAGAATAGCAATCTTTCTGTGAAAAAGAACAGAAAGAGCAGAGATTTGTCCTTTCAAGGAACTTGCAGACAAACCTTTATCTAAACCATCCTGAAGAAACTGTAAAATTCTCGGAATTCTAAAAGAATGCCAGGAAAAATGATGAGAAAGACACCAAGAAATATAAGTCTTCCAGACTCTATAATATATCTCTCTAGATACAGATTTACGAGCCTGTAACATAGTATTAATCACAGAGTCAGAGAAACCTCTTTGACTAAGAATCAAGCGTTCAATCTCCATACCTTTAAATTTAAGGATTTGAGATCCTGATGGAAAAAAGGACCTTGCGACAGAAGGTCTGGTCTTAACGGAAGAGTCCACGGTTGGCAAGAAGCCATCCGGACAAGATCCGCATACCAAAACCTGTGAGGCCATGCTGGAGCTACCAGCAGAACAAACGAGTATTCCTTCAGAATCTTGGAGATCACTCTTGGAAGAAGAAATAGAGGCGGAAAGATATAGGCAGGATGATACTTCCAAGGAAGTGACAATGCATCCACTGCTTCCGCCTGAGGATCCCTGGATCTGGACAGATACCTGGGAAGTTTCTTGTTTAGATGAGAGGCCATCAGATCTATTTCTGGAAGTCCCCACATTTGAACAATCTGAAGAAATACCACTGGGTGAAGAGACCATTCGCCCGGATGCAACGTTTGGCGACTGAGATAATCCGCTTCCCAATTGTCTATACCTGGGATATGAACCGCAGAAACTAGTCAGGAGCTGGATTCCGCCCAAACCAGAATTCGAGATACTTCTTTCATAGCTAGAGGACTGTGAGTCCCTCCTTGATGATTGATGTATGCCACAGATGTGACATTGTCTGTCTGAAAACAAATGAACGATTCTCTCTTTAGAAGAGGCCAAGACTGAAGAGCTCTGAAAATTGCACGGAGTTCCAAAATATTGATCGGTAATCTCACCTCCTGAGATTCCCAAACCCCTTGTGCCATCAGAGACCCCCACACAGCACCCCAACCTGTAAGACTTGCATCTGTTGAAATTACAGTCCAGGTCGGAAGAACAAAAGAAGCCCCCTGAACTAAACGATGGTGATCTGTCCACCACGTCAGAGAGTGTCGTACAATCGGTTTTAAAGATATTAATTGAGAAATCTTCGTGTAATCCCTGCACCATTGGTTCAGCATACAGAGCTGAAGAGGTCGCATGTGAAAACGAGCAAAGGGGATCGCGTCCGATGCAGCAGTCATAAGACCTAGAATTTCCATGCATAAGGCTACCGAAGGGAATAATTGTGACTGAAGGTTTCGACAAGCTGATATCAATTTTATACGTCTCTTGTCTGTCAAAGATAGAGTCATGGACACTGAATCTATCTGGAAACCCAAAAAGGTTACCCTTGTCTGAGGAATCAATGAACTTTTTAGTAAATTGATCCTCCAACCATGATCTTGAAGAAACAACACAAGTCGATTCGTATGAGATTCTGCTAAATGTGAAGACTGAGCAAGTACCAAGATATCGTCCAAATAAGGAAATACCGCAATACCCTGTTCTCTGATTACAGACAGAAGGGCACCGAGAACCTTTGTAAAAATTCTTGGAGCTGTTGCTAGGCCAAACGGCAGAGCCACAAACTGGTAATGCTTGTCTAGGAAAGAGAATCTCAGAAACTGATAGTGATCTGGATGAATCGGAATATGCAGATATGCATCCTGTAAATCTATTGTAGACATATAATGCCCTTGCTGAACAAAAGGCAGGATAGTCCTTACAGTTACCATTTTGAATGTTGGTATCCTTACATAACGATTCAATATTTTTAGATCCAGAACTGGTCTGAAGGAATTCTCCTTCTTTGGTACAATGAAGAGATTTGAATAAAACCCTAGCCCCTGTTCCAGAACTGGAACCGGCATAATTACTCCAGCCAACTCTAGATCTGAAACACATTTCAGAAATGCTTGAGCCTTCGCTGGATTTACTGGGACACGGGAAAGAAAAAATCTCTTTGCAGGAGGTCTTATCTTGAAACCAATTCTGTACCCTTCTGAAACAATGTTCTGAATCCAAAGATTGTGAACGGAATTGATCCAAATTTCTTTGAAAAAACGTAATCTGCCCCCTACCAGCTGAGCTGGAATGAGGGCCGCACCTTCATGTGGACTTAGGAGCTGGCTTTGATTTTCTAAAAGGCTTGGATTTATTCCAGACTGGAGATGGTTTCCAAACTGATACCGCTCCTGAGGATGAAGGATCAGGCTTTTGTTCCTTGTTGTGACGAAAGGAACAAAAACGATTATTAGACCTGAATTTACCTTTAGACTTTTTATCCTGAGGTAAAAAAGTTCCTTTCCCTCCAGTAACAGTTGAGATAATAGAATCCAACTGAGAACCAAATAATTTATTACCCTGGAAAGAAAGGGAAAGCAGAGTAGACTTAGAAGACATATCAGCATTCCAAGTTTTAAGCCATAAAGCTCTTCTAGCTAAAATAGCTAGAGACATATACCTGACATCAACTCTAATGATATCAAAGATGGCATCACAAATAAAATTATTAGCATGTTGAAGCAGAATAATAATGCTATGAGAATTATGATCTGTTACTTGTTGCGCTAAAGCTTCCAACCAAAAAGTTGAAGCTGCAGCAACATCCGCTAAAGATATAGCAGGTCTAAGAAGATTACCTGAACACAAATAAGCTTTTCTTAGAAAGGATTCAATTTTCCTATCTAAAGGATCCTTAAAGGAAGTACCATCTGCCGTAGGAATAGTAGTACGCTTAGCAAGAGTAGAGACAGCCCCATCAACCTTAGGGATTTTGTCCCAAAACTCTAATCTGTCAGATGGAACAGGATATAATTGCTTAAAACGTTTAGAAGGAGTAAATGAATTACCCAAATTATTCCATTCCCTGGAAATTACTTCAGAAATAGCACCAGGAACAGGAAAAACGTCTGGAATAACTACAGGAGATTTAAAAACCATATCTAAACGTTTAGATTTAGTATCAAGAGGACCAGAATCCTCATTTTCTAATGCAATTAGGACTTCTTTAAGTAAAGAACGAATAAATTCCATTTTAAATAAATATGAAGATTTATCAGCATCAACCTCTGAGACAGAATCCTCTGAACCAGAAGAACCACTATCAGAATCAGAATGATGATGTTCATTTAAAAATTCATCTGAACAATGAGAAGTTTTAAAAGACTTTTTATGTTTACTAGAAGGAGGAATAACAGACATAGCCTTCTTAATGGATTTAGAAACAAAATCTCTTATGTTATCAGGAACACTCTGAGTATTAGATGTTGACGGAACAGCAACAGGTAATGGAACTTTACTAAAGGAAATATTATCTGCATTAACAAGTTTGTCATGACATTCAATACAAACAACAGTTGGAGGAACAGCTACCAAAAGTTTACAGCAGATACACTTAGCTTTGATAGCTCCAGCACCAGGCAGCGATTTTCCAGAAGTATCTTCTGACTCAGTTGCAGCGTGGGACATCTTGCAATATGTAATAGAAAAAACAACATATAAAGCAAAATTAATCAAATTCCTTAAATGACAGTTTCAGGAATGGGAAAAAATGCCAGTGAACAAGCTTCTAGCAACCAGAAGCAATAAATAATGAGACTTAAATAATGTGGAGACAAAAGTGACGCCCATATTTTTTCAGCGCCAAATAAGACGCCCACATTATTTGGCGCCTAAATGCTTTTGGCGCCAAAAATGACGCCACATCCGGAACGCCGACACTTTTGGCGCAAAAGAACGTCAAAAATGATGCAACTTCTGGCGACACGTATGACGCCGGAAACAGAAAAAAAATTTTGCGCCAAAAAAAGTCCGCGCCAAGAATGACGCAATAAAATGAAGCATTTTCAGCCCCCGCGAGCCTAACAGCCCACAGGGAAAAGTCAAATTTTAAGATAAGAAAAAAATGATTGATTCAAATGCATTATCCCAAATATGAAACTGACTGTCTGAAAATAAGGAATGTTGAACATCCTGAGTCAAGGCAAATAAATGTTTGAATACATATATATAGAACTTTATAAAAAAGTGCCCAACCATAGCTTAGAGTGTCACAGAAAATAAGACTTACTTACCCCAGGACACTCATCTACATGTTGTAGAAAGCCAAACCAGTACTGAAACGAAAATCAGCAGAGGTAATGGTATATATATAAGAGTATATCGTCGATCTGAAAAGGGAGGTAAGAGATGAATCTCTATGACCAATAACAGAGAACCTATGAAATAGACCCCGTAGAAGGAGATCATTGAATTCAAATAGGCAATACTCTCCTCACATCCCTCTGACATTCACTGCACGCTGAGAGGAAAACCGGGCTCCAACCTGCTGCGGAGCGCATATCAACGTAGAATCTAGCACAAACTTACTTCACCACCTCCATAGGAGGCAAAGTTTGTAAAACTGATTTGTGGGTGTGGTGAGGGGTGTATTTGTAGGCATTTTGAGGTTTGGGAAACTTTGCCCCTCCTGGTAGGAATGTATATCCCAAACGTCACTAGCTCATGGACTCTTGCTAATTACATGAAAGAAATAAACTACTGATAACCTGGTCTAAATTAAAGAGACGGTTAACTCAAAATTATACTTTCATGATTGGGGCAGAGCATGCAATTTTAAAATTTCCAATATACTTCTATTTAATAGATTACTTCATTCTCTTGGTATCCTTTGTTGACAAGCATACATAGGAAGGCTCAGGAGCAGTAATGCACTACTGTGAGCTAGCTGTTGAGGGGTCATTGCAATGTGTTCAGCTAGCTCCTAGTAGTGCATTACTGCTCCTTCAACAAAGGATACACGCGAATGAAGCAAAGTTGATAATAGAAGTAGATTGGAAAGTTGTTTAACCCTCTGAGTCCTAAGCACTTTCCCACCTGGGTGCTAAGCTGATTTAAGGGTTTTCAAATATATTTTTTTAACTTTTTTTTTCCAGCTCCCCAAGACTTATTCCGTTGGAAAGGCGATTACCTTTCCAACGGTAGGTCTTGGGGGTCTGTAGCTGCTTAGATGCCTGAGATACAGGCTTTTAAGAAGCATGCCCCCTTTTCCTATTCTTGTCATTGTCTTTTTTTAATAAAGTAGTGAAGTCACTACGCAAAACGTGAAGCCCCAGCAATGTCTGTCACTATACAGGCCTGATCGCCGGGGTAGGAGCGGCTGATAGCCCCCAGATCTCCCTCAAGGTGGGAGAGTGCTAGCGACAGCTCTGAGCCTTTGTTAGTACCTGAGTGGGAAACTCTGCGACGGCTATCAGCAATCGTTAACACTGAAAGGGTTAAAAATGTATTGCTCTTTTTGAATTGTGATATAAAAAATACCAATCTAAAATTATATATACTGACAACAATATGAATGTATCAGAAAAAAAGAAATGCAAATATGTTTATTAAAACATTTTAACTTCAGAAAAAAAATTGAAATAAATATTGTTTTTCTGTTACAGGTGGGCATTAAATCCCAAGATACAGAGCATGCCTATGAATTAAATACAGAAAATTTTGAAAAACCAAGCACTGTATACAGTATGGTAGAGCACACTAAGGCAAGCGGATTTCATTTTTACAAAATACTTAATCTAAGGGTGCACATTTCATGGGGTTTCCTGTCTGTTATTTTTAACCGTTTTTAAACTTTCAGTTACATAAAGGAAAAGAAGAACCAAACCCACAGGGACCATTTACTAGAATGAACTAAACTTGATGGTTGCTAGTTTTTACTAATGAAGTCATATTCTAACGCAGTGATGGACAAATTCCTAACATGGGGACTGCATATATCATAAAGGGACATTACACTGCTGGGTACAAGTACAGTAGTCTGACTAGTAAAGTTCTGCATCTTCACACAGGGCTTAGCCATATTGGTATTTACATTTGAACTACAAATAAAATGTTTCAGTATTGAAAATGAAACATTATTGCAATACACATTCATTATTTATTTTGATTTTATTTACTGTAAAATACATCTGAAATGCTCACTTGTTCCACTTTCCACTAAGGGGCTTGGGTTAATACTTTTTTTAGCTAATTTTTTATGAGTCAGTCTATCCCCATCCTCCCACACTTTATCTGTACTTATTTGCTCTTTTAAGATGGAAAGTTTTGCTTCAACAACCAAGATAGGAAAAGTAGTTTAGGTGTTAATTTTATTGAGTATATATAAATATTTATTTATATTTAGCTATAAGATCAAGTTTATAAATCTAAATTCTATTTGCTCATATACTTAAGGGCCAGACTACGAGTGGCGCGTTAACAGTAACACGCAAGTGATATAGGGTTTATTACAGGTGTTAGAGCATGTTGGAAGTATCTTGCATATTACAAGTTGAAATGCGCATTGGGAGATATCAGCAATTGAGTCACTAGTCTACTAGTCTACTTAAGTTAAGCAACAAGACAAGGCCCAGCAACGGAATATGCGGGGGAGCCCCCCCCCCCATGCTCTGCCCAAGTCAATGAGAATGGGTCTTTCAGGGAGTTTTTCTAACCTGCCTACCTGAGATAGACACCCTAGGCACAAATCTAGGGTTTTAGGCTCTTCCCGTCAGCCAGGCCATCACTCCACTCCATTTATTTGTCTAAGGGGGAAAGGGGCCAGAATCTCCATCCCTTAAGGGGTTCCGGGATCCACTAAGTCGCACAAACCAGCTATCACTGGGGGGAGAACAATAAAAAAAAGTGTCACAAAATACATCAAAACTACATTAGAAAGCAAATTTACACTCATAATAACACTATCTAAAAAATTATTTAAAAAATAATTTGGACAAAAAAATTATAAGAACTCAAAGATATGACATCTCAGTTGTTAGAAAAAAAAAGCAGGCAAAGGGCTTTAACAAAGAGATAAATATATATATATATATATACATATATATATATATATATATATATATATATATATTTATATGTGATTACATATGTATTTATATGTGTATAAATGTATTTACAGACATATACACACATATAGTGTATATATATATATATATATATATATATATATATATATATATATATATATATATATACATATACATATATGTGCATTGGAGCCCTTTGCAGTCAAGTAGACAAAAACATGTAAAAGCATATTTATGCAATATCCATATTTAATAAAGGTTTTAACTATGTATTTACTGTAAATATTTAATGTTCCAATGTTCTGCACATAGCTATGTTCTGTGTATTTATAAATAGATATTCATATATATATATATATATATATATAAATATATATATATTATATATATATATATATATATATATATATATATATATATAGTGTTTGGGTCGTTATCATGTTGGAATACTGCCCTGCAGCCCAGTTTCCAAAGGGAAGGGATCATGCTCTGCTTCAGTATGTCACAGTACATGTTGGCATTTATGGTTCCCTCAATGAACTGTAGCTCCCCAGTGCCGCTAGCACTTATGCAGGCCCAGACCATGACACTCCCACCACCATGCTGGACTGTAGGCAAGACACACTTGTCTTTGTACTCCTCACCTGGTTGCCACCACACACGCTTGACACCATCTGAACCAAATAAGTTATCTTGGTCTCATCGGATCACAGGACATGGTTCCAGTAATCCATGTGCTTAGTCTGCTTGTCTTCAGCAAACTGTTTGTGGGCTTTCTTGTGCATCATTTTTAGAAGAGGCTTCCTTCTGGGACAACAGCCATGCAGACCAAGTGCAGTGTGCGGCGTATGGTCTGAGCACTGACAGGCTGACCCACCACCCCTTCAAACTCTGAAGCAATGCTGGCAGAGCTCATACATCTATTTCCCAAAGACAACCTCTGGATATGACGCTGAGCATGTGCACTCAACTTCTTTGGTGGATCATGGTGAGGCCTGTTCTGAGTGGAACCTGTCCTGTGAAACCGCTGTATGGTCTTGCCCACCATGCTGCAGCTTAGTTTCAGGGTCTTGGCAATCTTCTTATAGCCTAGGCCATCTTCATGTTGGAATACTGCCCTGCGGCCCAGTCTCCAAAGGGAAGGGATCATGCTCTGCTTCAGTATGTCACAGTACATGTTGGCATTTATGGTTCCCTCAATGAACTGTAGCTCCCCAGTGCCGCTAGCACTTATGCAGGCCCAGACCATGACACTCCCACCACCATGCTGGACTGTAGGCAAGACACACTTGTCTTTGTACTCCTCACCTGGTTGCCACCACACACGCTTGACACCATCTGAACCAAATAAGTTATCTTGGTCTCATCGGATCACAGGACATGGTTCCAGTAATCCATGTGCTTAGTCTGCTTGTCTTCAGCAAACTGTTTGTGGGCTTTCTTGTGCATCAATTTTAGAAGAGGCTTCCTTCTGGGACAACAGCCATGCAGACCAAGTGCAGTGTGCGGCGTATGGTCTGAGCACTGACAGGCTGACCCACCACCCCTTCAAACTCTGCAGCAATGCTGGCAGAGCTCATACATCTATTTCCCAAAGACAACCTCTGGATATGACGCTGAGCATGTGCACTCAACTTCTTTGGTGGATCATGGTGAGGCCTGTTCTGAGTGGAACCTGTCCTGTGAAACCGCTGTATGGTCTTGCCCACCATGCTGCAGCTTAGTTTCAGGGTCTTGGCAATCTTCTTATAGCCTAGGCCATCTTCATGTAGAGCAACAATTCTTTTTTTCAGATCCTCAGAGAGTTCTTTGCCATGAGGTGCCATAATGAACTTCCAGTGACCAGTATGAGAGAGTGTGAGAGCGATAACACCAAATTTAACACACCCGCTCCACATTCACACTTGATGTCACCGGAGAGGGTAAATGGCTATTTGGGCCCAATTTGGGTGTACTCACTTTTGTTGCCAACGGTTTAGACATTAATGGATGTGTGTTGAGTTATTTTGAGGGGACAGCAAATTTACACAGTTATACAGGCTGTACACTCACTACTTTACATTGTAGCAAAGTGTCATTTTTTCAGTGTTGTCACATTAAAAAATATAATAAAATATTTACAAAAATGTGAGGGGTGTACTCACTTTTGTGAGATACTGTTTATTGTACTAAAATGCCATTAGATATATGTAGAAATATGTATTTTTTCTCTTGTTAAGTGTGTTCAGTCCACGGGTCATCCATTACTTATGGGATATATTCTCCTTCCCAACAGGAAGTTGCAAGAGGATCACCCAAGCAGAGCTGCTATATAGCTCCTCCCCTCACATGTCATACCCAGTCATTCTCTTGCAACCCTCAACAAAGAAGGAGGTCGCGAGAGGAGTTGGAGTTTTTACTTAATTATTCTTCAATCAAAAGTTTGTTATTTTAAATGGCACCGGAGTGTGCTGTTTTTTCTATCTCAGGCAGTATTTGGAAGAAGAATCTGCCTGCGTTTTCTATGATCTTAGCAGGCGTAACTAAGATCCACTGGCTGTTCTCGACATTCTGAGGAGTGGGGTAACTTCAGAAAATGGGAATAGCATGCGGGGTCCCCCGCAAATGAGGTATGTGCAGTACAATATTTTCTGGGAATGGAATTGACTAAGAAAACTCTGCCGTTACCCATATGATGTAAGTACAGCCTTAAATGCAGTAGTAGCGACTGGTATCAGGCTGATAAATGTATGCGCAGTCGAGTTATTTTCTAGGGACTAGAATTTGACTGAGAAAATACTGTTAATACTGAAATAATGCTTAAGCCTTATCTGCAGTGGAAGCGACTGGTAGCAGGCTTAGTGATAACTTTGCATGACATTAAAAAAGTTTGTTTTTAAAACGTTTACTGGCATGTTATTCGTTTTGTGAGGTACTTTGGTGATAAATCCTTTTGGGCATGATTTTTTTCCACATGGCTAACGTATTTTTCTGCATAGAAACCGTTATATCAGGTCTCCCACTGTTGTAATATGAGTGGGAGGGGCCTTGTTGCGCAGTTAAAATTCTAGCACAGTCTTCCTGCTTCTTCCTCCTTGATCCAGGTCGTCTCTAGAGAGCTCAGGGGTCTTCAAAATTCGTTTTTGAGGGAGGTAATCAGTCACAGCAGACCTGTGACAGTGTGTTTGACTGTGATAAAAGCGTTAAATCTTAATTTGATATCCGTTTTTGGGTATTGAGGGGTTAATCATCCTTTTGCTAATGGGTGCAATCCTCTGCTAATTAATACATTTACCGTTAAGAATTGTTGACTATAACTGAATTAGTTCTTTGTTATTCAACTGTCTTTTTAAAAGCGCTGCAGCGTTTTTTATATTGCTTGTAAACTTATTGAAAGTAATTTCCAAGCTTGCTAGCTTCATTGCTAGTCTGTTTAAACATGTCTGATACAGAGGAATCTGCTTGTTCATTATGTTCAAAAGCCGATGTGGAGCCCAATAGAAATATGTGTACCAATTGTATTGATATTACTGAAATTATCACCAGACAACGAGGGGGAAGTTATGCCGTCTAACTCTCCTCACGTGTCTGTACCTTCGTCTCCCGCTCGGGAGGTGCGTGAGATTGAGGCGCCAAGTACATCAAGGCCCTTACAAATCACTTTACATGATATGGCTAATGTTATGAAAGAAGTATTATACAATATGCCCGGGTTAAGAGGCAAGCGCGACAGCTCTGGGTTAAGGACAGAGCGCGCAGATGACACGAGAGCCATGTCTGATACTGCGTCACAATTTGCAGAACATGAGGACGGAGAGCTTCATTCTGTGGGTGACGGTTCTGATTCGGGGAGACCGGATTCAGAAATTTCAAATTTTAAATTTAAGCTTGAGAACCTCCGCGTGTTGCTAGGGGAGGTGTTAGCGGCTCTGAATGATTGTGACACGGTGGCAATCCCAGAGAAATTATGTAGGCTGGATAAATACTATGCGGTACCGGTGTGTACTGACGTTTTTCCTATACCAAAAAGGCTTACAGAGATTATTAGCAAGGAGTGGGATAGACCCGGTGTGCCTTTTTCCCCTCCTCCGATATTTAGAAAAATGTTCCCTATAGACGCCACCACACGAGACTTATGGCAGACGGTCCCTAAGGTGGAGGGAGCAGTTTCTACTTTAGCCAAGCGTACCACTATCCCGGTGGAGGATAGCTGTGCTTTCTCAGATCCAATGGATAAAAAATTAGAGGGTTACCTTAAGAAAATGTTTGTTCAACAAGGTTTTATATTACAGCCTCTTGCATGCATTGCGCCTGTCACTGCTGCAGCGGCATTCTGGTTTGAGTCTCTGGAAGAAGCGATTCGCACAGCACCATTGGATGAGACTTTGAGTAAGCTTAGAACCATTAAGCTGGCTAATGCGTTTGTTTCGGATGCCGTAGTGCATTTAACCAAACTTACGGCTAAGAATTCCGGATTCGCCATACAGGCGCGCAGAGCGCTATGGCTTAAATCCTGGTCAGCAGATGTAACTTCTAAGTCTAAATTACTGAACATTCCTTTCAAAGGGCAGACCTTATTCGGGCCCGGCTTGAAGGAAATTATTGCTGACATTACTGGAGGTAAGGGCCACACCCTTCCTCAGGACAGGGCCAAATCAAAGGTCAAACAGTCTAATTTCCGTGCCTTTCGTAATTTCAAGGCAGGAGCAGCATCAACTTCCTCCGCTCCAAAACAGGAAGGAACTACTGCTCGTTACAGACAGGGTTGGAAAGGCAACCAGTCATGGAACAAGGGCAAGCAGGCCAGAAAGCCTACTTCCACCCCTAAGACAGGGCCCCCTTTCCGGAGACGGATCTAGTGGGGGGCAGACTTTCTCTCTTCGCCCAGGCTTGGGCAAGAGATGTACAGGATCCCTGGACGTTGGAGATTATATCTCAGGGATACCTTCTGGATTTCAAAACTTCCCCTCCACAAGGGAGGTTTCATCTGTCAAGGTTATCAACAAACCTAGTAAAGAAAGAGGCATTTCTACAATGTGTACAAGACCTCTTAGTGATGGGAGTGATCCACCCAGTTCCGCGAGCGGAACAAGGGCAAGGGTTTTACTCAAATCTGTTTGTGGTTCCCAAAAAAGAGGGAACCTTCAGACCAATCTTAGACTTAAAAATCTTAAACAAATTCCTAAGGGTTCCATCGTTCAAGATGGAAACCATTCGGACCATCCTACCCATGATCCAAGAGGGTCAATATATGACCACAGTGGACTTAAAGGATGCCTACCTTCACATACCGATTCACAAACATCATTATCGGTACCTAAGGTTTGCCTTTCTAGACAGGCATTACCAGTTTGTAGCTCTTCCCTTCGGGTTAGCTACGGCCCAGAGAATTTTTACAAAGGTTCTGGGCTCACTTCTGGCGGTACTAAGACCACGAGGCATAGCGGTGGCTCCATACCTAGACGACATTCTGATACAAGCGTCAAGTTTTCGAAATGCAAAGTCTCATACAGAGATAGTTCTAGCATTTCTGAGGTCGCATGGGTGGAAAGTGAACGTGGAAAAGAGTTCTCTGTTACCACTCACAAGGGTTCCTTTTCTAGGGACTCTTATAGATTCTGTAGAGATGAAGATTTACCTGACGGAGTCCAGGTTATCAAAGATTCTCAATGCTTGCCGTGTCCTTCACTCCATTCCAAGCCCATCAGTAGCTCAATGCATGGAAGTAATCGGCTTAATGGTCGCGGCAATGGACATAGTGCCATTTGCGCGCCTGCATCTCAGACCGCTGCAACTATGCATGCTAAGTCAGTGGAACGGGGATTACTCAGATCTGTCCCCTTTGCTAAATCTGGACCAGGAGACCAGAGATTCTCTTCTCTGGTGGTTGTCACGGGTTCATCTGTCCGAAGGAATGACCTTTCGCAGACCAGATTGGACGATTGTAACAACAGATGCCAGCCTACTAGGCTGAGGAGCAGTCTGGAACTCCCTGAAGGCTCAGGGATCGTGGACTCAGGAGGAGAAACTCCTCCCAATAAACATTCTAGAATTAAGAGCAATATTCAATGCTCTTCTAGCTTGGCCTCAGTTAGCAACACTGAGGTTCATCAGATTTCAGTCGGACAACATCACGACTGTGGCTTACATCAATCATAAAGGGGGAACCAGGAGTTCCCTAGCGATGGTGGAAGTCTCGAAGATAATTCGCTGGGCAGAGTCTCACTCTTGCCACCTGTCAGCGATCTACATCCCAGGCGTGGAGAACTGGGAGGCGGATTTTCTAAGTCGCCAGACTTTTCATCCGGGGGAGTGGGAACTTCACCCGGAGGTATTTGCTCAACTGATTCGTCGTTGGGGCAAACCGGATCTGGATCTCATGGCATCTCGCCAGAACGCCAAGCTTCCTTGTTACGGATCCAGGTCCAGGGACCCGGGAACGGTGCTGGTAGATGCACTAGCAGCCCCTTGGGTTTTCAACATAGCTTATGTGTTTCCACCTTTTCCGTTGCTACCTCGACTGATTGCCAGGATCAAACAGGAGAGAGCATCGGTGATTCTGATAGCGCCTGCGTGGCCACGCAGGACCTGGTATGCAGACCTAGTGGACATGTCGTCCTGTCCACCATGGTCTCTACCTCTGAGGCAGGACCTTCTAATTCAGGGTCCTTTCAACCATCCAAACCTAATTTCTCTGAGGCTGACTGCATGGAGATTGAACGCTTGATTCTATCGAAGCATGGTTTCTCAGAGTCGGTTATTGATACATTAATACAGGCTCGGAAACCTGTGACCAGAAAAATTTACCATAAGATATGGCGTAAATATTTATATTGGTGTGAATCCAAGAGTTACTCATGGAGTAAGGTTAGGATTCCTAGGATATTGGCTTTTCTACAAGAGGGTTTAGACAAGGGTTTATCCGCTAGTTCGCTAAAGGGACAGATTTCTTCTCTGTCTATTCTTTTACACAAACGTCTGGCAGAGAACCCAGACGTCCAGGCTTTTTGTCAGGCTTTGGCTAGGATTAAGCCTGTGTTTAAAGCTGTTGCTCCTCCGTGGAGCTTAAACTTGGTTCTTAAAGTTCTTCAGGGTGTTCCGTTTGAACCCCTTCATTCCATTGATATTAAGCTTTTATCTTGGAATGTTCTGTTTTTGATGGCTATTTCCTCGGCTCGAAGAGTCTCTGAGTTATCTGCCTTACATTGTGATTCTCCTTATCTGATCTTTCATTCAAACAAGGTAGTCCTGCGTACTAAACCTGGGTTCTTACCTAAGGTTGTTTCTAACAGGAATATCAATCAAGAGATTGTTGTTCCATCATTATGTCCTAACCCTTCTTCAAAGAAGGAACGTCTTTTGCATAATCTAGACGTGGTCCGTGCCCTGAAGTTCTACTTACAGGCAACTAAAGATTTTCGGCAAACTTCTTCTCTGTTTGTCGTTTACTCTGGACAGAGGAGAGGTCAAAAGGCTTCGGCTACCTCTCTCTCTTTTTGGCTTCGTAGCATAATACGTTTAGCCTATGAGACTGTTGGACAGCAGCCTCCTGAAAGAATTACAGCTCATTCCACTAGAGCTGTGGCTTCCACCTGGGCCTTTAAGAATGAGACCTCTGTTGAACAGATTTGCAAGGCTGCAACTTGGTCTTCACTTCATACTTTTTCAAAATTTTACAAATTTGACACTTTTGCTTCTTCGGAGGCTGTTTTTGGGAGAAAGGTTCTACAGGCAGTGGTTCCTTCTGTTTAATGTTCCTGCCTTGTCCCTCCCATCATCCGTGTACTTTAGCTTTGGTATTGGTATCCCATAAGCAATGGATGACCCGTGGACTGAACACACTTAACAAGAGAAAACATAATTTATGCTTACCTGATAAATTTATTTCTCTTGTAGTGTGTTCAGTCCACGGCCCGCCCTGTCTTTTTTGAGGCAGGTTCTAAATTTTAAATTATAACTCCAGTCACCACTGCACCCTATAGTTTCTCCTTTCTCGTCTTGTTTCGGTCGAATGACTGGATATGACATGTGAGGGGAGGAGCTATATAGCAGCTCTGCTTGGGTGATCCTCTTGCAACTTCCTGTTGGGAAGGAGAATATATCCCATAAGTAATGGATGACCCGTGGACTGAACACACTACAAGAGAAATAAATTTATCAGGTAAGCATAAATTATGTTTTTAATAATTAGAACATATTCTTCTATGTGAAAAAATTTTGAATGTGAAATATTAATATTTTCATGTCGGGTTAGCGCACTTGAGTATATGTGATCGAGTTTGTGTGCGAGTTGGTTGTTTTCAGCTTTTTTTGCTCCATTGACTTCTATGGGGGAATACGTTAATGCGCACACACGCAAAAACCTTTTACTTTCAACATGTTTTCCTCCATTTACTTCTATGGGATAATATGCTAATGCACAGACGCGCAAAAACCTTTTACTTTCAACTTGTAACGCGCAAAAAGATTACTTCTAGCAGAGTTTGCACGGGAGCGATAAATATCGCTCCACTCGCAATCTGGCCCCAAATATATTATTACTAAGTAACTAAGATGAATCAGTACCAGACCACCTTAAAGGGACATATATACACTCGATTTTTCTTTGAATAAATGTTTTGTAGATGATCCATGTATATAGCCCATACAGGTTTTCTTTTTATAAAAAATGTATAGTTTTGCTTATTTTTAAATAACATTGCTCTGATTTTAAGACTCCTAACCAAGCCCCAAAGTTTTAGAAGAATACTGAGGTATACCTACTCCAGTTTGCTCCTCTTTGTGTAAAGAGTCTTTTCATATGCAGAGGAAAGGGGAGGGGGGGTGTCTGATATTTCCCACTTGCAGTGGGCTTTCCAACTACCTTTTTAACAGAGCTAAACTGGGAACTTCTTTTTATAAGGTTTTATGCTGGATTTTTATATCAGCATCTGTGCATATTATTCTTTATATTAGTGTCTATTACATGCAGTTATATGAAAATTGGTGTATACTGTCCCTTTAAGTTAAGAGAAGAGGGCTATATATGCTGTCTCTTTTCTTAACTGTATATGAGCAAACAGAGTTTGTGGTATAGCTGCCTATTAGTTTGTGATTGGATAGCAAGGATTCTTTTGTTCTGGGGGACAGGGAAATCAGTGGGGGAAAAAAGCCATAAAACAATATGCTCATTTGACAAAATAAAACTGTATTATTCATTTTCTCAGCTACCACATTAGCATGCAGCTTAAAATTTCTGTTTAACGCCTTTTTTAAATATTCTTGTACACTGTGACAGAACGGTGCACATTATAATCAGTAATTTTGTTGTCTTCTTGACAAACCATATAATGCCCTTCAGTTTAGCATGTACAATACAGAGTGGGAGCTGTAAACTTTTGCAATGGTTGCATTTTTTCTGTAAAAAAACCCTGCAAAAATGTAACTCAGCGGAGTGTGTAGTCTGCATACGACCCCGCGGATGATCAGATCTGCTGCCAGTATGCAGTGAAGGCGTGTGAACAGCTTCTCAAGTTGAGAAAATGTCCGTATGCCTTTTAATGCATGGGGCCGTAAGTTCATTTCATGCACCTCCCTCGTTTTCATTGCAGGTATCTCAGCGCAGTGAAAGCTACCATAACTAGATACCTTTCAGATACCCCAGTACTAGAACAAGAACCCCAACCTTAACGTGTTTCAATCTAGGCCATAATTGTTTTAAAAAGCATAAACATTTTTGAATAAAATAAGTTTACAAAGCTGGTACACATTAATAGACAAGGTTTATCACATATTTATCATTGCACAAGGGAAGATCGATGCAATATACCACCCCCCCTCTGTCATGCAACTAACTGTGTGAGATCAGGATTTGTCAGCCATCCAAGTCAGGTCATTCCAGGTTGATTTTTACTTTGAGGTGGAGGACAGGGTTTAGGCAACAGAATTTTAAGCTGCCACTTCATAAATATCAGTTGTAGACTTCTACCAATAGGGGCATATGCATTTTGATAAACCCACCCCCATGCCTTTATTGATGAGTCACCTCCTATATTTTGAACCCCTTTTTTACAGCCATAAAATAAATAATGACATTGAGTTTCCAGAGTATTTTAAATATATATATATGTCAATCTTTTACTTGGTCATTGAGAATTTTTGTTCCAATTTTCAGGATAGAAAACCACTCAATAATTCAGTGCATCCTAATCCCAGAACAAAGCAAGAGGATACACACTATGATGTTGTGCATTTTCCCCAGGTGAGGCATTAATACATCCTACAGTTTATCCGGTAACAACATTTATTTTGCACATTCTGAGCCTTTGTAGCTTTTGAGCTCTGGGGGTACTACATTAATTATGGGAACGGCTTTAAAAGAACCCCCTAGAATTGACACTGGCAATCTCATACATCCCAACATTTCCAAGAGCCTGTCCTGGAGTGTTAGGTTGGTAGCTTAGTCAGGGAGATCTGGGGGCAGAGATGAAACAAATGAAAGGTTGGGAACAACATGTTAAGACGGAGAGTTGGTGGGGTTGGGTGATGAATTTACTACAGAGCTGGGCAGTAAACCGGCCAATCGGGGGTAAACTTAGGCAGTAGGGCTGCAGGAGGGAGAAAGAATTCATATTTATCTAACTGTGACAATCCTGTTAAATGTGTGGTGGTTGGGAGCTCAACGATCATCATAGTGTAAGTAGTGCGCAGGGATTTAAAAGGAAGTGTAACTTTCAATATTCAATTTAGTTTTTCATACAATTAACTTCACATGTTTTAAACATCTGACAAGACTGATGATGCATACAGACAGGCTGCCCAGACAAACCTTTGACTTCTATGTATAAGAGGTGATTAGTGTTTTCTGCACAATAAACTGAGTGATGAAGTCTGTGACAGGCTGCAGCTGACAATATCTCAATCTAACTAATCTATTTATTAAAACCTGCCTGTGCTCATGAATTAGAAGGTTACCTTTTTATATTTGTGACAGTTGTTTATTGGTCCTAAACAGCCAAGGAATTTAATGCATGTACTGTATATTTAATAGCGTTAAAACATTTATAGTATTTAACATTTAGAGTTTTACCAACTAAGTATTAAACATGAGCATTCTGATTTGGACAAATGTGGAAAAACAACATTTTTTATTTATTTATTTATTTTGTGGTTGCATTCATCTGAAAACAATAAGTTAGTGGTCATTTTAATGAAAAACTTTCAAACACTTACAAAAAAAAAAATCTTTTGACTCATTTGTGCTGTTAAAACCAACATTCTAAAGAAAGATAATGATTTTCTGCAAACGGAAAGGCTTCATAAACTTTAAACTTATACAATTTAGGCAAGAAAGACTTTGTAAGTACAATTTTCCAGTTCAACAAGGATTTGGCAATGTCCTTTCCAGTGTCAGAAAATAAGTATGTAAGCTTCACTTTTCCTCTTGTCTAATCCTAACCCCATTTAAAAAAAATAGCTTTTTTGCTGCTGCTGGCTTGTAGCAGTAGCACTAGCGTGCATTTCTGCTGCTCCATAGGATATAGTAGGTGATTTTTTTCCCCATTAACAAATGCATTATGAGCTAATGTTGGACGAGTTAAAATATTTAGTTGTCTGTGTAAATGCCTACTAGTTATTATTATGACAATGCATTTGTAAAAGTAACTATTTTATATATCATTAAATAAATATTTTTTATCTTAAAAGGATGGGCACATGATAAAAGAAAATGGAGCAACTACCCATAAAAATAACAATGCTACAATGGGGGGAAAAGAAACGGTATAAAAAATATAAATTACCTAGTTTAAAAGGTGTTCTGATATGTTACTACTTTAAGTCTGAAATTGTCTATAAATCTTGCAGGGTATTAAGACTAGAACTGTGGACAAGTACAACAAGAGAGAAGTAGAGACAGTTTATAATCTTGTTCAATGTTCCCAGGTAAGAACATATTTATATATACAGATATTTATACTTGCTTATGTTATCAGGGTTAAAATGTTTAATTCTTTTGAAACCAATTTATTTATTTATTAATATATTTATATATGAGAACAAAATTATAGATATATGCAAAAAAACTAACAAAAAGAGTCATTTGAAAATTCAATTCACCCTGTACTATATTGAAAACACATTATTAACACATTATTTTATATTTTACTTTGTGAATTTAATGTGTTTTTGAAAATATACATTCATTTAAAATCTGATGACTGCAACACATTCCAAAAAAGTTGGGACAGTCGATTGTTTACCATTGTGTAACATCACCTTTTCTTTTAATAAAACGTGTTAAGCTTTTGGGCACTGAAGACACCAGTTGGTTAAGTTTAGCAAGCAGAATTTTCCCCCATTCATCCATTATGCATGTCTTCAGCTGCACAACTGTACAGGGCCTTCATTGCCTTATTTTAGGCTTTATAATGTGCCATACCATGTGCTTGTAAGCCAGGTAGCATGTGGTTTGTCGTTGTCCTGCTGGAAAATGCAGGGACGTCCCTAGAAAAGACATCGTCTGGATGGCAGCATATGTTACTTCAAAATGTATACATATCTTTCTGCATTAATGGTGCCCTGACAGATGTTCAAGTTCATGCCATGGACACTGACAACCCCCCCCCCCCCGCCCCCATACCATGACAGACACTGGCTTTTGGACCTGATGCTGATTACAGCTTGGATGGTCCATTTCCTCTTTGACCCGGAGAACATGACGGCTGTTTTTTCCAAAAACTATTTGAAATGTTGACTCGTCAGACCACAAAACATGATTCCACTGTTCTATTGTCCATCTCATATGAGACAGAGCCCAGAGAAGTCGGTGGCGCTTCTGGACAGTGTTGAAGTATGGCTTCTGCTTTGCATAGCAAAGCATTAACTTGCATCTGTGGATGCAGCGGCGAATGATGTTGACTGACAAAGGTTTACCAAAGAATTCTTAAGCCAATGTTAGGATATCCATTACTGAGTCATGATGGTTTTTGAGACGGTGACATCTGAGGGATCGGAGATCACGTGCATTCAGAAGTGTTTTTTGGTCTTGCCCTTTACCCACTGAGATTTGACCGGATTAATTGAATCTTTTAATTATATTGTTCACTGTATAAGGTGAATTGTCCAAAATCCTACCAATTATTCGCTGATGCATCTGTTGGCAGATTGGTTGGCAAGCCTCCACCTATCCTTGCACGATTGCCTCACCTGTTTCACATCACCTTTTTATTTCAACTTGTCACATCGCTATTAGTCCTGAATAGCCACTGTCCCAACTTTTTTGGAACGTGTTTCAATCATTAGATTTGAAATTAGTGTATATTTTCAAAAATACATTAAATTCACAAAGTAAAACATCAAATAATGTGTTAATAATGTGTTTTCAATATAGTGCAGGGTGAATTGAATTTTCAAATGACTCTTTTTGTTAGTCTTTTTGCATTTTCCATACTGTCCCAACTTTTTCAGGATTGATGTTGTATGTTCCAAATGGATTTGGAACACATCATATTATCCCCAATTCCTTCTATATATTGATATTTCAAAAATGAAGACTCAGCATTCCATTATCCTTAAAACATCTTTATTATCTCCAGTGAGTTACATCCCAACATTTAAGCCCATACTTGAGACTTTTTTGGAAGCACACCCTAGATACTTGAAAAACTAAAAACAAGGATGTTATTTGTAATCCACAATGGTTTATAGTGAACAGTTATACTGGTGGCTTTAAAGGCAGACACAGCAAAAATCCAGAACCAGTAATAAATTTCCAATCAAACAAAGCCCTTCAGATATCATACCATCAATACTTCTGTCATTTTACATTTTACAATATATGCTGTTATTTCCAAAAGCCCCACTCCAAAAGCTCCAGATATCAAATAGGAGAGTTAGTGGAAAATATAAATGGTTACCTTGCAAGTCGTCAACTCTGATTATAGCTGTACATACCTGCAAGTTTACCAATAGCATCCAGTGTGTATCTTTCAAAAACAGTGGCTCTCCAAGTTCTCCCACTTCCAGGGCTGGCGGTACTCAACTTCAAATATCTAGAAGGTACATAAGTGACGAGCACGCATTCAGAAGTTGTTACCCCACATCAATGCAGACTGAGACAAAATCAGTGATGTTCAGCTGTCAACACTGCCGACATCAAAGCAGCTACGTGCGTTTCACCCATGCCTAATACGGACTTCTTCTGGCTTGTATGTGATTGGAGCATTCCCTCCAGTCGTTTAAACATTATGCTCTGCCTTTTTCCGTCATAGTTCCCATGGGGAAATATTGTAACTTATTGATACATGAAAGTTGCTACAGAATTTGCATTAGTTAGTACTGGTTGTCATAGTTTATATATATAATATATACATATTATTTACATCAAATTCATTTGTACAACTCAGGAGCGACAATACTGCAAACAATCCAATCAGTCTAAATCTCAATATATCATACCCCATTTCCACTTTATCACCCCAATATCTATATTTATACATATGCAAACAGTCAATTGTACAATAATTAACACATTCTATCTTTTCTTAACAAAATAGAGAAAAGTCAATTGTAACATATATCTGTTTTTTTTGCAATCAGGCTTATTTCTATATGTTGGGAGTGACATTTGCATCATTTTTGTTTTTGTTTTTTTGATGTCTACTAATTCTAAGCCTCTGAATTTAAGGATTTCTTGATTGCTGGAATGATATTCCATAAAGTGACTTGCCACACTACTATTTATTTTTGCATTCATTTTTGATATCACGTTTATGCTCCTTTATTCTTTCCTTCTTTCCCTATGTACTATACAGGAAAAACATATAGAGAATTAAAAGAAAGGATAAAGGAGCATAAATGTGATATAAAAAATTAATGCATACAAAATAGTAGTGTGGCTAGAGACTTTATGGAATACTATTCCAGCAATCAAGAAATCCTTAAATCTGGAGGCTTAGGGGCTGATTTACCATTGTGCGGGCGGACATGATCAACTGTATCAGATCGTGTCCGCCTCACATCGATAAATGCAGAGAGCTTACGCTGTCTCCATTTATTATTGCACAAGCATTTCTATTGAAATGCTTGTGCAATGCCACCCCCTGCAGATTTGAGGCCAATCGGCCGCTAGCAGGGGGTGTCAATCAATCGGATTGTATCCAATCAGGCGGATTGCTGTATGCCGCCTCAGAGGTGGCAGACAAGTTAAGGAGCAGTGGTCTTAAGACCGCTGCGTCTTAACTCCTGTTTCTGGCGAAACGGCTTCATACGGGGCTTGATAAATCGGCCCTTTAGAATGAGTAGGGGAGGAAAATCCAATAAATTTGACAACTTTTTGTGAAAATCCTGTGAGTGCATCATTTTTTGCTTCTACTATATATATATATATATATATATATATATATATATATATATATATATATATATATATATATATATATATATATAGCTGCCCCATGTAAAAAGTCAGACGTATCGATGGTATGATATTTGAAGGGCTTTGTTTGATTGGAAATCGGTTACTGTTTCTGGATTTCTGCTGTACCTGCCTTTAAAGCCACCAGTATGACTGTTCACTATAAACCATTGTGGATTACAAATAACGTTCTGTGATTGGATGGCTGCTCTTCTTCCTTTTCAATGGGTCTGGATCTTGGACATTGTCTGTTAATGTGTCTGAGGTGTTACTGATGCTATTTCTGTTTACCCTATGTTGATGCATTCTATGATTCAGATATAGTGCTATTGATGTTGAATTAAATGTAATTAACAACCTATTACTCTTCTTGACCTGTGGAAGTAACATATTATATGAGCAATGGCCTGTTGCTGGATAATAGTGGTCTAATATTTCACTTTGTGTTGTAATTTTTATATCACCACTACTGTGCACTACAGACAGTGTATCTATTTGGTTAACACAGTCATGTAATAGGCTCTTAAACATATTATCTTTGTAGTGTTGATAAATGTATTTTATATATATATATATATATATATATATATATATATATGAACAAAATATGATTTTAACATGCCTTCTCTATTAATTTGTAGCTCTACAGAGGGCACAGTCAACCAAGGGGCTTAATGCCTACCCCTATAGTGAGATTGAAACTAGGCTCTCTTTTCTCTACTATAGAGACTCTCCAACAGTTGTAAATCCTTTTTTTTTTTAAAAAAAAGCATCTCTACCCTGTGGGCATGTTACAATATGCATTTACCAGAGATGCTTTGTAGCTATTAACCCTTTTTTCATTTAGTTCTAATTCTTATCAATTTAAATTTTGGCCAAAAGAGGAACACATGCATAGAAGGCCCATGGTAAGGAACGCATGAGTAAAGGGCCATGGTTATGAACACATACGTAGAAGCCTCATGGTGAGGAACACATGAGTAGAAGGTCAATGGGAAGATACACAAAGGTAGGAGGCCCATAGGGAGGAACACATAAGTAGAAGGCAGATTGTGAGGAACACATGAGTAGGAGCCCAATGGGGAGAAACACTTAAGTATAAGACAGATTGTGAGGAACACATGAGTAGGAGCCCAATGAGGAGAAACACATAAGTAGAAAGCAGATTGTGAGGAACACATGAGTAGGAGCCCAATGGGGAGAAACACTTAAGTAAAAGACAGATTGTGAGGAACACATGAGTAGGAGCCCAATGAGGAGAAACACATAAGTAGAAAGCAGATTGTGAGGCACACATGAGTAGGAGGCCCATGGGGAGGAACGCATAAGTAGAAGGCCCATGGTGACATAAAATATTAGAGAGTTTTAGTTAGTTTCTCAAAAATAAAAGACGTGTATGGGACACCAGCACAGTGTAGAAGAGGTAATGACAATTCCCTAGAGAAGAAACCCAGAATGAATGATTGCATGCCACTTTAAGCAACAACAAAAAAGATACAAATAGCAAAGAGATATAGAGAGAATATCTATCTATGAGATTATATAGCATTTACAGGGCAAACCAAGGGCACTTTACACACCCTTAGATATTTCTTTTATGTGATCTCAACAGAGAGAAGAGGGTCAAACACAAGCAGCTAAATACCAAGGATGGAGATTGTGGAGTGGGTATAAACAAAACACATACATAACTTAGTTGTCAAAAAAAAGGGAGAGAATAAGACAAGCAGTCAAATCAATACAGAATCATTTTAGCATTTTAATGAATTGATTTTTTACATTTGCTATGAACAACGAAATAACAGTGATATTGTATGCAGCTGCTTATGTCTAATGTTTACATTACAATCTTTTTAAACAGTAATCCGCCTTCTGTGACTCCATCACCAATCACCTTGCACCCCACGCCCTCGCTTCAAAGGACTACATCCTACTCGGTGACCTCAACTTCCATCTTGACAACCCCAATGACCACAACACCACCAACCTCCTGGAAAACCTTGGAACCATTGGACTGAAGCAACTTGTAAACGCCCCAACTCACATAGCCAGACACACCCTCGACCCAATCTTCTCCACAGGCAACCACATCTCAGTCAACCACATAACCGAACTCCACTGGACTGACCATCACTGTATACACTTCTCCTTCAACAAACCCACCACGCACCTCCGGCATCACCACCTGCCCTGCAGAAACTGGAACAACATCACCCAAGAACAAATGCAGATGAATGTATTTAACTAGAGTTGAGGTGACTGAACACTAACAATGCAGTTGTTGGTTAGTCATGCATTATTAAACTAACTGAAAGAAGGTTTCATATGTTATATGAGAGTGGTCCACAATATACTGAATCCCTGCAATTATGTGATGTTAGCAGGTTGTATTACTACTAGATTCAAGTTGTAAACAGGGAAATAAGTGGTACCAGAATAGAGATGACTAAACTAGTCAGAGCAGCACTTAAGTAGTGTTTAACAGTTGTGTGTTTCACTCAAGTATTATGATTCTTAATAGCGATAATAGCTTGAGTTAGTATGAATCCAAGGGTGGGAGGTACTCAGTGTCTGTCTGTATATGTCTTAATATCTATTGCTGTATGACACCTTAATCTGCTGCATTGGGGTGGATGGTTGTACTGGTCAGACCACAATTATTAATGTTAGTGTGATCATTCTTGCATCCTCATATTTGTTCATTAACTGACAAGATACCCGTGTATTGGCTGATTGAGATACTGAATATGTCCCAAGTACTTACAGTATAGCAGTAAATATAGTATTCTTGAACAGTAATTAGTTATAAGAAGAGAGTTTATTGAGCTCAGACGTGCCGCTCTTAGCGTGTCTGTATTTTGACAACAAACTGTTGGGTGCTTGATGAAGATTCAATTAACTGAGTGCTGTCTGTGTTACTAAAAATAACTAGTGAACTTGTTCTATCGATACAATTATTGTGCGATATTAGCTTAGTACTTATGTAATGCATAATACTTCATAATGATTAGTGTGTACCATTCACTCGTATTGTGGCTATGGTTCATGAGAGAGGTTAAAATAAGATTATATCACTCGCTTCGTAGCTATAATTCTAAAAGACGATTGTCTCCCATGAACTACGGTGCTCACTTATGCAAATGTAATAGGGACGATAGGGCAATGGTGAGGAGTCCTAGGAGCTCCTGTGTTTTTAGTAAGCCTTAGGCTACCGACACTTACTGTAGTCCTTCTACTATTAGACTTGATAATTAACCTGGTTTTTGTTAATATACTGATTTAGTACTTCAAATCAGTCCTGCGTACAGCCATCTTCTAACTATTTAATAAAGTATGGACAAGGCTTTATATGAGCTAATTTCGCACAACTGCAGGCATGCACTGTTTTGAATCAATCTAGCGTATAACCACGAGCAGCAAACCTTTGTTAGAGGTGATACAGCTTTAGGAGGGAGACATTCGTTTATTTAACCGAAGCTATTAAGATAGCTACATAATCTCACTTTATCCCTCTCTTCAACCTAAGCTATTATTCAAGTGGAGCGTATATACTGAATATTATGAATGTTTGTGTCTCACGTAAGCACCAATTAAATACTGTGCAATAACTGTACCAACTGAACCAGCATACTCATTACTTACTTTTAGCGAGACAGACAACATTTAGTTAATTTAATTATGAACAGTACCTATTATTTAGTAAATAAGCACAGCCACGCCAAGAGCGGTACGTTTGAGTCTGTAAACCTCTCTCTGAGAACAAATCACCGTTCAAATTTAGTGCATAAGCTGTCACTGTCGAAGCACTCGATACATATTCAGTATCTTATGTTACCTGACTAGTACATTAGCACCAGTGAATCAATCTTGTGCACATTTACTGTTTAGCAAACATTTGCATAAGTGAGCACCGTAGTTCATGGGAGACAATCGTCTTTTAGAATTATAGCTACGAAGCGATTGATATAATCTTATTTTAACCTCTCTCATGAACCATAGCCACAATACGAGTGAATGGTACACACTAATCATTATGAAGTATTATGCATTACATAAGTACTAAGCTAATATCGCACAATAATTGTATCGATAGAACAAGTTCACTAGTTACTTATTTTTAGTAACACAGACAGCACTCAGTTAATTGAATCTTCATCAAGGACCCAACAGTTAGTTGTCAAAATACAGACACGCTAAGAGCTGCACGTCTGAGCTCAATAAACACTCTTCTTATAACTAATTGCTGTTCAAGAATACTATATTTACTGCTATACTGTAAGTACTTGGGACATATTCAGTATCTCAATCAGCCAATACACAGGTATCTTGTCAGTTAATGAATAGTGATGTCCCGAACTGTTCGCCCGCGAAATGTTCACAGCAAACATAGCTTGTTCGATCCGCCCCTATGTGTCATCATTGAGGAAACTTTGACCCTTTATGTCACAGCCGCCTGACACATTAGAGCCAATCAACATCAGACACTCCCTCACAGACCCTCCCAGCTACTAGGAATCAGCCATTTTAGACTCATAACGACCTTGCTTTCTTAATGAGAGGACGTGTTGTGTTTTTGCTCCTGACATTAATAGGAAAAACATAGCTAGGCTAGTGTATTTACAGTCCAGAAGGACTCCACTCATCTCTGCTGCAAGCACAGCATCCCAAAAAGCCCTTTTTAGGGCTATATTTCGTGCCGTTTTTTTTTGTTTTTTGTTTTTTTTATTAGCATTTGCCTGGCTTTCAGTCTGTGTGTTTAAGGCTCACAGCATATGCTGTGATTACTGCCACCACTGATATCTCCCTAACAACATTAGTTTAAATTTAGCTAACCAAAACATTTAATTATTTTGCTAGTGTATTTTTTTTTCATTTTCTATCAGGCCTGTGTCACACAGCATATACTCTGGTTCATTGCTCTGTGCCAGCCAGCAGCCACCAGTGTTAATATCCGTTTATAACATTATCTTAAATTTAAAGAAAAAATTAAAAAATATTTTGCTAGTGTAATCTAATTACATTTACTATCAGGCCTGTGTCTGTCAGGCTCACTCAGCATTAATATACCTCATTTTTTTCAGTCTTTGGGTTGATTGGTCTGTGCCAGGCAGCCACCCAGCACTCATATCTTCTTCACCTTAATTTAAATATAAAAAAAAAAAGTTTAAATTTGTTTCATAGTGTAATCTAATATAATTTTCTATCCGGCCTGTGTGTTTTGCTGACATACAGAGCCTACTGTGTTTACTTGCTGCCCTCCCTAGTCTATGAGCCACGACTCATATGTGTTTAACCTTTTTTTAATTTCCCCCCCAAAAAAATAATTTAAATCATTTTTCTAGTGTAATCTAATAGTATTTTCTATCAGGCGTGTGTGTATCTGACTTACAGAGCCTACTGTTTTTAATAGCTGCCCTTCCAAGGCTATCAGCCATGACTCATATGTATGTGCTTAACCTTTTTCTTTAAATTCCCCAAAAAAAGTCTTTAAATCATTATGCTAGTGTAATCTAATTTTATTTTCTATCAGGCCTGTGTCTGTCTATCTGACTTACACAGCATACTGTTGTTAATTGCTGCCCTACGTAGAAGCCAGCCAGTGCGACCACTCATAGAGTCATATGTGCATTGCACTTCTTAACATAATTTTAATATTAAAATCTAAAATTTTAAAATATTTTGCTAGTGTAATCTAACTTAATTTTCTATCAGGCCTGTGTTTTTGTCACTTACACAGCATACTGTGTTAAATTGCTGCCCTACCTACCATCCACGACTCATATCTGCCAGCCTGTCTGCCAGGCCCAACTAGCCAATTAGTGGCACCAATCATAATTCTTCTAACAGTATATTAAAAAATAAAAATCATTATTTTTTGGACTGCAAATATTCAGTCTCCTAGTGCCATTGAATTGCATTTACCTCCTGCCTGCCACTGCCAGCCTTTTGTGCCAGGCCGTCTAGCCAACTATTTACACCAATCATAATTGTTGTCACAGACTGTATAGTTACTAATTAAAATTAAAAAATTCTTGATTGTTGATCTTAATCCTCAGTTTGCTCGTGCCCTAGAATTGCACTTTTCTACTGCCTTCCAAGCCTGTGTGCCAGGCCTACTTGAAAAATATTTACACCAATCATATTTGTTGTCACAGTATTCTTAATATTTAAAAATTAAAATTTTTGGTAATAGTTGTTGTGAATCCTCAGTTTGCTGGTGCCATTGAATTGCACTTTCCTCCTGCCTTGCAGCCTGCTGTGTGCCAGGCCCACCTAGCCAATTATTGCCAGCAATCATATTTCTTTTAACAGTATTGCAAAAATTGTCAATCATCACTGTTTTGACTGTCAGTATTCAGTCTCCTAGTGTCCTTGAATTGCATTTACCTCCTGACTGCCAGCCTTTTGTGCCAGGCCGTCTTGCCAACTATTTACACCAATCATAATTGTTGTCACAGTATAGTTACTAATTAAAATTAAAAAATTCTTGATTGTTGATCTTAATCCTCAGTTTGCTCGTGCCCTAGAATTGCACTTTTCTACTGCCTTCCAAGCCTGTGTGCCAGGCCTACTTGAAAAATATTTACACCAATCATATTTGTTGTCACAGTATTCTTAGTAATTAAAAATATTTTTTTTTGGTAATAGTTGTTGTGAATCCTCAGTTTGCTGGTGCCAGTGAATTGCACTTTCCTCCTGCCTTGCAGCCTGCTGTGTGCCAGGCCCACCTAGCCAATTATTGCCAGCAATCATATTTCTTTTAACAGTATTGCAAAAATTGTCAATCATCACTGTTTTGACTGTCAGTAATCAGTCTCCTAGTGTCCTTGAATTGCATCTACGTTCTGCCTGCCAGCCTTTTGTGCCAAGCCGCCTTGCCAACTATTTACACCAATCATAATTGTTGTCACAGTATAGTTACTTATTAAACTTAAAAAATTCTTGATTGTTGATCTTAATCCTCAGTTTGCTCGTGCCCTAGAATTGCACGTTTCCACTGCCTTCCAAGCCTGTGTGCCAGGCCTACTTGAAAAATAAATAAAAAGAGAGAAGCGCTCAACCTGGAAACGAACAATAGCATAATAGCTTGTTCTATGGCTAGTTACCACCCAAGAAGCAGCCTCTTTTTGCTCAACATGTGCCTTTCACAGAGAAAAACTTTCCTGAAGCATATCAGTCTGATCCTGACTTCACAGAACAGTCCAGCCCCGAAATACCAGGCAATCCGTCTCTGAACGAGAGAAACAGCAAAACCCCAGACATACGTTTCGGCCTATTGTGGGCCTCGTCAGTGAGGTACAGCCATATCCCTCTAGGCACACTGAGCAACGGGTCCACGTCTGGATTCCCGCATCACACTTAGGGAGACTTCCCAAAATGTCATAATTTGCATAAATAAAAAGAGAGAAGCGCTCAACCTGGAAACGAACAATAGCATAATAGCTTGTTCTATGGCTAGTTACCACCCAAGAAGCAGCCTCTTTTTGCTCAACATGTGCCTTTCACAGAGAAAAACTTTCCTGAAGCATATCAGTCTGATCCTGACTTCACAGAACAGTCCAGCCCCGAAATACCAGGCAATCCTTCCCTGAACGAGAGAAACAGCAAAACCCCAGACGTACGTTTCGGCCTATTGTGGGCCTCGTCAGTGAGGTACAGCCATATCCCTCTAGGCACACTGAGCAACGGGTCCACGTCTGGATTCCCGCATCACACTTAGGGAGACTTCCCAAAATGTCATAATTTGCATAAATAAAAAGAGAGAAGCGCTCAACCTGGAAACGAACAATAGCATAATAGCTTGTTCTATGGCTAGTTACCACCCAAGAAGCAGCCTCTTTTTGCTCAACATGTGCCTTTCACAGAGAAAAACTTTCCTGAAGCATATCAGTCTGATCCAGACTTCACAGAACAGTCCAGCCCCGAAATACCAGGCAATCCTTCTCTGAACGAGAGAAACAGCAAAACCCCAGACGTACGTTTCGGCCTATTGTGGGCCTCGTCAGTGAGGTACAGCCATATCCCTCTAGGCACACTGAGCAACGGGTCCACGTCTGGATTCCCGCATCACAGTTAGGGAGACTTCCCAAAATGTCATAATTTGCATAAATAAAAAGAGAGAAGCGCTCAACCTGGAAATGAACAATAGCATAATAGCTTGTTCTATGGCTAGTTACCACCCAAGAAGCAGCCTCTTTTTGCTCAACATGTGCCTTTCACAGAGAAAAACTTTCCTGAAGCATATCAGTCTGATCCTGACTTCACAGAACAGTCCAGCCCCGAAATACCAGGCAATCCTTCTCTGAACGAGAGAAACAGCAAAACCCCAGACGTACGTTTCGGCCTATTGTGGGCCTTGTCAGTGAGGTACAGCCATATCCCTCTAGGCACACTGAGCAACGGGTCCACGTCTGGATTCCCGCATCACACTTAGGGAGACTTCCCAAAATGTCATAATTTGCATAAATAAAAAGAGAGAAGCGCTCAACCTGGAAACGAACAATAGCATAATAGCTTGTTCTATGGCTAGTTACCACCCAAGAAGCAGCCTCATTTTGCTCAACATGTGCCTTTCACAGAGAAAAACTTTCCTGAAGCATATCAGTCTGATCCTGACTTCACAGAACAGTCCAGCCCCGAAATACCAGGCAATCCTTCTCTGAACGAGAGAAACAGCAAAACCCCAGACGTACGTTTCGGCCTATTGTGGGCCTCGTCAGTGAGGTACAGCCATATCCCTCTAGGCACACTGAGCAACGGGTCCACGTCTGGATTCCCGCATCACACTTAAGGAGACTTCCCAAAATGTCATAATTTGCATAAATAAAAAGAGAGAAGCGCTCAACCTGGAAACGAACAATAGCATAATAGCTTGTTCTATGGCTAGTTACCACCCAAGAAGCAGCCTCTTTTTGCTCAACATGTGCCTTTCACAGAGAAAAACTTTCCTGAAGCATATCAGTCTGATCCTGAATTCACAGAACAGTCCAACCCCGAAATACCAGGCAATCCTTCTCTGAACGAGAGAAACAGCAAAACCCCAGACGTACGTTTCGGCCTATTGTGGGCCTCGTCAGTGAGGTACAGCCATATCCCTCTAGGCACACTGAGCAACAGGTCCACGTCTGGATTCCCGCATCACACTTAGGGAGACTTCCCAAAATGTCATAATTTGCATAAATAAAAAGAGAGAAGCGCTCAACCTGGAAACGAACAATAGCATAATAGCTTGTTCTATGGCTAGTTACCACCCAAGAAGCAGCCTCTTTTTGCTCAACATGTGCCTTTCACTGAGAAAAACTTTCCTGAAGCATATCAGTCTGATCCTGACTTCAAAGAACAGTCCAGCCCGAAATACCAGGCAATCCTTCTCTGAACGAGAGAAACAGCAAAACCCCAGACATACGTTTCGGCCTATTGTGGGCCTCGTCAGTGAGGTACAGCCATATCCATCTAGGCACACTGAGCAACGGGTCCACGTCTGGATTCCCGCATCACACTTAGGGAGACTTCCCAAAATGTCATAATTTGCATAAATAAAAAGAGAGAAGCGCTCAACCTGGAAACGAACAATAGCATAATAGCTTGTTCTATGGCTAGTTGCCACCCAAGAAGCAGCCTCTTTTTGCTCAACATGTGCCTTTCACAGAGAAAAACTTTCCTGAAGCATATCAGTCTGATCCTGACTTCACAGAACAGTCCAGCCCCCAAATACCAGGCAATCCTTCTCTGAACGAGAGAAACAGCAAAACCCCAGACGTACGTTTCGGCTTATTGTGGGCCTCGTCAGTGAGGTACAGCCATATCCCTCTAGGCACACTGAGCAATGGGTCCACGTCTGGATTCCCGCATCACACTTAGGGAGACTTCCCAAAATGTCATAATTTGCATAAATAAAAAGAGAGAAGGGCTCAACCTGGAAACGAACAATAGCATAATAGCTTGTTCTATGGCTAGTTACCACCCAAGAAGCAGCCTCTTTTTGCTCAACATGTGCCTTTCACAGAGAAAAACTTTCCTGAAGCATATCAGTCTGATCCTGACTTCACAGAACAGTCCAGCCCCGAAATACCAGGCAATCCTTCTCTGAACGAGAGAAACAGCAAAACCCCAGACGTACGTTTCGGCCTATTGTGGGCCTCGTCAGTGAGGTACAGCCATATCCCTCTAGGCACACTGAGCAACGGGTCCACGTCTGGATTCCCGCATCACACTTAGGGAGACTTCCCAAAATGTCATAATTTGCATAAATAAAAAGAGAGAAGCGCTCAACCTGGAAACGAACAATAGCATAATAGCTTGTTCTATGGCTAGTTACCACCCAAGAAGCAGCCTCTTTTTGCTCAACATGTGCCTTTCACAGAGAAAAACTTTCCTGAAGCATATCAGTCTGATCCTGACTTCACAGAACAGTCCAGCCCCGAAATACCAGGCAATCCTTCTCTGAACGAGAGAAACAGCAAAACCCCAGACGTACGTTTCGGCCTATTGTGGGCCTCGTCAGTGAGGTACAGCCATATCCCTCTAGGCACACTGAGCAACGGGTCCACGTCTGGATTCCCGCATCACACTTAGGGAGACTTCCCAAAATGTCATAATTTGCATAAATAAAAAGAGAGAAGCGCTCAACCTGGAAACGAACAATAGCATAATAGCTTGTTCTATGGCTAGTTACCACCCAAGAAGCAGCCTCTTTTTGCTCAACATGTGCCTTTCACAGAGAAAAACTTTCCTGAAGCATATCAGTCTGATCCTGACTTCACAGAACAGTCCAGCCCCGAAATACCAGGCAATCCTTCTCTGAACGAGAGAAACAGCAAAACCCCAGACGTACGTTTCGGCCTATTGTGGGCCTCGTCAGTGAGGTACAGCCATATCCCTCTAGGCACACTGAGCAACGGGTCCACGTCTGGATTCCCGCATCACACTTAGGGAGACTTCCCAAAATGTCATAATTTGCATAGATAAAAAGAGAGAAGCGCTCAACCTGGAAACGAACAATAGCATAATAGCTTGTTCTATGGCTAGTTACCACCCAAGAAGCAGCCTCTTTTTGTTCAACATGTGCCTTTCACAGAGAAAAACTTTCCTGAAGCATATCAGTCTGATCCTGACTTCACAGAACAGTCCAGCCCCGAAATACCAGGCAATCCTTCTCTGAACGAGAGAAACAGCAAAACCCCAGACGTACGTTTCTGCCTATTGTGGGCCTCGTCAGTGAGGTACATCCATATCCCTCTAGGCACACTGAGCAACGGGTCCACGTCTGGATTCCTGCATCACACTTAGGGAGACTTCCCAAAATGTCATAATTTGCATAAATAAAAAGAGAGAAGCGCTCAACCTGGAAACGAACAATAGCATAATAGCTTGTTCTATGGCTAGTTACCACCCAAGAAGCAGCCTCTTTTTGCTCAACATGTGCCTTTCACAAATATTTGAAAAATATTTACACCAATCATATTTGTTGTCACAGTATTCTTAGAAATTAAAAATTAAAATTTTTGGTAATAGTTGTTGTGTGAATCCTCAGTTTTCTGGTGCCAGTGAATTGCACTTTCCTCCTGCCTTGCAGCCTGCTGTGTGCCAGGCCCACCTAGCCAATTATTGCCAGCAATCATATTTCTTTTAACAGTATTGCAAAAATTGTCAATCATCACTGTTTTGACTGTCAGTAATCAGTCTCCTAGTGTCCTTGAATTGCATCTACCTCCTGCCTGCCAGCCTTTTGTGCCTGGCCGTCTTGCCAACTATTTACACCAATCATAATTGTTGTCACAGTACAGTTACTTATTAAAATTAAAAAATTCTTGATTGTTGATCTCAATCCTCAGTTTGCTCGTGCCCTAGAATTGCACTTTTCTACTGCCTTCCAAGCCTGTGTGCCAGGCCTACTTGAAAAATATTTACACCAATCATATTTGTTGTCACAGTATTCTTAGTAATTAAAAATTAAAATTTTTGGTAATAGTTGTTGTGAATCCTCAGTTTGCTGGTGCCAGTGAATTGCACTTTCCTCCTGCCTTGCAGCCTGCTGTGTGCCAGGCCCACCTAGCCAATTATTGCCAGCAATCATATTTCTTTTAACAGTATTGCAAAAATTGTCAATCATCACTGTTTTGACTGTCAGTAATCAGTCTCCTAGTGTCCTTGAATTGCATTTACCTCCTGCCTGCCAGCCTTTTGTCCCAGGCCGTCTTGCCAACTATTTACACCAATCATAATTGTTGTCACAGTATAGTTACTAATTAAAATGATAAAATTCTTGATTGTTGATGATCTTAATCCTCAGTTTGCTCGTGCCTTAGAATTGCACTTTTCTACTGCCTTCCAAGCCTGTGTGCCAGGCCTACTTAAAAAATATTTACACCAATCATATTTGTTGTCACAGTATTCTTAATAATTAAAAATTAACATTTTTGGTAATAGTTGTTGTGAATCCTCAGTTTGCTGGTGCCAGTGAATTGCACTTTCCTCCTGCCTTGCAGCCTGCTGTGTGCCAGGCCCACCTAGCCAATTATTGCCAGCAATCATATTTCTTTTAACAGTATTGCAAAAATTGTCAATCATCACTGTTTTGACTGTCAGTAATCAGTCTCCTAGTGTCCTTGAATTGCATCTACCTCCTGCCTGCCAGCCTTTTGTGCCAGGCCGTCTTGCCAACTATTTACACCAATCATAATTGTTGTCACAGTATAGTTACTAATTAAAATTAAAAAATTCTTGATTGTTGATCTTAATCCTCAGTTTGCTCGTGCCCTAGAATTGCACTTTTCTACTGCCTTCCAAGCCTGTGTGCCAGGCCTACTTGAAAAATATTTACACCAATCATATTTGTTGTCACAGTATTCTTAATAATTAAAAATTAACATTTTTGGTAATAGTTGTTGTGAATCCTCAGTTTGCTGGTGCCAGTGAATTGCACTTTCCTCCTGCCTTGCAGCCTGCTGTGTGCCAGGCCCACCTAGCCAATTATTGCCAGCAATCATATTTCTTTTAACAGTATTGCAAAAATTGTCAATCATCACTGTTTTGACTGTGAGTAATCAGTCTCCTAGTGTCCTTGAATTGCATCTACCTCCTGCCTGCCAGCCTTTTGTGCCAGGCCGTCTTGCCAACTATTTACACCAATCATAATTGTTGTCACAGTATAGTTACCTATTAAAATTAAAAAATTCTTGATTGTTGATCTCAATCCTCAGTTTGCTCGTGCCCTAGAATTGCACTTTTCTACTGCCTTCCAAGCCTGTGTGCCAGGCCTACTTGAAAAATATTTACACCAATCATATTTGTTGTCACAGTATTCTTAGTAATTAAAAATTAAAATTTTTGGTAATAGTTGTTGTGAATCCTCAGTTTGCTGGTGCCAGTGAATTGCACTTTCCTCCTGCCTTGCAGCCTGCTGTGTGCCAGGCCCACCTAGCCAATTATTGCCAGCAATCATATTTCTTTTAACAGTATTGCAAAAATTGTCAATCATCACTGTTTTGACTGTCAGTAATCAGTCTCCTAGTGTCCTTGAATTGCATCTACCTCCTGCCTTCCAGCCTTTTGTGCCAGGCCGTCTTGCCAACTATTTACACCAATCATAATTGTTGTCACAGTATAGTTACTTATTAAAATTAAAAAATTATTGATTGTTGATCTTAATCCTCAGTTTACTCGTGCCCTAGAATTGCACTTTTCTACTGCCTTCCAAGCCTGTGTACCAGGCCTACTTGAAAAATATTTACACCAATCATATTTGTTGTCACAGTATTCTTAGTAATTAAAAATATTTTTTTTTGGTAATAGTTGTTGTGAATCCTCAGTTTGCTGGTGCCAGTGAATTGCACTTTCCTCCTGCCTTGCAGCCTGCTGTGTGCCAGGCCCACCTAGCCAATTATTGCCAGCAATCATATTTCTTTTAACAGTATTGCAAAAATTGTCAATCATCACTGTTTTGACTGTCAGTAATCAGTCTCCTAGTGTCCTTGAATTGCATTTACCTCCTGCCTGCCAGCCTTTTGTCCCAGGCCGTCTTGCCAACTATTTACACCAATCATAATTGTTGTCACAGTATAGTTACTAATTAAAATGATAAAATTCTTGATTGTTGATGATCTTAATCCTCAGTTTGCTCGTGCCTTAGAATTGCACTTTTCTACTGCCTTCCAAGCCTGTGTGCCAGGCCTACTTAAAAAATATTTACACCAATCATATTTGTTGTCACAGTATTCTTAATAATTAAAAATTAACATTTTTGGTAATAGTTGTTGTGAATCCTCAGTTTGCTGGTGCCAGTGAATTGCACTTTCCTCCTGCCTTGCAGCCTGCTGTGTGCCAGGCCCACCTAGCCAATTATTGCCAGCAATCATATTTCTTTTAACAGTATTGCAAAAATTGTCAATCATCACTGTTTTGACTGTCAGTAATCAGTCTCCTAGTGTCCTTGAATTGCATCTACCTCCTGCCTGCCAGCCTTTTGTGCCAGGCCGTCTTGCCAACTATTTACACCAATCATAATTGTTGTCACAGTATAGTTACTAATTAAAATTAAAAAATTCTTGATTGTTGATCTTAATCCTCAGTTTGCTCGTGCCCTAGAATTGCACTTTTCTACTGCCTTCCAAGCCTGTGTGCCAGGCCTACTTGAAAAATATTTACACCAATCATATTTGTTGTCACAGTATTCTTAGTAATTAAAAATTAAAATTTTTGGTAATAGTTGTTGTGAATCCTCAGTTTGCTGGTGCCAGTGAACTGCACTTTCCTCCTGCCTTGCAGCCTGCTGTGTGCCAGGCCCACCTAGCCAATTATTGCCAGCAATCATATTTCTTTTAACAGTATTGCAAAAATTGTCAATCATCACTGTTTTGACTGTGAGTAATCAGTCTCCTAGTGTCCTTGAATTGCATCTACCTCCTGCCTGCCAGCCTTTTGTGCCAGGCCGTCTTGCCAACTATTTACACCAATCATAATTGTTGTCACAGTATAGTTACCTATTAAAATTAAAAAATTCTTGATTGTTGATCTCAATCCTCAGTTTGCTCGTGCCCTAGAATTGCACTTTTCTACTGCCTTCCAAGCCTGTGTGCCAGGCCTACTTGAAAAATATTTACACCAATCATATTTGTTGTCACAGTATTCTTAGTAATTAAAAATTAAAATTTTTGGTAATAGTTGTTGTGAATCCTCAGTTTGCTGGTGCCAGTGAATTGCACTTTCCTCCTGCCTTGCAGCCTGCTGTGTGCCAGGCCCACCTAGCCAATTATTGGCAGCAATCATATTTCTTTTAACAGTATTGCAAAAATTGTCAATCATCACTGTTTTGACTGTCAGTAATCAGTCTCCTAGTGTCCTTGAATTGCATCTACCTCCTGCCTTCCAGCCTTTTGTGCCAGGCCATCTTGCCAACTATTTACACCAATCATAATTGTTGTCACAGTATAGTTACTTATTAAAATTAAAAAATTATTGATTGTTGATCTTAATCCTCAGTTTACTCGTGCCCTAGAATTGCACTTTTCTACTGCCTTCCAAGCCTGTGTACCAGGCCTACTTGAAAAATATTTACACCAATCATATTTGTTGTCACAGTATTCTTAGTAATTAAAAATATTTTTTTTTGGTAATAGTTGTTGTGAATCCTCAGTTTGCTGGTGCCAGTGAATTGCACTTTCCTCCTGCCTTGCAGCCTGCTGTGTGCCAGGCCCACCTAGCCAATTATTGCCAGCAATCATATTTCTTTTAACAGTATTGCAAAAATTGTCAATCATCACTGTTTTGACTGTCAGTAATCAGTCTCCTAGTGTCCTTGAATTGCATCTACCTCCTGCCTGCCAGCCTTTTGTGCCAGGCCGTCTTGCCAACTATTTACACCAATCATAATTGTTGTCACAGTATAGTTACTAATTAAAATTAAAAAATTATTGATTATTGATCTTAATCCTCAGTTTGCTCATGCCCTAGAATTGCACTTTTCTACTGCCTTCCAAGCCTGTGTGCCAGGCCTACTTGAAAAATATTTACACCAATCATATTTGTTGTCACAGTATTCTTAGTAATTAAAAATTTAAATTTTTGGTAATAGTTGTTGTGTGAATCCTCAGTTTGCTGGTGCCAGTGAATTGCACTTTCCTCCTGTCTTGCAGCATGCTGTGTGCCAGGCCCACCTACCCAATTATTTCCAATAATCATATTTCTTTAACAGTATTGCAAAAATTGTCAATCATCACTGTTTTGACTGTCAGTAATCAGTCTCCTAGTGTTCTTGAATTGCATCTACCTCCTGCCTGCCAGCCTTTTGTGCCAGGCCTTCTTGCCAACTATTTACACCAATCATAATTGTTGTCACAGTATAGTTACTTATTAAAATTAAAAAATTCTTGATTGTTGATCTCAATCCTCAGTTTGCTCGTGCCCTAGAATTGCATTTTTCTATTGCCTTCCAAGCCTGTGTGCCAGGCCTACTTGAAAAATATTTACACCAATCATATTTGTTGTCACAGTATTCTTAGTAATTAAAAATTAAAATTTTTGGTAATAGTTGTTGTGAATCCTCAGTTTGCTGGTGCCAGTGAATTGCACTTTCCTCCTGCCTTGCAGCCTGCTGTGTGCCAGGCCCACCTAGCCAATTATTGCCAGCAATCATATTTCTTTTAACAGTATTGCAAAAATTGTCAATCATCACTGTTTTGACTGTCAGTAATCAGTCTCCTAGTGTCCTTGAATTGCATCTACCTCCTGCCTGCCAGCCTTTTGTGCCAGGCCATCTTGCCAACTATTTACACCAATCATAATTGTTGTCACAGTATAGTTACATATTAAAATTAAAAAATTCTTGATTGTTGATCTTAATCCTCAGTTTGCTCGTGCCCTAGAATTGCACTTTTCTACTGCCTTCCAAGCCTGTGTGCCAGGCCTACTTGAAAAATATTTACACCAATCATATTTGTTGTCACAGTATTCTTAGTAATTAAAAATTAAAATTTTTGGTAATAGTTGTTGTGTGAATCCTCAGTTTGCTGGTGCAGTGAATTGCACTTTCTTCCTGCCTTGCAGCCTGCTGTGTGCCAGGCCCACCTAGCCAATTATTGCCAGCAATCATATTTATTTTAACAGTATTGCAAAAATTGTCAATCATCACTGTTTTGACTGTGAGTAATCAGTCTCCTAGTGTCCTTGAATTGCATCTACCTCCTGCCTGCCAGCCTTTTGTGCCAGGCCGTCTTGCCAACTATTTACACCAATCATAATTGTTGTCACAGTATAGTTACTTATTAAAATTAAAAAAATATTGATTGTTGATCTCAATCCTCAGTTTGCTCGTGCCCTAGAATTGCACTTTTCTACTGCCTTCCAAGCCTGTGTGCCAGGCCTACTTGAAAAATATTTACACCAATCATATTTGTTGTCACAGTATTCTTAGTAATTAAAAATTAAAATTTTGGGTAATAGTTGTTGTGAATCCTCAGTTTGCTGGTGCCAGTGAATTGCACTTTCCTCCTGCCTTGCAGCCTGCTGTGTGCCAGGCCCACCTAGCCAATTATTGCCAGCAATCATATTTCTTTTAACAGTATTGTAAAAATTGTCAATCATCACTGTTTTGACTGTCAGTAATCAGTCTCCTAGTGTCCTTGAATTGCATCTACCTCCTGCCTGCCAGCCTTTTGTGCCAGGCCGTCTTGCCAACTATTTACACCAATAATAATTGTTGTCACAGTATAGTTACTTATTAAAATTAAAAAATTCTTGATTGTTGATCTTAATCCTCAGTTTGCTCGTGCCCTAGAATTGCACTTTTCTACTGCCTTCCAAGCCTGTGTACCAGGCCTACTTGAAAAATATTTACTCCAATCATATTTGTTGTCACAGTATTCTTAGTAATTAAAAATTAAAATTTTTGGTAATAGTTGTTGTGTGAATCCTCAGTTTGCTTGTGCCAGTGAATTGCAATTTCCTCCTGCCTTGCAGCCTGCTGTGTGCCAGGCCCACCTAGCCAATTATTGCCAGCAATCATATTTCTTTTAACAGTATTGCAAAAATTGTCAATCATCACTTTTTTGACTGTCAGTAATAAGTCTCCTAGTGTCCTTGAATTGCATCTACCTCCTGCCTGCCTGCCAGCCTTTTGTGCCAGGCCGTCTTGCCAACTATTTACACCAATCATAATTGTTGTCACAGTATAGTTACTAATTAAAATTAAAAAAAAATTGATTGTTGATCTTAATCCTCAGTTTGCTCGTGCCATTGAATTGCACTTTTCTATTGCCTGCCAGCCTGTGTGCCAGGCCCAACTATCCAATTAGTGCAAGCAATCATATTTCTTTTAACAGTATTGCAAAATTTGTCAATCATCACTGTTTTGACTGTCAATCTGCAGTCTACTAGTGCCCTTGAATTGCATTTTCCTCCTGCCTGCCTGCTTGTGTGCCAGTCACAACTAGCCAATTAGTGCCACCACTCATATTTATTGTAACAGGATTGGAATTTTTGTTAATCATAACTGTTTTGACTGTGATTCTTCAGTCTCCTAGTGCCTTTGAATTGCAGTTTCCTTTCTCCCAGCGTGTGTGCCAGACAGGCCCATTTGCCAACTAGTGCCAAACAATCATATTTGTTGTCACAGTACTTGTAATAGTTTAAAAAATTAACAATTTGTGATTTTTAAAACATCTGTCTTTTTTGTTGTTGTCAGTCTCACAGCGTATACTGTGCCCACTTTCACAGTGCCACCACTCAATTGGTGTAATAGTATTGTTAGTGTCCATTTTAAAAAAAATGACAGGCAGAGGCAGGCCACCCCGCAGGTTCCGTGGTCGTGGTGCTGTGATTCCTTTAGACCCTACAAATATGCACATTGTTCAGACGCCGGGTGCCAGGGGGGACGCAAAAACTTCTGAGGAGGACCTAGTTGAATGGCTAACACAGGACACCCAATCTTCTTCAGCTTCCGCTGCTAGTCCTCCTAACCTTGACGCACCATCTAAGTCGAGCTGTGCTTTGGACAGTTCTCAAGTGACCAGTGCAACTCCCCCGCCTGTCGCCACCACCAACACTAGCACCACAGCCGCTTCACTTGATCTGTCACAGGAGTTATTTACACATCATTTGGACGAAATGAGTGATGCGCAACCATTATTGACAGAGGATGTAGATAATAGTGATCAGTCTCAGTCAGGCAGCATTACCGACATGGAGGTACGGTGTGATGATGATGATGTTGTACCCGCTGCTGCTTCCTTTCTTGATGTTTCAGATACAAGTGAAACAGTTGATGATGATGTGTCGGTGGATGTCACGTGGGTGCCTGCTAGAAGAGAAGAAGAAGAGGGGGAAAGTTCAGATGGGGAGACAGAGAGGAGGAGGAGGAGGAGATGATTTGGAAGCATGGGGAGGTCGTCTCAATGAGCTAGTGGCACAGTCAGACAGCATGCATCGTCACCAGGGGTCAGCCAGTCATTACGCCGACGCCCATCAACACATGCTGTTGCCACCACCAGAATGCCATCATCGCAGAGCTCAGCAGTGTGGCATTTTTTTTGTGTGTCTGCCTCTGACAACAGTGATGCCATTTGCAACCTGTGCCAAAAGTTGTGGGAAGTCCAACAGCCACCTAGGTACAACTGCTTTGCGAAGGCACATGGTCTCCCATCACAAAGGCAGATGGGAAGAACACATGAGTAGAAGCAGCACACAAAGTGAAAGCCGCCCTACTCCTCCTGCTCCAGCATCTTCAGCCACGTCAACCAGTGCTGTCCTCCTTGCCCCCTCTCAATCATCCTCCACTCAGTCTCTCTTACGTAGCAGTTCCTGGTCATCTGCCCACAGTCAGGTGTCTGTCAAGGACATGTTTGAGCGTAAGAAGCCAATTTCTCAAAGTCATCCCCTTGCCCGGCATCTGACAGCTGGCTTGTCTGAACTCTTAGCCTGCCAGCTTTTACCATACAAGCTGGTGGAGTCTGATGCTTTCAAAAAATTTGTATCTATTGGGACACCACAGTGGAAGGTACCTGGCAGAAATTTCTTTTCACAAAAGGCAATCCCAAACCTGTACTCTGTTGTGAGAAAGGAAGTTATGGCATGTCTGGCACACAGCGTTGGGGCAAGGGTCCATATGACCACGGATAGCTGGTCTGCAAAGCATGGTCAGGGCAGGTATAACACCTACACTGCGCATTGGGTAAACCTGCTGACTTCTGACAAGCATGGAATGCGTGGCTCTGCAGAAGAGTTGGTGACACCGCCACGACTTGCAGGCAGGCCTGCTGCTACCTCCTCTACTCCTCCTACTCCATCCTCTTCCATAACCTCTTCCTCGGCTGAGTCCTCTTCAACTTCTGCGTCTTGCTCCACATCTATGGCACCCCCCCTGCTCCCCAGGTACTATGCTACATCCCGGGTACGGCAGTGTCATGCCGTCTTGGGGTTGTTGACGTCTTGTTGATGGAGGACATGCGTACCTTTTTAACTCACATGCACCATCAGAGCCTTTCGGGATCCAGCCTTAGAGAAAGACTCAAACGAAAGTTAGCAGACTACCTAGCTTTAACTGCGGCTCTCGACACTCTCAGGAGCGATGGACCCCTTGACTACTGGGTGTGCAGGCTGGACTTGTGGCCTGAGCTATCCCAATTTGCAATGGAACTTCTGGCCTGCCCCGCTTCAAGTGTCCTGTCCGAAAGCACTTTCAGTGCAGCAGGAGGTTTTGTCACTGAGAAGAGAAGTCGCCTAGGTCAAAAAAGCCTTGACTATCTCACTTTTATAAAAATGAATGAGGGCTGGATCCCGAAGGGACTGACATTGGGCGATACATTTGAATAAAAAAGGCCTGATGATGAGATGAGCTGGCTTGGGCTACAATTGGTACACAGGCTGGCCTTTTTTTATTTGTTATAAAGCCGGAGGACTTGCTTGACTTATCCGCCAACAACTAGTGTTCAAGCCACAAGCTTTTAGGGCACTTTATAAATGTTTTACAAACATCAATTTTTCTGGCCGCTGCTACAGCAGTTGCTACAACAATACCCAATTTTTTCAGTCATTTGTACATTCCTAATTTTTCTGGCCTCTGCTGCAGCTCTGTGGGTACAAAACTCAAATAAAAAAAATAAGGCACATAACACTAGTGATTAAACTGTTACGAATTGTACAACTTAGCACACCACTCAGATCTGGTGGACCATTAAATTGAACGCAAAATGCCACAAATTTGAAGGAGGAGGACCGACCAAGCATCTTTATCCATCTCTTGGTTGCTCTAAATTATCTCTGTGTTCCATCTATGCCATACCTGTACTCTATTGTGCAAAAGGGTGGCATATGTGGTGTTTCATGCTGTTGTGCCTGTTGCGGGTCGTGGCCCATGGTATAAAAAGGCTGAAGGAGAACGACCTGTAATGGGTGCCCCATCAAATTTTTAGAAAAATGTTCCTGGTTCCTCTCAATTATTTCTGGGTTTCTAAAATGGATGCCATACCTGTACTCGCTTGTGCAAAAGGATGGCATATGTGGTGGTGTTTCCTGCAGTTGTTTCTGTTGAGGGTGCTGGACCCTCTTATAAAAAAGCTGAAGGAGAACGACCTGGAGTGGGAGTCCAAACATGATTTTTGGGGCTATTTCACTTTTCCAAACAATTATCTGTGGGTTTCTAAAATCAATGCCGTACCAGTACTCTATTGTTCAAAAGGATGGCATATGTTTTCTTTCCTGCTGGTATTTTGTTTGAGGGTCCTGGACCCTCTTATAAAAAGGCCTAAGGAGAAAGAGGTGTACTGGGTGTCCACTCAATTTTTTTTTCTATTTCACATTTGACCAAAATTAACTCTGGGTTTGTAAAATTAATGCTGTACCTGTACTCTATTGTTCAAAAGGATGCCATACGTCCTCTTTCCTGCTGGTGTTTTTTTTTTAGGGTCCTGGACCCTCTTATAAAAAGGCCGAAGGAGAAAGAAGTGTACTGGTTGTCCATCGAATCATTTGTTTGATTCAAATTCCCGGTTGCAACAAATTATCTCCGGGTTTCTAAAATCAATGCCTTTCCTGTAATCTAATTTTCAAAAGGATGCCATATGTCCTCTTTCCTGCTGCTGGTTTTGTTGAGGGTCCTGGAGCCTCTGCTAAAAAAAGGCCTAAGGATAAATAAGTGTACTGGGTGTCTAATCAATGTTTTTGTAGATTTCACGGTTGCAACAAATTATCCCCGGGTTTCTAAAATCAATGCCTTTCCTGTAATCGATTATTCACAAGGATGCCATATGTCCTCTTTCATGCTGTTGTTTCTGTTGAGGCTCCGGGAGCCTCTTATAAAAAGGCCTAAGGATAAAGAAGTGTACTGGGTGTCTAATCTATGTTTTTTTAGATTTCACGGTTGCAACAAATTATCCCCGGGTTTCTAAAATTAATGCCTTTCCTGTAATCTATTATTCACAAAGATGCCATATGTCCTCTTTCATGCTGTTGTTTCTGTTGAGGCTCCGGGAGCCTCTTATAAAAAGGCCTAAGGATAAAGAAGTGTACTGGGTGTATAATCTATGTTTTTTTAGATTTCCCGGTTGCAACTAATGATCTCTGTGTTTCTAAAATCAATGCCTTTCCTGTAATCTAATTTTCAAAAGGATGCCATATGTCCTCTTTCCTGCTGCTGGTTTTGTTGAGGCTCCGGGACCCTCTTATTAAAACGGCCTAAGGATAAATAAGTGTACTGGGTGTCTAATCAATGTTTTTTTCTACTTCCCGGTTGCAACTAATGATCTCTGTGTTTCTAAAATCAATGCCTTTCCTGTAATCTAATTTTCAAAAGTATGCCATATGTCCTCTTTCCTGCTGCTGGTTTTGTTGAGGGTCCTGGAGCCTCTGCTAAAAAGGCCTAAGGATAAAGAAGTGTACTGGGTGTCTAATCTATGTTTTTTTAGATTTCACGGTTGCAACAAATTATCCCCGGGTTTCTAAAATCAATGCCTTTCCTGTAATCTATTATTCACAAGGATGCCATATGTCCTCTTTCATGCTGTTGTTTCTGTTGAGGCTCCGGGAGCCTCTTATAAAAAGGCCTAAGGATAAAGAAGTGTACTGGGTGTCTAATCTATGTTTTTTTAGATTTCACGGTTGCAACTAATGATCTCTGTATTTCTAGAATCAATGCCTTTCCTGTAATTTAATTTTCAAAAGTATGCCATATGTCCTCTTTCCTGCTGCTGGTTTTGTTGAGGGTCCTGGAACCTCTGCTAAAAAGGCCTAAGGATAAATAAGTGTACTGGGTGTCTAATCAATGCTTTTTTAGATTTCACGGTTGCAACAAATTATCCCCGGGTTTCTAAAATCAATGCCTTTCCTGTAATCTATTATTCACAAGGATGCCATATGTCCTCTTTCATGCTGTTGTTTCTGTTGAGGCTCCGGGAGCCTCTTATAAAAAGGCCTAAGGATAAAGAAGTGTGCTGGGTGTCCAATCAATGTTATTTTTTTATTTCACAGTTGCAAAAAAATTATCTATGGCTTTGTAAAATCTATGCCTTACCTGTCATCTATTGTTCAAAAGGATGCCATATGTCCTCTTTCCTGCTGTTGTTTTTGTTGGGGGTCCGGAACACTATTCTAAAAAGGTCGAAGGAGAACGACCTGTACTGTACTGGGTGTCCAATCATGTTTTTGTTTTCAATTTCATGGTTCATAATAAATATCGCTGTGTAACTAAAATCAATGCCATACCTGTACTCTGTTGTTCAAAAGGATGGCATATGTGGTGTTTCATTCTGTTGTGGTCGTTGAGGGTCTTGGCCGTGGGACAGCGTATAAAACGGCTGAAGGAGAACAACCTGTACAGACTTGCTCCTCTTTTTAGGCAGGCCAGCTCTTTGCATACATGCCCACAGACTCTGTAACGCATGCCTCTTTTAGGGAGAGGTGCAGCCATAATGCTGGGTCAGAACCTCTGCCTGCAACTGTTATACTCGATTTTGCAAAAGGAAGTAACCTTACCATGGTTTCCTGCACGCACGTATTGTTGTTATATTTTGGTGAGGTTAATCATGATGGCTATGTAGACCACCACCACTGAGAGTCCTGGAAGTAACAGGGATGAGATGAAAGAGCTAAGAATAGTAGAACTTGAAACAACAGAGTTAGCCATGGGTGTTAGTGCAAGACCGCTTGGCTTTTTTTTGGCTTTGGGTGCGGCTATTCATGCAGGCCATATAGAGCTGACACCATTCGGTGTTGTATCAGGTATTAAACTAATAAGAACAGTACTACCAAAATACAGCCAATGAAGGGCCTTATGAAGACTGAGCCTAGGTTGGATTGTAGTATTTGGTAAGGCTAATCATGATGGCCATGTAGACCACCACCGAGAGTCCTGGAAGTAACAGGGATGATGAGATGAAAGTGCTAAGAATAGTACTACTTGAAACAACAGAGTTAGCCATGGGTGTTAATCCAAGACCGCTTGGATTTATTTTTGTATTGGGTGCGGCTAATCATGCAGGCCATATAGAGCTGCCACCATTCGGTGTTGCATCAGCTATAAAAATAATAAGAACTGTACTATCAAAATACAGCCAATGAAGGGCCTATGAAGACTGAGCAAAGGTTGGATTGTAGTATTTTGTTCGGCTAATCATGATGGCCATGTAGACTACCCGTAACAGGGATGAAAGTGCTAAGAATAGTACAAATTAAAACAACCGAGTTAGCCATGGGTGTTAGTCTAAGACCACTCGGTTTTTTTTTGGGTTTGGGTGCAGCTAATCATGAAGGCCAGATAGACCTGCCACCATTTGGTGTTGTAACTGGTATTAAACTGCAAAGAACAGTACTACATTACACAACCTACTTACCATGGGTCCCAGAGCATATGTTTGGTTATTATATTTTGTAAGGGTAATCATGCAAGCCATATAGACCTCCACCGATAGGGTGAGTATGAGTAACAGCTATTAAAATGCGAAGGACATTACTAATTAACACAACATAGTTACCATGGGTCGCAGACTAAGAGCAGATGTCTTATTATTATATTTTGTATGGGTAATCATCCAGGCCGTATAGACCTCACCAAATAGGGGGAGTTACAGAGATTAAAGTGCTAAGAATGGTAGTACTTAAAACACAACCTAGTTAAAATGAGTACCAGACCGCATGTCTTATTATTATATTTTTTCAGGGTAATCAGGCAGGCCATATAGAACACCCCCGATAGGGGGGGAAACAGGGATTAAAGTGCTAAGAAAAGTACTAATTAACACAAGCTAGTTATCATGGGTCCAACACCGTGTGTCTTGATGTTATACTTTGTCAGGGTAATCATGCAGGCCATATAGACCTCCCTTGATAGGGGGAGTAACAGGGATTACAGTTATAAGAATAGTACTACTTAAACACAACCTAATTACCATGGGTCCAAGACCAGATGTTTTCTTATTATACTTTGTTAGGCTAATCATGCAGGCCATATAGAGCTCCAAGAAAAGGGGGGGGGGGTAAGAGGGATTCAAGTGAGAAGAAAAGTTTACTTAACACAAAATTACCATGGGTCCCAGACCGAGTGTCTTGTTGTTATACTTTGTCAGGGTATTCATAACCGCCATATAGACCTCCACCAATAGGGGGAGTTACAGGGCTCAAAGTGCGAAGAACAGTACTACTTAACACAACCTAGTTGGGTCCAAGAACGCATGTTTAATTATTAGACTTTATCAGGGTAATTATATATCTAACAAATCTATCTATTTCTCTTCTATCGATTCTATCTAACTATCAATCTATGTATATCTATCTATCCTATCTATCAATCTATCTTCTGTCCGGGATGTTTTGAGACAGCCACTTTGGGAATGTTAGTTGATTTAAGCCCATTATGGCTTAAAAGCAGACTCTGCATAAACTATGTAATTTTCCATGGGAGTTTTGCCAGGGATCCCCCTCCAGCATGCGACAGTCCAGGTGTTAGTACCCTTGAAACAACTTTTCCATCACTATTGTGGGCAGAAAGAGTCCTTGTAGGTTTTAAAGTTCACCTGCCTATTGAATTCAATGGCAGTTCGCGCGGTTTTAGGTTCGCGACATCACTATTAATGAACAAATATGAGGATGCAAGAATTATCACACTAACATTAATAATTGTGGCGTGACCAATACAACCATCCACCTCAGTGCAGCAGATTAAGGTGTCATACAGCAATAGATATTAAGACATATACAGACAGACACCGAGTACCTCCCGCCCTTGGATTCGTACTAACTCAAGCTAACTATTATCGCTATTAAGAATCATAATGCTTGAGTGAAACACACAACTGTTAAACACTACTGATCTTGAAAAAGGCTGCCAAGCCGAAACGTGTTGATACCAGAACCAGATACCACACTGATTGTGGTGAACAAGGAATCATCTGAGCCCTTTGTGCTCTTTTCTGCAACATTGTATCTTTTCCCAAGACCACCGCTACAAGAAAGATTGGCACTTCATCGCATAAGATCAAAGGAGGTCTGATTATAACCACTAGCAAGCGATCGGTCACTGACCGACAAGAACACCACCATTTGGAAACTACACAAACAACCAAGTGTTTATGGAACCTCTGAACCAGTAAGCTTTGAATCAGCAAGCTATAACCTACAACAGAGGGAATTGGACCGCAAGTCATTCACCGCCAAAGAAATTCCGCTATTTTTGAGCGGCTTCTTCAGTTCAAGGATATCGGTCACTGACCGAAAGGATACCCACCTCAATCTTTAGGATTACAAAACCTGCAGGAACGGTAATTACAATACATTACCAACCGCAGTTTCAATACTAAAATTCACAGGCCATTTTCACATACTCAGGAATCTTCTTCTACAACGGCCTTTCAACACTTTAAAATCTTCTCCCACCACGGACTTCCTTACAAAGTGTAATCAGTCAGATACACTACAAAGGTACCATCACAGTGAAACTTATAAAAAAAACTCTCATTTCCATAATAAGTGATACGATAATAGCGAGAAAATACAGTGAAAGCCAACATATATATCGATATATATCTGTGTAATTGTATACATTTGTGTTAGAAACATATGTAGAAACATATGTAAAAATCTGAAAAGATTATATGCAACAACAAAAAATGAACAGCTGTTTATGTTAATACACTCCGCATTTAAGTAGAGATACCTGCCGGTTTCAGCAACCTATACATATATCTACTTTTATAACAATTGTTTAGCAATATTTATTGTTTAGACTTCTTTTAATATTGTGAAAATAGTAATATTAGTTACTATCTCCTGAAACACATGAATTTCATTTAAACCGATAGACACCGGTGTCAGGTTTTAACCATATTGTAATCAAATTTTATTTTGCTAAAATGCATGTTCCAAATGATATATAATAAAGAAGCTTGATTTTATAAACCATATACCACTTGATAACGCTAATTTTTTAACCAAAAGGAATATAAACTAGAAATGCAACCATCCTATGTTTTTTAAGTCTTTTAAATTTTTAAATTTTTAATTTTTAATTTTTTAAATTAATTACATATATATTTTAAAAAACCATTTGAATCCGTTTCACCTTATTGGGAATAGCAATCTCTTTTTGCGCCACCACCAACCACTTTTCTTTGTTAAACACTACTTAAGTGCAGCTCCGACTAGTTTAGTCATCTCTATTCCGGTACCACTTATTTCCCTGTTTACAACTTGAATCTAGTAGTAATACAACCTACTAACGTCAAATAATTGCAGGGATTCAGTATATTGTGGACCACTCTCATCACATATGAAACCTTCTTTCAGTTAGTTTAATAATGCATGACTAACCAACAACTGCATTGTTAGTGTTCAGTCACCTCAACTCTAGTTAAATACATTCATCTGCATTTATTTTTGATTACCATAGTCCAGATAACAGCTTCTGTTACTGTAAAATGGTTTATTATTCTACACTTTATGTAGACAACCTTTATTAATACTGAATTATACTAGTTTATCACTAGGAGGTATCACTTATATTGCAATACCATACAATTTGGGGCACATTCTTCATACGCTAGAAAGTATCATAATTTGACAGAAATCAGTGTTTCTTACAGTAAGCTATATCAGCATTAATAGCTTGGACATATCTTACACAGTCGGTACCCATGAGTGTTTTTAAATGTTCATCCTATTTTAATTTAACATAATAAAAGTTACATTTTAATCAAGTTTGTTCTCCGTTTATCTATTCCTGTCGGAATAGCTAGTGATAATGAGTTAGATTTTTTCTAGGAGTGCTATAAGTGTATACTTTTCCCTTTCTCTTTGTAATTAAATCAGCTATACACAGCACCCTCACCCTATCAATACAGTACAAGTTATAACAGGTATTTAGGTCTATATTACTTAAGTAGTGCCATTGGTTCCTTTCAAATAGTATTATCACCCAAGAACAACTGCACTCCACCCTGATCAAGTCCCCCCCAGTGACCTCCACTGACGCGAACTCATCCGCCCACCACCTACATCGCTGGATCACAGACTGCGCAAATAGCCTTGCCCCCCTCAAGAAACCGTCCTGCCGCCAGCCCACCAACAAGGCCAGCTGGTTCACCCCCACCCTCCAGGACTCCAAACGCCACTGCAGACGATTAGAGAGAATATGGAGATCCAGCAAGTCCCCCTCGGACAAATCAGCCTACAAAGAAGCCGTCACCACCCACCACCACCTCATCAAAACCACAAAGAAAACCGCTATCCTAGACAGAATCCACGCCAAAACCCACAACAGCAAAGAGCTGTTCACAGTCATCAAGGAATTCTCCAAACCCAACAGTGATACTAATGACATCCCACCCTCCCAGGACCTCTGCGACAACATCGCTACTTACTTCCACCGCAAGATCATCAACATCTACGACAGCCTTGAGCTCCAGAACTCACCACTCACCGCCGACCCACCGACCACCCTCGCCCAAACCCACCACCCGCCACCTTCTATGCATTACCTGGAGCCCCCTCACCATGGAGGACACACTCAGAATCATGAAATCTATCCACTCCGGAGCACCCTCAGACCCATGCTCGCACCACATATTCAACAAAGCGGGTTTTACCATCTCCCACGAACTCTGCCTCACCATAAACTGCTCCATCAAAACTGGCACCTTCCCAGAAGATTGGAAGCATGCAGAGCTGAAAACCCTACTGAAGAAACCCACAGCTGACCCCATAGATCCTAAAAACTACCGCCCCATCTCTCTTCTCCCCTTTTCAGCCAAAGTAATCGAGAAGGCCATCAACGCACAACTTGTTGACCACATCTAGACCAACCACATCTTGGACCCCTCCCAATCCGGTTTCAGGAGCAATCACAGCACTGAGACCGCCCTCCTTGCTGCCACAGATGACAACTGCACCCTGCTCAACCAAGGAGAGACTGCTGCGCTCATTCTTCTAGACCTCTCAGCCGAATTTGACACTGTAGCCCACAGCACCCTCCTGACGCGCCTACACGATGCTGGCAATAAGGCCCTGGAATGGATCACCTCCTTCCTCAGCGGCAGAACCCAGAAAGTCAGACTCCCAACCTTCTCCTCCAATCCCACAGCAATCAGCTGCGGCGTACCCCAAGGCTCTTCTCTTAGCCCCACCCTCTTCAACATCTACATGGCCCCCCTCGCCGCCATCATCCGACAACACAACCTCAACATCGTCTCCTACGCCGACAATACACAGTTAATCATCTCACTCACCCGAGACCCCGCCACCGCCAAGAAAAATGTCCACGAAGGACTTACAGCAATCGCCACCTGGATGAACAACAACCGTCTCAAACTCAACACTGACAAGACCGAAATCCTCCTCCTCGGACCCACCAAATCTGCATGGGATGACTCCTGGTGGCCCACAGCCCTCGGACACCCTCCAACTCTAACACACCACGCACGAAATCTAGGCGTCATCCTCGACTCATCACTTTCCATGGACCGCCAAGTCAACGCAGTCTTTTCGACTTGTTTTCACATACTCCACCTACTGCAAAAAATCTTCAAGTGGATCCCCACTGAAACTAGAAAATCTGTCACCCATGCCCTCGTCAGTAGTCAACTGGACTAAGGCAATGCACTCTACGCCGGGTCCACCATCAAGCTCCAGAAATGACTCCAACGCATCCAGAACACCTCGGCCAGACTCATCCTCGACATCCCTCACCAAAACCACATCACCGAACCTACACTGGCTCCCCGTCAACAAGAGAATCACCTTCAAGCTCCTAACCCATGCATTTAAGGCCCTCCACAACATCGGCCCTGAATACATCATCCACCGTGTCAATTTCTACACCCCCTCCAGACAACTCCGCTCTGCCGACCAAGCACTCGCAGTCATCCCCCGCATCAAGAAAAAAAACAGCTGGCGGAAAATCCTTCTCCTATATGGCAGCAAGGTCATGGAACTCCCTCCCGCTGCACCTCAGACAATCCACCTCCCTTACAAACTTCAGGAAGGACCTCAAGACCTGGCTCTTTGAATGAATCGTCTTCCCTTAGCCCCCCCCTCCCCCCCCCCGATATCGCCTTGAGACCCTCACGGGTGATTAGTTTGCGCTTTACAAGTACCAGATAGATAGATAGATAGATAGATAGATAGATAGATAGATAGATAGATAGATAGATAGATGAGCAGACTCCTTTATACCATATAAGAGAGCTTCAATACAAGCAAGTGATCTGAAGTGTGGATAAAGTAATGTTGTAATGCTTCCAATAAATCTGATGATGGCTGCTGTGAATATGCCATACTTAACTGTCCTTGCTTATTTATGTGAAAAAGACACATAGAATGTGCAAACTCATATCATGACGGAGCAAGAGCAAGAGTCAAGATGTCTTATGATAAGATCAAAATCAAACGTTAATGATTTAGGCAGAACACGCAATTTTAAAAGACAATTTACTTTCATTATGAAATTTTGCACATTCTTTTTATATGCACACTTTCTAAGGTGCCAGCTTTTCTGAGCATGTGCACAAGTTTACAGTGTATACCTATACTAGTCTGTGATTGGCTGAAGGCTGTCACATTCTACAGGGGGCAGGCAAATAAAAAAAACAAATACATTTGTCAGAAAAAGTCTACTTCTTATTTGAAACTCAGAGTAAGGGGCCAATTTATCATAGTGCGAACGGACATGATACGATCTTGTGTAAAGTTTTTTAGTATAAATGCCTAATATTAAGAGACAATTATCTTTCATTTTCAATATCATTTTTTAACATACTTATTTTCAGTGTCAGACTTTCGCAAACCTACTTGCATTGTTTGTACATAAACGTGTATATTACTGTCTTAGACCATAAAATTTTAGGGACATCTAATTCAAGCACCTATTTATAAGTACCGGAATTGTGATTTAAAACACTGGAATTATCCTGCGCCTTTTCCTTTCTTTAAAAGTTTCAGTTAAGTGTCAGTATCCTTAAAATATAGCTTTTATTTACAGCAGTTCAAATAAAGTATTGATGGAATAACCAATTCTAAGGGGCCGATTTATCAAGCCGTCAATCGGCCCCAAGGCATCTATTTTCACGCGAGCCTTGAGGCTCGCTGGAAACAGGAGTTAAGAAGCAGCGGTCTTAAGATCGCTGCTCCTTAACTCGTCCGCCACCTCTGAGGCAGCAGACAGAAATCAGCTTGATCGGATACAATCGGGTTGATAGACACCCCCTGCTAGCGGCCGATTGGCTGCGAATCTGCAGGGGGGCGCATTACACAAGCATTTCTTGTGAAATGCTTGTGCAATGATAAATGCCGACAGAGTATGTGTGGCGTATGTGCGGCGTATGTGCGGCAGACATAATCGCTACAGCGGATCATGTCCGCTCGCACTTTGATAATTTGGCCCCTAAGTAGCTGTGCTAGCGTTTAAAAGTACTTAAAGCTGACTGCTGCAAGTATATGGTATACTTGTTTACTAAGGGTTGCAAGAAGTAGCCAGTATTAATAGTAAGATTATCACTTACAAATATCTATTACGGTTGTTGGGCACTAGCAATTTGTAATTTGTCATATTTTAATCATGATCTGATTATTGCATTGCTTGCTACTATTAAATAAATTGTTCCAACATCATACTTAAAATAACTACTAATAAACTGTTTGCTAAATCAGTTTTAAATTATTATTTATTTTACCCTCAGGAGCCAATCCCTTGTTATATTGTCATAATTCTCAAAGATGCCGGCTGAGATTTTACAGTGTCCCAGCTCACTGTGCGCATAGACGCTGAGAAACACGTTGCATTTGTGCATTGGTTATAGCCATCCATATATGTTGGTATTAATTCTAATTTATTGTTTTTATTCTTTGTTTTTAAATCTTGTTATTTTGATTAAAATATGGATTGGCTTAATTTTTTGGAGTCTGTTATACCTGTCAAGTCCCACTACGGAGAGATTGCCAGGGTTTAGTGAGCTGGGACACTATAATATCCTAGTCCACATAGCACATGTCTGTGCTCAACAATCTGTGAGTATTCTTTATCCCTATATTCATCACGGGAGGGTCTGCCAGAGGCGTCTGCACTAGGAAGCGCGCTTTGTTTTGCTATTTTTTCATCACTTTTTCATCACTAAAAAGACTTGCTTTGTTTGATTTACCCACATAATAGTCTTTTGTGAAATAGTCTCCCGGTATTAAAACTGGTATAGATGTGCAAAATTAGAGGGGCTATTTTTTTCACTATTATTTCACATGAATTTAAATTTTAAGACCCAGATAAAGATCCCTTTATAAAGTTACACTGTATTGAAAAGGTACAGATTTTTTTTTTAAGGTGCCCACCACTATTCTTTCAGACAATACATATTATATAATCTAATCATGAGTTTATGTCAAATCTGCTGTACCAGATTTGTTGTTTATTTATTTGCATTGTTAATAGTTACCCTAGATTGTGTAATCCTTTGTCTTGCTTTGTGCCATGATTTAATAAAGTTACACTTTCACATTATTAGGTGTTATTATTTATTTTAGTTAAAGCAAATTGGTGTTTGTTGAGAAGCACATTTCGGAGCATTTTATACTTTTTATTGTTTCAATAAAACCTATGTTTAAGTAACATCTCAATTACCAACTCATTTGGAGCAATGTTCATTTTATTTCTTGTGTATGTCTGGGAGTCTATTTACCTACAAATGGGAACCTGACGGCTAGATTTGGAGTTTTGTCGGTAACAACCTGAAAAACTAACGCCGGCTTTTTTCTGGCCGCACCATAAAAATAACTCTGGTATTGAGAGACCACATAAAGGCTGCGTTAGGCTCCAAAAAAGGAGCGTAGAGCATTTTTAACGCAGCTTCAACTCTCGATACCAGAGTTGCTTACGGACGCGGCCAGCCTCAAAAATGTGCTCGTGCACGATTCCCCCATAGGAAACAATGGGGCTGTTTGAGCTGAAAAAAAACCAAACACCTGCAAAAAAGCCGCGTTCAGCTCCTAACGCAGCCCCATTGTTTGCTATGCGGTAACCCTTCCTACGTCTGCACTTAACACTCTAACATGTACCCCGAGTCTAAACACCCCTAACCTTACACTTATTAACCCCTAATCTGCCGCCCCCGCTATCGCTGACCCCTGCATATTATTATTAACCCCTAATCTGCCGCTCCGTAAACCGCCGCTACTTACATTATCCTTATGTACCCCTAATCTGCTGCCCTAACATCGCCGACCCCTATATTATATTTATTAACCCCTAATCTGCCCCCCACAACGTCGCCTCCACCTGCCTACACTTATTAACCCCTAATCTGCCGACCGGACCTGAGCGCTACTATAATAAAGTTATTAACCCCTAATCCGCCTCACTAACCCTATCATAAATAGTATTAACCCCTAATCTGCCCTCCCTAACATCTCCGACACCTAACTTCAAACATTAACCCCTAATCTGCCGACTGGAGCTCACCGCTATTCTAATAAATGTATTAACCCCTAAAGCTAAGTCTAACCCTAACACTAACACCCCCCTAAGTTAAATATAATTTAAATCTAACGAAATTAATTAACTCTTATTAAATAAATTATTCCTATTTAAAGCTAAATACTTACCTGTAAAATAAATCCTAATATAGCTACAATATAAATTATAATTATATTATAGCTATTTTAGGATTTATATTTATTTTACAGGTAACTTTGTATTTATTTTAACCAGGTACAATAGCTATTAAATAGTTAAGAACTATTTAATAGCTAAAATAGTTAAAATAATTACAAATTTACCTGTAAAAGAAATCCTAACCTAAGTTACAATTAAACCTAACACTAGACTATCAATAAATTAATTAAATAAACTACCTACAATTACCTACAATTAACCTAACACTACACTATCAATAAATTAATTAAATACAATTGCTACAAATAAATACAATTAAATAAACTAGCTAAAGTACAAAAAATAAAAAAGAACTAAGTTAAAAAAAATAAAAAAATATTTACAAACATAAGAAAAATATTACAACAATTTTAAACTAATTACACCTAATCTATGCCCCCTAATAAAATAACAAAGCCCCCCAAAATAAAAAAATGCCCTACCCTATTCTAAATTACTAAAGTTCAAAGCTCTTTTACCTTACCAGCCCTGAACAGGGCCCTTTGCGGGGCATGCCCCAAGAAATACAGCTCTTTTCCCTGTAAAAAAAAAAAATACAATACCCAAGCCCCCCAACATTACAACCCACCACCCACATACCCCTAATCTAACCCAAACCCCCCTTAAATAAACCTAACACTAAGCCCCTGAAGATCATCCTACCTTGTCTTCACCTCACCGGGTATCACACCGATCCGTCCAGAAGAGCTCCTCCGATGTCCTGATCCAAGCCCAAGCGGGGGGCTGAAGAGGTCCATGATCCGGCTGAAGTCTTCATCCAAGCGGGGCAGAAGAGGTCTTCCATCCCATTGAAGTCTTCATCCAAGCGGCATCCATCCGGAGCGAAGCGGCAGCATCCTGAAGACCTCCACCGCGGAACATCCATCCTGGCCGACGACTGAACGACGAATGACGGTTCCTTTAAATGACGTCATCCAAGATGGCGTCCCTCGAATTCCGATTGGCTGATAGGATTCTATCAGCCAATCGGAATTAAGGTAGGAATATTCTGATTGGCTGATGGAATCAGCCAATCAGAATCAAGTTCAATCCGATTGGCTGATCCAATCAGCCAATCAGATTGAGCTTGCATTCTATTGGCTGATCGGAACAGCCAATAGAATGCGAGCTCAATCTGATTGGCTGATCGGATCAGCCAATCGGATTGAACTTGATTCTGATTGGCTGATTCCATCAGCCAATCAGAATATTCCTACCTTAATTCCGATTGGCTGATAGAATCCTATTAGCCAATCGGAATTCGAGGGACGCCATCTTGGATTACGTCATTTAAAGGAACCGTCATTCGTCGTTCAGTCGTCGGCCAGGATGGATGTTCCGCGGTGGAGGTCTTCAGGATGCTGCCGCTTCGCTCCGGATGGATGCCGCTTGGATGAAGACTTCAATCGGATTGAAGACCTCTTCTGCCCCGCTTGGATGAAGACTTCAGCTGGATCATGGACCTCTTCAGCCCCCCGCTTGGGCTTGGATCAGGACATCGGAGGAGCTCTTCTGGACGGATCGGTGTGATACCCGGTGAGGTGAAGACAAGGTAGGATGATCTTCAGGGGCTTAGTGTTAGGTTTATTTAAGGGGGGTTTGGGTTAGATTAGGGGTATGTGGGTGGTGGGTTGTAATGTTGGGGGGCTTGGGTATTGTATGTTTTTTTTTACAGGCAAAAGAGCTGTATTTCTTGGGGTATGCCCCGCAAAGGGCCCTGTTCAGGGCTGGTAAGGTAAAAGAGCTTTGAACTTTAGTAATTTAGAATAGGGTAGGGCATTTTTTTATTTTGGGGGGCTTTGTTATTTTATTAGGGGGCTTAGAGTAGGTGTAATTAGTTTAAAATTGTTGTAATATTTTTCTTATGTTTGTAAATATTTTTTTATTTTTTGTAACAGTTCTTTTTTATTTTTTGTACTTTAGCTAGTTTATTTAATTGTATTTATTTGTAGCAATTGTATTTAATTAATTTATTGATAGTGTAGTGTTAGGTTAATTGTAGATAATTGTAGGTAGTTTATTTAATTAATTTATTGATAGTCTAGTGTTAGGTTTAATTGTAACTTAGGTTAGGATTTCTTTTACAGGTAAATTTGTAATTATTTTAACTATTTTAGCTATTAAATATTTCTTAACTATTTAATAGCTATTGTACCTGGTTAAAATAAATACAAAGTTACCTGTAAAATAAATATAAATCCTAAAATAGCTATAATATAATTATAATTTATATTGTAGCTATATTAGGATTTATTTTACAGGTAAGTATTTAGCTTTAAATAGGAATAATTTATTTAATAAGAGTTAATTAATTTCTTTAGATTTAAATTATATTTAACTTAGGGGGGTGTTAGTGTTAGGGTTAGACTTAGCTTTAGGGGTTAATACATTTATTAGAATAGCGGTGAGCTCCGGTCTGCAGATTAGGGGTTAATAATTGAAGTTAGGTGTCGGCGATGTTAGGGAGTGCAGATTAGGGGTTACTACTATTTATTATAGGGTTAGTGAGGCGGATTAGGGGTTAATAACTTTATTATAGTAGCGCTCAGGTCCGGTCGGCAGATTAGGGGTTAATAAGTGTAGGCAGGTGGAGGCGACGTTGAGGGGGGCAGATTAGGGGTTAATAAATATAATATAGGGGTCGGCGGTGTTAGGGGCAGCAGATTAGGGGTACATAAGGATAACGTAGGTGGCGATCGGCAGATTAGGGGTTAAAAAAAATTATTCGAGTGTCGGCAATGTGGGGGGGACCTCGGTTTAGGGGTACATAGGTAGTTTATGGGTGTTAGTGTACTTTAGAGTACAGTAGTTAAGAGCTTTATAAACCGGCGTTAGCCCAGAAAGCTCTTAACTACTGACTTTTTTCCTGCGGCTGGAGTTTTGTCGTTAGATGTCTAACGCTCACTTCAGAAACGACTCTAAATACCGGAGTTAGAAAGATCCCATTGAAAAGATAGGATACGCAATTGACGTAAGGGGATCTGCGGTATGGAAAAGTCGCGGATGAAAAGTGAGCGTTAGACCCTATTTTGAGTGACTCCAAATACCGGCGGTAGACTAAAACCAGCGTTAGGAGCCTCTAACGCTGGTTTTCACGGCTAACGCCAAACTCCAAATCTAGGTCTGAGTTTCCTGAGGGACAGCTAGCCAGGAGGATGTCAATATTCTCCGACTGTGAAGATAGCACTTCCCTTAACTAAGTGTTAAAAAGTGAATACACCATTGTAGCTTTGTTTTCTGTTTGATTCTTTTATAGCTAAGGCATCATAACTTTTAAGAGGACAGCTAGCTAGGAGGCTGCCAATATATCCCAACTGCAAGGTTTGTACATTAAGAGCTCTTGATTTGTGAGTGTATGGTGTTTTGATTACTTTATTCTAAAAGTTATCCATTATTTATTTATATACTCTATTTACACATATGCATTGATACACGGACTCCTTTCTAACCTAATTTATGTACTATATATACATTTATTATTATTATTATGAATTGGAAGACCATTTGAATAATTTACTTATTTAATTAGTACTTTTTTGTTCACTTAGTATATGTGTTTTAATATAGGAGTATTGGCTTTTTTGACTAGGTTGATAACATTTTGGATATTAATTTACTCATTTAGTCCTTTAATCTTCCCCTTTTTTTCTTGTGCCTTTTTTGTATCCCTTTTTGTGCTTTCCTGTCTCATTGTGAGTTGATTGGAGTATCTATCTATCACTTTAGCATTTATACTAGTAATAGATTTATAACAATACTGCAGGGTGGTATATTATGTATCTCTTTTATAATTCAATTGCCTCAGCTTTAAATACATTATAGAATACATCAGTATGTTTTAAAATGTATTGTTGGTGGGGGCAGGGTTAATTCCCTTGTGTGTATATAAGGGGTGTCTTTCTGTTACTAACTTAGCCTATGATTAAGCGCCACTAGAGGGCGCGAAACGCGTCAGGCAGTCAGTCCCTCTGTGTCTACCCTTCTGTCTGTATGTTGCTGGAGTTTATTTTAAGCCTGTTCTTGTTTATGTGTGGCTTAAATTAATAAATTGCTGTTTCAATTTCACCCCCGAGTAGTGCCTGCCATTTTTTCTTTTTGGATTACATACCTTGGGCCTGATCTCCCTGGCTACGGCACTCCGGACTAGCTGATCCATCATTGGAGGACCCTGTGGTCTACCCGTAGTTCCAGTTCCGGATTAGTGCAGCCGCACGCCGAATTTCCCTTCTAACACTTGCTGATCGCTTCATTCAGATGGGGGCCGCTTCTCCGTGAATGGATTCTTGCTGAGGCTTACTCCGTTTTTGATCACGGACACTTTGTGAGTACTACCACACAGCCATTATCTGTGATATTGTTTGTTGTCATATCACGCATTGAACTGTTTTTATGCTCACGTACAGTTTTGAAAATAGCTTGTATAGCGCATATAATTAACTCAGCAGATTTACTGTGACTTTAATAAAAACCGGACAGTATTATAATCAGCTATACCGTATTAGGGGGTAGAGAACTAAATTATTTTATCCAGCATGGCAGAGAAAAATATAGACACAGAGGGAGTCAGTATTTTGTCTGAGGACAATGAGTTTAACGAGAACATCAATGCCACCGTACATGATACACTATATATGTTTGATATGGGCACAAGAAGTGAATTCTTTGATAAAGTTTTCACAAAAGAGGATGTTGAACCTGACAACAATGAGTTAAAAAAGAACTTCAGGTTGCTACAATAGTACCTTACAACAGATTTGCGACTAATGTGGGACATAGTTGCCTTTAACAGATATCTAGGAGCACAAAGGATCCCACGGGGTTTAAGGATAAAAAAATATCCATCCTTTGAATTTGATGAACAAATAGATCAGGATGATTGGAACACAGCCCTCACAGAGTGCTCATTTAAAATTATCAACATCCTTATAAGAGTAAAAGAGAAAAAAAGAATGAAAATCAAAGAATCTGTTCACACTATTAATGATGACATCCAACCATTGCAAGGCAGTCCTAGATATTTGACTCATAAAAAGAAAATGGATGAGGTATTAAGAAAATGTGACCAGGATCAAGCCACCAGAAAGGGAAATAAATTTAACAGAGATAAGGAGGACTATGACCAGAATAAAGTTTATAACTGGATGATTATTCGCCAACAACATCGTTCAAATAGAAATAAAAACAAGTTTGGAAATAAGAAACAACAACCCATACAACAAAGTGCCTCCAATATAGAACCGAAGTCAATTCTTAAAAAGAAGGACACTAAAAGGGTTGCCTTTAGCACTTCAGAGGGTGAATCCTCTGATTCTGAAGCCAACACTACTGCCAGTTCATTTTCTTCAGATTCATCTCTTTGCTCTTCTTCACCCTCTTCTTCTCCCTCCTCTTCTCCTCCCTCCTGTGTTTTTTTACAGAAACCCCTGAAGGAGGCTGCAAACCTGGAAGTGCGCCCAAAGACAAGGAGCTTAAAGGAAAAAGGAAAAGAAGGTGAAGAAGATGGAGAAAAGGAAGGGGGAAAACGAAAGAAACAGAAAAAGAGACACTAGTAAATGAAATGGAGCATGTATCCTCTAATGATATAAGCATTTTTAACATATCACAATATAGTTTATCAAAAGAGGAACATGCTATTCTATCAAAGGGTCTAGGCTTTGCCCCTACCAACAAGTTTTCTAGTTTCCGCACCTTACTTGATATTAATAAATTTGTCCGCAAATTAGTTTTGAAACGCTTTTTTGCTTTAACTAATGGAGAAGTGGGTAATGAATGTGAAGTGGCTGAGAGACTACTGAGTCTGGCAGTGCACATGTTGTATGTCCTGTACATTTACCTTTTCAAGATGCTTGTGCTGTTGCTACACTTGAATCCCTTTATAATCCTGGTGTTGATCATAATGGTGATGAACCAAAAAATGCCCTGAAACACCCTGTGAAGAATAGTTCATCCTTCTACCCTGTTAATTTCAGGGGCCCTATAGTAAATGCATACCAAAAGGCAGTCCAAGAGGACATATTTAAACTTGAACAGGATGTGGAAACCGGGAATTTTGGGAATGCTGCCACCTCTAATACTGCCACCCCTAATCTGAATCGAGCAGAGCGTTTAGCCCTTAAGCATTTAAGAGAAAACAAAGATATTGCTATAAGGAATTCGGATAAGGGTGGCAGCATAGTTGTGATGGATAAGGTTTTTTACCTTTAAGAAGCTGACAGGCAACTGTCAGACCCTACTGTTTATCGCAGACTTCCTGGTAATCCCACTTCCATGTTCAAAAAGGAACTAACTAGACTGATTGAGGATGGTGTAATTTTGGGTGTTTTCTCTGCTAAAGATCTGGAGTCACTAATACCTAATCATTCTATTACTCCTATATTCCATCATGTACCAAAGATACATAAGAATGCCACCTGTCCACCTGGTAGGCTGATTGTGGCAGGGATTGGGTCTCTTTTAGAGCCACTTGGAGAATGGATGGATAGTATCCTTCAGCCCATTGCTATGACACAATTAAGCTATTTAAAGGATACTTCCCACCTCCTTGCAACATTGGATACTATCAGGTGGAAGGAGGATTTTTGTTGGATAACTGCAGACATCATGTCTCTTTATACCAGCATACCTCAGCACCTTGGTATAAAGGCAGTTGATTTCTTCTTGGAACGACAGGGCAAGTTGGATGATACAGTTAGACTATATATAGGTGATGTTTTGAGATTTCTACTAACACACAACTTTTTTTCTTTTGACGGAGAGTTCTATCTGCAGATAAGGGGGACGGCCATGGGGGCAAAATTTGCCCCGGCATTTGCCAATATTTTTGTTGCCTGGTGGGAGCTAATGTACGTTTACTCCCCCACCAACCCCTGGTCTGGACAGATAGAGCTCTTCGTCAGATATATAGATGACCTGCTCCTAGTGGTGCGCAGTGATAGGGATCCAGATCTTTTAAATAGTATGCTACTTTATTTCAGCACTAATGAATTCGGTTTGAAATTTACTGGCGAAATGAATACTAAAGAGATACATTTTCTTGATCTTACACTGTACACCGCTGGGGACATGATCATGACAAAAACATATAGGAAGAGCACTGCTGGAAACACAATCCTGCATGCCGCTTCTCAACATACATCCCATTTAATTAAAGCTATTCCCAAGGGTCAATTTATCAGACTACGTAGGAATACGAAGTCTGATAATATCTATGATGAACAATCTTTGGAGTTAAAAAACAGACTCATCAACAGAGGATACAACCCCGATGACCTAGAAATATGTAGACAGCATGTTAAAACTAATAATTATAGGCTAAATAAGAGACATGGCTCTGAAAAACATGTGTCAGGGGACTCTGTGGTATTCTCTACTGAGTATTCACCACAATACATGATTATAGTTGGTATACTTAAAAAACATCTCCATTTATTAATGGGTGATCCAATCCTAAAACCCCTGATTGGCAACTGCCGTTTTGTCTCAAGAAAGCCTAAAACTCTATCTAGATTTCTATCTCCCAGTATGGTTACAACCAAAAACCACAGAAATCCCACTTGCTGGCTTTCAAAGAAGGGTAATTTTAAATGTGGTGGTAGACAATGCACGACTTGCATGAATATAATAGTAGGTAATAGTTTTAGTTCTTCTTATGACAATAAAACTTACCAAATAGACTTTTATGCTAATTGTAGAACCTCTTACGTGGTCTACCTACTTACCTGTAACCTATGTAAAAGCCAATATGTAGGGAAAACGTCACGTGAGATAAGAACAAGACATGGTGAACATATTAGGTATGTTAAAAATTATTTTGTAGACTCTGCAGTAGCTAACCACTTCAATTATCATCACTTTAGTCATATTGCAGACATGTCAATACAAGTCATTGATAGAGTCACCCTCCCCCCTAGGGGTGGTAACAAAAATAAAATCCTAGATAGAAAAGATCCTAAAATTACACACTAGGATACCTAATGGCATGAATAAGGAATGTGACATCAATTTCTTTATTGATACTTAGGTTTTATTTATATACTCTATTTACACATATGCATTGATACATGGACTCCTTTCTAACCTAATTTATGTACTATATATACATGTATTATTATTATTATGAATTGGAAGACCATTTGAATAATTTACTTATTTAATTAGTACTTTTTTGTTCACTTAGTATATGTGTTTTAGTATAGGAGTATTGGCTTTTTTGACTAGGTTGATAAAATTTTGGATATTAATTTACTCATTTAGTCCTTTAATCTTCCCCTTTTTTTCTTGTGCCTTTTTTGTATCCCTTTTTGTGCTTTCCTGTCTCATTGTGAGTTGATTGGAGTATCTATCTATCACTTTAGCATTTATACTAGTAATAGATTTATAACAATACTGCAGGGTGGTATATTATGTATCTCTTTTATAATTCAATTGCCTCATCTTTAAATACATTATAGAATACATCAGTATGTTTTAAAATTTATTGTTGGTGGGGGCAGGGTTAATTCCCTTGTGTGTATATAAGGAGTGTCTTGCTGTTACTAACTTAGCCTATGATTAAGCGCCACTAGGGGGCGCGAAACGCGTCAGGCAGTCAGTCCCTCTGTGTCTACCCTTCTGTCTGTATGTTGCTGGAGTTTATTTTAAGCCTGTTCTTGTTTATGTGTGGCTTAAATTAATAAATTGCTGCTTCAATTTCACCCCCGAGTAGTGCCTGCCATTTTTTCTTTTTGGATCCATTTATGACTATTTGCCCATTTGCGGACGTGTGATAAATAATCAGCCATTACAAGTGGCTGGTTATTGCTACCACAAGCTCGCGTTAGCAATTAGCACTTAGAAAATTACCAGAGGTCAGATCTCTACAAAGGAAAAAGGCAAAAACAAGACAGTGCACCTCTATTCAAGGTAAAACTGGATACAATTTAATCAAACATAAAAAGTTGTGCTTGAACTTACTAGAAGTCAAAGCATATGAGCATAAAACAAAGTCTCTGAATTCCTCTGTTTCACAGTCCCTTCCCTCCAACTTTGTAGTACTGACGTCAGAGTCCTGTCAGGGCTTCTGATCGAACAGGGACTCCTCCTGAGCTCACTCCTCTCCTTTTCATCTACGTGTTTTGTCCACCCTTTAGCAGACTTTCTCAAGAAGATGACTAGTCTCCTTCAGTGAACGGCTTATGTGAGGTTCATTAGGTACATGCCTCCCATATGCCGTGATTTGGTTGGGTGTTTGGACTTTCATATGGTAATTTTATTCATAGTTTCGCCAATGAAATAGTGCATGCTTGTCATCATACAAATTTGTAAATCATAAAATTATTCATAGAATACAAATATAAGTATAAAAATATAAAAATATTAAAAATACTAAAATACATGAAGTACCCCTAGCTACTATACGGGCATGGTAAGAAATATTTATGACCTACCTAATCCATATTAAGCTAAGAAATTAAAACTTTGATGAGTTGTATTTAAATCATACAATACACCCAGCTTTTCATTTTTCCATGCCTGTAAATGCAGGTCTATATTTAGACCCCTAGGTGTTAAACTATCTAGCTTGTGGATCCACTTGGTCTCACATTTCTTTAAAGGGCCATAATACCCAAATGTTTAAACACTTGAAAGTGATGCAGCATAGCTGTAAAAAGCTGATTAGAAAATATCACCTGAACATCTCTATGTAAAAAAGAAAGATATTTTACCTCAAAATTTCCTCAGTAGCCACCTCCCATTGTAAAGGATTTCTAAGCAGCACTTTAGTGTGTCTGTCCTGGGACATCTGAAGGGATGAGCATCGTGCACTCTCATATTATTTCACCAATCAGGTAAAGGAAGCTTACTATGAAATCTCATGAGAGTTAAGTCAAATCTCATGAGATCACAGTAAAAGAGTTCATAACCTCAGCACTGCTGATGCTGATTGGCTGCTGTTCATTTCTTCATTTTTTTTAATTTTTTTACCTGCAGCTGGGAGCAGTATAACTTTTTACACAGAACTTACTCTGGTGAGCTGAGGAAATTGTGAGGTAAAATATCTTCCTTTTTTACATAGAGATACTCAGGTGATATTTTCCTGTCAGCTTTTTACAGTTATACTGCATCAGTTTCAAGTAATTTAGCATATGAGTATTATGTCCCTTTAAGCACATTAATCTAGAAAGTTGACTGGATTCTGGTAGAATAGTTTCAGCTACTGTTACCTTCAATCAATTGGGATCCCTATTGTGACATATTCTGAAATGTTCAGAAACACTTTGTGAGGTTAGACCCTCCTTAATGTTCTTTCTCTGCTCATAAACCATGTGTTTAATTTTCCTTTTTGTTCTTCCTACATAGATTTTATTACAGCTGCAAGAAAGAACTTATACAACAAATGCGGAAATATAAGTGGCCCTTCCTATTGCATTGTAATTTTGGGATTCATTCCAATTGGATATAGAGTTGCCCCTCTTGATTCCACCACATATACAGCAATTTTTTCTACCATATTTGTATGTCCTGTTATTTAGACCCAACCACCCCAATAAACCTCCTTCATTATTTTTATCCTTCTTTTCCATTTTTAATTTTGATGGGGCAAGGATGTTTTTTTTATTTCTATTCTTTTTAAAGGGATATAAAATAAGTTGGGATAGGGACAAAATATAATAATATGTACTTTAATTGCTTTACCTGATAATGTATACTGCAGTGCCTCACCATTAACCCTTTCTTTTAAGATTCTGAACTGTAAAGCTCTAACTCCCCCCCCCCCCCCCCCCCACATTTCCTTCTATGGCTGTATCTATATCTATTGTTGCTTTGGTAGAATGCAAAAGTGCATAGGGATTATCTGCTGGAGCATGCATAGAAGCTGTGAACTCAGTTGAAATACAATGCCTGTGTCTAAACACTGATATGAGGAGGTGGAGCAGACTGCTCCAGACAGCATGGCTATTTAAGTATTTTTGCTTATTTTTCAGAATTATTTTAAAATACTTGCCAGCAATTTTCAAACATGTTTTTTTATGCAAACTATTTTTACATAATTAGCCCTTTTTGGCACTTTACAGATAACTGTGGCCTTCCTATTTAATGTTTCCCCTAACACTGGAGCTGCTTTAAAAATATCCCAGTGTTTGTTCAAAGTGGATCTGATAAATCCTGCTCCTGTACTGTATGTTGTGATAAATTTAATATTATCATTTTTCTCTGATTCATTTTATGAATGTGCCCCAAATGTCCCCAAAATACAGTGGTTTGTATTTTATTAAAAAAATAGAAAATTGTAGCATTTTTATTTTTTAATAAAATAACTACAATAGGCAGTTTTTGAGGGCTAAGGCTGGCGGTTTGGGGTGTTTAAAGTGCCTTTATTTTGTGGTCTATGGGAACTGTGTGCTCCCAGTAAATATATATGCATATTCTTATATACAAATAAATATATATGTATAAAATCATGTACATATATATCTATAATTTGCTGCCATTGCTGCGCGACTAACCCCCTTCGGTTTGCAGGGGTTAAACACACAGTAGATGTCATAATCCCATGAGGGGGCTCTGATATAGGGAACTGTTGTACTGAGGTACCAGGTTCAGGCTTCTGTGATTTACTCTTTCTTGGCATAGTAGTACACAAAAGGAGATTGACCCAAGACAATCAGGGTATGTTTAGGATGTTTATTACACTGGAACAGAATGGCAGAATACAGGTATCACCGAAGAGATACTTGGTTTCATGAACAAACTGTGCATACATCGGTATCAGAGCAGGGGAACTTGGTTTCAGGATCAAGCATACACCGTTATCAGAGTCCTGACATTGAGTCTGTTAAATAAACTATAGGTCAAAACCAGGAATACAGCCAAAATACCTTTGGAGAATCTGAATGAGTAGACAGGTAAACTGACCAAAGGAGAATCCGGTAGAATAGTCACGTCACAAGCCAAGGTAAAAAAGACTGGAAGTTTAAATCTGGTAACACAGGAACAGAAACACCTACACAGGAGTAAACGTCACAATGCAAGAGCCCTGGTTGAACCATCAGTCTGCCTTAAATAGCAGGCTGATTGCTGAAATTATCTGCAGGTGGAGCAGGAGAGCAAACAGCTTCAGGCAACAAGACTCCAAGAATGCTCTGGGAAAGCAAAGCCCTCTGGTGGCTTAGGGTGCAAAACAGCAACCAAGAGTCAGCAGCATACTAGAAATCTGGAGTCCTAGGTTCAATCCTGTGAATGGATGTTACAGTCGAGCAGGGTTGATAGTCATAAAATTACTTCCTCAATCAGATTAGAACATGTCATTTTTCAACTATTGTGGCCCTTTAAGAATGCACTACCTAAATAAAGGAATTGATAAAATATGGAATTAAAAGAACTATGTACTATTTTCAGTATGTAAATATAATAATATTAATAATATTAAAAATAATAAACTTTTCGGAAGGAAGTAGACATTGGGAGGTACTGCCCTTAATGACTTACTGAACAAACCACCATTGCATAGCAGGATGTACATAACAGGAAGCAGTTGAGCCAGGAATAGAGTAGGCATTTTGCAGAAGTTATATGTTTTTAAAAGACTTACAGGGCAAGGGGTGGCGTAAAAGCTAGAAGTAAAAAACACAGAGGCGACCCAATGGCCTAGTACCAAACACACAGGGTGGATATAAGTATGCAAGAAATATACTCCCAAACTAACTGCACCCTAAGGTGCAAGAAAGCGATCTGGACCCTCACAGTTGCCCAGCAAACTGAATAAGCACAGCCGGAAATCCAAAGAGGAATCCTTGCCTGTGGGGTCCAAGTGTTCCTAGAAGGAGGGATACAGAGCCAACATAGCCAAGCACAGTTTTGTACAGAATGTGTGTATAAAGGAAATAGGCACACTTACATATTTCTAAGCACCTCCAGGTGCAATAATAACCACAGGCTGGAGCTTCTCAGCCGCCCAGCACTCCACCTTCTAGGAACACTTGGACCCCACAGGCGAGGATTCCTCTTAGGATTTCCGGCTGCGCTTATTCAGTTTGCTGGGCAACTGTGAGGTATCAGTCTGCTTTCTTGCACCTTAGGGTGCAGTTTGTTTCTGAGTATATTTCTTGAATTCTTACTGTATATCCACCCTGTGTGTTTGGTACTAGGCCATTGGGCACCTCTGTGTTTATTTCTTCTAGACTCATTGTATCATCAGGATCCTGACCCTCCTATGACAGAGAGCTGACCATCACATCTTTTTGGAGCTATTTTCATTTTTTGGACATTATTGGTTGTATGGACTCTTATTTATTATTTATTATTATTTTTTTTTGGTTGAAGGAACACTCTTATTTTATCAGATTCCTTTTGTTGAATGTTTTACATTGATGATTTGATGCTGTTTTTTTATTGTGATATAATCATTAAGAGCGCCCCCTAGACGATTGGTGTGTTATTACACACTATATCTATTTTTTTGTGGCGTAAAAGCTGACATGATAGAGACATCAGAGTATAGCAATATTAGAGTGCTGTGTAGCAATGACTAGCAATGGCAACAAAGAGAGTGACATTTACAAAACAGGAAATAACACAACTTTTTTGCAAAATTAAGTGTAAAATATAATTTTTTTTGTAGATTTAATTTTTAAACTTAAAAGAACAGCTACAATATAGATATACATATAATCTATAATTACAGCAAGCTTGTCCTAACCACAACATACATTTTACTAACATATCTTCTTCTGAAAGACAAAACCACTTCCTTACCTTAGTGATAAAAGTCTTTCTTGTGTTCCAGTTGTTTTTTTAGCTTCTGCATATAAACACGTACGCACCCACATGCACTCACAGTATATAGTTAATAAAAAAAACTGATCATTAATGGTGATATTTCTGCACATTATGTATAATTGGAAACCTTTCTGTTGTTGCGTGTATTTTTATCGTTGGTGGATAAAACCATGATCAGCAAACTTCACAAATTAGGGGAAATAGTAATTGCTTTGTTCTTTACTATAAATGTTGTGTATAAAATAAATTAGATATAATATAAATAGTTATAATGAGGAATTATATGTTTCGATACTAAACACACTTGTGGAATATATTGACCACATGAACCTCCGCTAAAAAAAATATTTCATCATTAATGGTGATATTTCTGCACATTATGTATAAAATAAATTAGATATAATATAAATAGTTATAATGAGGAATTATATGTTTCGATACTAAACACACTTGTGGAATATATTTTTTATGGTACTTTATTAGAGAGATGATCTCTGTGGAAAGGTATAAATTAATATGAAACTATATAAAGGATGATTGCTAAGATGGTACCTTATGTAAGAAATAACAAAACAAAAAAAACTATGTGGTTGAACACAACTTTGGGTTTTTGGCAGATAATGATTTCTGGGGCCCGATCCGATATGCAGCGTTGCCCGCAAAAGCTGGCGACGCCAAATTTTGCGCTTGTTTGGTAGCACATATACGGCGTAACCTAGAAGTTACGCTTGTATATTTCTGCCTTCGGCCGTAGTTTTTTGGGCCATAGACAGGTATACCAAACCAGCGCAGTTTGGTATCCAATATACAGCGTAAGGACTTACGTGGCGAAAATGGAGAAATCTTACTCCATTTTCACCTCGCCACAATTTGCAGGCGTAGTAAGCCTTACACTGTGTATTGACCACATGAACCTCCGCTAAAAAAAATATTTCATCACTAATGGTGATATTTCTGCACAGTATGTATAATTGGAAACCTTTCTGTTGTTGCGTGTATTTTTATCGTTGGTGGATAAAACCATGATCAGCAAACTTCACAAATTAGGGGAAATAGTAATTGCTTTGTTCTTTACTATAAATGTTGTGTATAAAATAAATTAGATATAATATAAATAGTTATAATGAGGAATTATATGTTTCGATACTAAACACACTTGTGGAATATATTGACCACATGAACCTCCGCTAAAAAAAATATTTCATCATTAATGGTGATATTTCTGCACATTATGTATAAAATAAATTAGATATAATATAAATAGTTATAATGAGGAATTATATGTTTCGATACTAAACACACTTGTGGAATATATTTTTTATGGTACTTTATTAGAGAGATGATCTCTGTGGAAAGGTATAAATTAATATGAAACTATATAAAGGATGATTGCTAAGATGGTACCTTATGTAAGAAATAACAAAACAAAAAAAACTATGTGGTTGAACACAACTTTGGGTTTTTGGCAGATAATGATTTCTGGGGCCCGATCCGATATGCAGCGTTGCCCGCAAAAGCTGTCGACGCCAAATTTTGCGCTTGTTTGGTAGCACATATACGGCGTAACCTAGAAGTTACGCTTGTATATTTCTGCCTTCGGCCGTAGTTTTTTGGGCCATAGACAGGTATACCAAACCAGCGCAGTTTGGTATCCAATATACAGCGTAAGGACTTACGTGGCGAAAATGGAGAAATCTTACTCCATTTTCACCTCGCCACAATTTGCAGGCGTAGTAAGCCTTACACTGTGTATTGACCACATGAACCTCCGCTAAAAAAAATATTTCATCACTAATGGTGATATTTCTGCACATTATGTATAATTGGAAACCTTTCTGTTGTTGCGTGTATTTTTATCATTGGTGGATAAAACCATGATCAGCAAACTTCACAAATTAGGGGAAATAGTAATTGCTTTGTTCTTTACTATAAATGTTGTGTTTAAAATAAATTAGATATAATATAAATAGTTATAATGAGGAATTATATGTTTCGATACTAAACACACTTGTGGAATATATTTTTTATGGTACTTTACCGAAAGCAAAATTAGAGAGATGATCTCTGTGGAAAGGTATAAATTAATATGAAACTATATAAAGGATGATTGCTAAGCTGGTACCTTATGTAAGAAATAACGAAACAAAAAAAACTATGCGGTTGAACACAACTTTGGGTTTTTGGCAGATAATGATTTCTGGGGCCCGATCCGATATGCAGCGTTGCCCGCAAAAGCCGGCGACGCCAAATTTTGCGCTTGTTTGGTAGCACATATACGGCGTAACCTAGAAGTTACGCTTGTATATTTCTGCCTTCGGCCGTAGTTTTTTGGGCCATAGACAGGTATACCAAACCAGCGCAGTTTGGTATCCAATATACAGCGTAAGGACTTACGTGGCGAAAATGGAGAAATCTTACTCCATTTTCACCTCGCCACAAATTGCAGGCGTAGTAAGCCTTACACTGTGTATCGGAGCCCCGTAACTCCCTAAACTACCTGTAAAATAAAACCTAACACCTAACGCATGCGCAATGTCTATCTACTTGTCAACCGCGATCCCCCGCCGTAATCACTAATAAAGTATTTAACCCCTAAACCGCCGCTCCCGGACCTCGCCGCCACCTACATTAAATGTCTAACCCCTTAATGTGATCCCCTACACCGCCGCCATCTACATTACCTACCCCCTAATGTGAGCCCCTTACACCGCCGCCATCTACATTACCTACCCCCTAATGTGAGCCCCTTACACCGCCGCCATCTACATTACCTACCCCCTAATGTGAGCCCCTACACCGCCGCCATCTACATTACCTACCCCCTAATGTGAGCTCCTACCCCGCCGCCAGCTATATTAAAATTATTATCCCCTAATTTAATCCCCCTACCCCGCCGCCAGCTATATTAAATACATTAACCCCTAATCTAATCCCACTATACCGCCGCCACCTACATTAAATTATTAACCCCTAATCTAATCCCACTATACCGCCACCACCTATATTAAATTATTAACCCCTAATCTAATCCCACTATACTGCCGCCACATATATTAAATTATTAACCCCTAATCTAATCCCACTATACCGCCGCCACCTATATTAAATTATTAACCCCTAATCTAATCCCACTATACCGCCGCCACCTATATTAAATTATTTAACCCCTAAAATACTAAACTATCCCTACCACTAAACCTAAGTCTAACCCTATAAATAGCCCTGAAAAGGGCTTTTTGCGTGGCATTACCCCAAAGTAAACAGCTCTATTGCCAGCCCTTAAAAGGACTTTTTGCGGGCCATTGCCCTAAAGTAATCAGCTCTTTTACCAGCCCTTAAAAGGGCTTTTGGCGGGGCTTTGTCACAAAGTAATCAGCACTTTTGCATCTAATCTAAATCCCCCTACACCGCCGCAACCTATAATAAATGTATTACCCCCTAATCTAATCCCCCTACACCGCCGCCACCTATATTAAATACATTACCCCCTAATCTAATCCCACTATACCACCGCCACCTATATTAACTATATTAACCCTAATTATATTAGGGTTAATATAATTATTATATTATATATATTAACTATATTAACCCTAATTATATTAGGGTTAATATAGTTAATATAGTTATTATATTATTATATTATATATATATATATATATATATATATATATATATATATATATATATATATTAAGTATAATAACCCTATTTATTTTACAGGTAACTTGTTATTTATTTTAACTAGGTACAATAGCTATTAAATAGTTAATAACTATTTAATAGCTACCTTGTTAAAATAATTACCAATTTACCTGTAAAATAAATCCTAACCTAAGTTACAAATACACCTACACTATCAATAAATTAAATAAACTACAAATATCTAAACTAAAATACAATTAAATACACTAAACTAAATTACAAAAAAAACAAACACTAAATTACAAAAAATAATAAAGCCCCTCAAAATAAAAAAATGCCCTACCCTATTCTAAATTAAAAATTAACCAGCTTTTTTACCAGCCCTTAAAAGGGCTTTTTGTGGGGCATGCCCCAAAGTAAACAGCTCTTTTGCCTGTAATAAAAAACACAATACCACCCCCCAACATTACAACCCACCACCCACATAACCCTACTCTAAACCCACCCAACCCCCCTTAAAAAAAACCTAACATTAAGCCCCAGAAGATCTCCCTTCCTTGAGTCGTCTTCACCCAGCCGGGCCGAACTCTTCAACCAATCCGGGCGATGTTTTCATCCAAGCGGCAAAGAAGAAGTCTTCCATCCGGGCGATGTCTTCATCCAATCGGCAAAGAAGAAGTCTTCCATCCGGGCGATGTCTTCATCCAAGCGGCAAAGAAGAGGTCTTCCATTGGGGTGAAGTTTTCCTCCAAGCGGCATCTTCAATCTTCTTTCTTCAGCCCTCCTACGCGGAACATCCAGTAGGCACGACGACTGAATGATGAATGAAGTTTCCTTTAAATGACGTCATCCAAGATGGCGTCCGTCGAATTCCGCAAAAAGCCGTCGACGCCAAATTTTGTGCTGGTTTGGTATCACATATACGGCGTAACCTAGAAGTTACGCTCGTATATTTCTGCCTTCGACCGTAGTTTTTTGGGCCATAGACAGGTATACCAAACCAGCGCTGGTTTGGTATCCAATATACAGCGTAAGGACTTACGTGGCGAAAATGGAGAAATCTTACTCCATTTTCACCTCGCCACAAAATGCAGGCGTAGTAAGCCTTACACTGTGTATCGGAGCCCCATAACTCCCTAAACTACCTGTAAAATAAAACCTAACACCTAACGCATGCGCAATGTCTATCTACCTGTCAACCGCGAACTGCTAAAAAAAACCTAACAGCTAACGCATGCGCAATGTCTATCTACCTGTCAACCGCGATCCCCGCCGCAATCACTAATAAAGTATTTAACCCCTAAACCGCTGCTCCCGGACCCCGCCACCGCCTACATTAAATGTCTAACCCCCTAATGTGATCCCTTACACCGCCGCCATCTACATTACCTACCCCCTAATGTGAGCCCCTTACACCACCGCCATCTACATTACCAACCCCCTAATGTGAGCCCCTTACACCGCCGCCATCTACATTACCTACCCCCTAATGTGAGCCCCTACACCGCCGCCATCTACATTACCTACCCCCTAATGTGAGCTCCTACCCCGCCGCCAGCTATATTAAAATTATTAACCCCTAATCTAATCCCCCTACCCTGCCGCCAGCTATATTAAATACATTAACCCTTAATCTAATCCCACTATACCACCGCCACCTATATTAAATTATTAACCCCTAATCTAATCCCACTATACCGCCGCCACCTATATTAAATTATTAACCCCTAATCTAATCCCACTATACCGCCGCCACCTATATTAAATTATTAACCCCTAATCTAATCCCACTATACCGCCGCCACCTATATTAAATTATTAACCCCTAATCTAATCCCACTATACCGCCGCCACCTATATTAAATTATTTAACCCCTAAAGTACTAAACTATCCCTACCACTAAACCTAAGTCTAAGCCTACAATTATATTAGGGTTAATATAGTTAATATAGTTATTATATTATATATATTAACTATATTAACCCTATTTATATTAGGGTTAATATGGTTAATATAGCTATTATATTATTATATTATATATATATATATATATATTAAGTATAATAACCCTATTTATTTTACAGGTAACTTGGTATTTATTTTAACTAGGTACAATAGCTAATAAATAGTTAATAACTATTTAATAGCTATCTTGTTAAAATAATTACCAATTTACCTGTAAAATAAATCCTAACCTAAGTTACAAATACACCTACACTATCAATAAATTAAATAAACTGCAAATATCTAAACTAAAATACAATTAAATACACTAAACTAATTTACAAAAAAAAACACACTAAATTACAAAAAATAAAAAAAGATTACAAGAATTTTAAGATAATTACACCTATTCTAAGCCCCCTAATAAAATAATAAAGCCCCCCAAAATAAAAAAAATGCCCTACCCTATGCTAAATTAAAAATTAACCAGCTCTTTTACCAGCCTTAAAAGGGCTTTTTGCGGGGCATGCCCCAAAGTAAACAGCTCTTTTGCCTGTAATAAAAAACACAATACCACCCCCCAACATTACAACCCACCACCCACATACCCCTACTCTAAACCCACCCAAACCCCCCCTTAGAGAAACCTAACACTAAGCCCCAGAAGATTTCCCTACCTTGAGTCGTCTTCACCTAGCCGGGCCGAACTCTTCATCCAATCCGGGCGATGTCTTCATCCAAGCGGCAAAGAAGAAGTCTTCCATCCAGGCGATGTCTTCATCCAAGCGGCAAAGAAGAAGTCTTCCATCCAGGCGATGACTTTTAGACATGTGCATGGCAAAAAAATTCGGTTCTGTTCGTATTGATTCTGATTTTTTCGAATTTCGGTTCGGAGCGATTCGAATTCGGAAAAATTTGAATCGATTCGGTTCAGATTTGTTTCGAATTCATTCGGATTCGATTAAATTCGGTTCGGATTTGTTTCGGATTCATTCGTATTCGAATAAATTCGTCTGGATTCGGTTTGGTTCGGAAATTCGGAATTTCGATAAGTGTTAGGTGGGATTAGACTAGTATTATGTACTGTATATTAGGTGTAACCCATAGCAGAGTGATATAACCTAATATACTGTACAATACTAGTGTAATCCATGGCCATCCGAATCTACTGAATAAATCCGAATAAATCCAAAGTAATTCGGATTTATTCGGTAGATTTGGCACTATTTTAATTCGAAAATTCGGTTCGATCTGAATCTCCGAAATTGCAGAATTTTCCGAATTTCCGAATCGAACCGAGCCAAATCGCACATGTCTAGTCTTCATCCAAGCGGCAAAGAAGAGGTCCTCCATCGGGGCGAAGTTTTCCTCCAAACGGCATCTTCAATCTTCTTTCTTCAGCCCTCGTACGTGGAACATCCAGCAGGCCCGACGACTGAACGACGAATGAAGTTTCCTTTAAATGACGTCATCCAAGATGGCGTCCGTCGAATTCCGCAAAAGCGGGCAACGCCAAATTTTGCGCTGGTTTGGTATCACATTTATGGTGTAACCTAGAAGTTACGCTTGTATATTTCTGCCTTCGGCCGTAGTTTTTTGGGCCATAGACAGGTATACCAAACCAGGGCAGTTTGGTATCCAATATACAGCGTAAGGACTTACGTGGCAAAAATGGAGAAATCTTACTCCATTTTCACCTCGCCACAAATTGCAGGCGTAGTAAGCCTTACGCTGTGTATCGGAGCCCCGCAACTCCCTAAACTACCTGTAAAATAAAACCTAACACCAAATGCATGCGCAATGTCTATCTACCTGTCAACCGCGAACTGCTAAATAAAACCTAACGCATGCACAATGTCTATCTACCTGTCAACTGTGATCCCCCGCCGCAATCACTAATAAAGTATTTAACCCCTAAACCGCCGCTCCCGGACCCCGCCGCCACCTACATTAAATGTCTAACCCCCTAATGTGATCCCCTACACCGCCGCCATCTACATTACCTACCCCCTAATGTGAGCCCCTTACACCACCGCCATCTACATTACCTACCCCCTAATGTGAGCCCCTTACACCGCCGCCATCTACATTACCTACCCTCTAATGTGAGCCCCTACACCGCCACCATCTACATTACCTACCCCCTAATGTGAGCTCCTACCCCGCCGCCAGCTATATTAAAATTATGAACCCCTAATCTAATCCCCCTACCCCGCCGCCAGCTATATTAAATACATTAACCCCTAATCTAATCCCACTATACCACCGCCACCTATATTAAATTATTAACCCCTAATCTAATCCCACTATACCGCCGCCACCTATATTAAATTATTAACCCCTAATCTAATCCCACTATACCGCCGCCACCTATATTAAATTATTAACCCCTAATCTAATCCCACTATACCGCCGCCACCTATATTAAATTATTAACCCCTAATCTAATCCCACTATACCGCCGCCACCTAAATTAAATTATTAACCCCTAATCTAATCCCACTATACCGCCGCCACCTATATTAAATTATTTAACCCCTAAAATACTAAATTATCCCTACCACTAAACCTAAGTCTAACCCTACAAATAGCCCTGAAAAGGGCTTTTTGCGTGGCATTACCCCAAAGTAAACAGCTCTATTGCCAGCCCTTAAAAGGGCTTTTTGCGGGCCATTGCCCTAAAGTAATCAGCTCTTTTACCAGCCCTTAAAAGGGCTTTTGGCGGGGCTTTTTCACAAAGTAATCAGCTCTTTCGCATCTAATCTAAATCCCCCTATACCGACGCCACCTATAATAAATGTATTACCCCCTAATCTAATCCCCCTACACTGCCGCCACCTATATTAAATACATTACCCCCTAATCTAATCCCACTATACCGCCGCCACCTATATTAACTATATTAACCCTAATTATATTAGGGTTAATATAGTTAATATAGTTATTATATTATATATATTAACCCTAATTATATTAGGGTTAATATAGTTAATATAGTTATTATATTATTATATTATATATATATATATATATATATATATATATATATATATTAAGTATAATAACCCTATTTATTTTACAGGTAACTTGGTATTTATTTTAACTAGGTACAATAGCTATTAAATAGTTAATAACTATTTAATAGCTACCTTGTTAAAATAATTACCAATTTACCTGTAAAATAAATCCTAACCTAAGTTACAAATAAACCTCCACTATCAATAAATTAAATAAACTACAAATATCTAAACTAAAATACAATTAAATACACTAAACTAAATTACAAAAAAAACAAAACACTAAATTACAAAAAATAAAAAAAGATTACAAGAATTTTAAGCTAATTACACCTATTCTAAGCCCCCTAATAAAATAATAAAGCCCCGTAAAATAAAAAAATGCTCTACCCTATTCTAAATTAAAAATTAGCCAGCAATTTCACCAGCCCTTAAAAGGGCTTTTTGCGGGGCATGCTCCAAAGTAAACAGCTCTTTTGCCTGTAATAAAAAACACAATACCACCCCCCAACATTACAACCCACCACCCACATACCCCTACTCTAAATCCACCCAAACCCCCCCTTAAAAAAACCTAACACTAAGCCCCAGAAGATCTCCCTACCTTGAGTCGTCTTCACCCAGCCGGGCCGAACTCTTCATCCAATCCGGGAGATGTCTTCATCCAAGCAGCAAAGAAGAAGTCTTCCATCCAGGCGATGTCTTCATGCAAGCGGCAAAGAAGAAGTCTTCCATCCAGGTGATGTCTTCATCCAAGCGGCAAAGAAGAGGTCCTCCATCTGGGAGAAGTTTTCCTCCAAGCAGCATCTTCAATCTTCTTTCTTCAGCCCTACTATGCGGAACATCCAGCAGGCCCGACGTCATCCAAGATGGCGTCCGTCGAATTCCGATTGGCTGATAGGATTCTATCAGCCAATCGGAATTAAGGTAAGAAAATCTGATTGGCTGATTCAATCAGCCAATCAGATTCAAGTTCAATCCGATTGGCTTATTACCTATCTACAATTATTAACCCCTAATCTGCCGCCCCCAACGTCGCCGCTACTATATTAAATGTAACCCCTAAACCTAAGTTTAACCCTAACACCCCCCTATCAAATCTATTTTTAATAAATCTAAATAAAATTACTATAATTAAATAAATTATTCCTATTTAAAACTAAATACTTACCTATAAAATAAACCCTAATATAGCTACAATATAACTAATAGTTACATTATAGCTATTTTAGGATTTATTTTTATTTTACAGGCAACTTTGTATTTATTTTAACTAGGCACAATAGTTATTAAATAGTTATTAACTATTTAATAGCTAACTAGCTAAAATAAATACAAAAGTACCTGTAAAATAAACCCTAACCTAAGTTACAATTACACCTAACACTACTCTATAATTAAATTAATTACCTAAACTACCTACAATTAAATACAATTAAATTAAATAAGCTAAATTACGAGAAAAAACAAATACTAAATTACAGAAAATAAAAAAGAAATTACAATATTTTAAACTAATTACACCTAATCTAATCCCCCTAATAAAATAAAAAAGCCCCCCAAAATAATAAAATTCCCTTCCCTACACTAAATTTCAAATAGCCCTTAAAAGGGCCTTTTGCTGGGTATTGCACCAAAGTAATCAGCTCTTTTACCAGCCCTTAAAAGGGCTTTTTGCGGGGCATTGCCCCAAAGTAATCAGCTCTTTTACCTGTAAAAGAAAGAAATACAATCCCCCCCCCCCCCCACATTACAACCCACCACCCACTCACCCCTACTCTAAAACCCACCCGATCCCCCCTTTAAAAAAACCTAACACTACCCCATTGAAGATCACCCTACCTTGAGCCGTTGTCACCCAGCCAGGCACCAGTGGTCATCCGATGGTGCAGAAGAGGACATCCGGACCGGCAGAAGTCTTCATCCTATCCGGGCAGAAGAGGATATCCGGACCGGCTGACATCTTCATCCAAGCGGCATCTTCTATCTTCATCCATCCGACGAGGAACAGCTCCATCTTGAAGACCTCCGGCGCAGAACATCCTTGTCGGCCGACGGACTAACGACGAATGAATATTCCTTTAAATGATGTCATCCAAGATGGCGTCCCTCGAATTCTGATTGGCTGATAGGATTCTATCAGCCAATCGGAATTAAGGTAGGAAAAATCCGATTGGTTGATTTAATCAGCCAATCTGATTGAAGTTCAATCCGATTGGCTGATTGGAACAGCCAATAGAATGCGAGGTCAATCCGATTGGCTGATTGGATCATCCAATCGGATTGAACTTCAATCTGATTGGCTGATTGAATCAGTCAATCAGATTTTTCCTACCTTAATTCCGATTGGCTGATAGGATTCTATCAGCCAATCAGAATTTGAGGGACGCCATCTTGGATGACATCACTTAAAGGAACCATCATTCGTCGTTAGTCGTCGGAAGGAAGAGGATGCTCCGCTTCGGATGTCTTGAAGATGGACCCGCTCCGCGACGGAAGGATGAAGATAGAAGATGCCGCCTGGATGAAGACTTCAGCTGGATGGAAGACCTCTTCTGCCCTACTTGGATGGATGAAGAATTTGGCTCGGCTGGGTGAAGACGACTCAAGGTAGGGAGATCTTCAGGGGGTTAGTGTTAGGTTTTTTTAAGGGGGGTTTGGGTGGGTTAAAATAGGGGTATGTGGGTGGTGGGTTGTAATGTTGGGGGGGTATTGTATTTTTATTTGCAGGTAAAAGAGCTGATTACTTTGGGGCAATGCCCCGCAAAAAGCCCTTTTAAGGGCTGGTAAAAGAGCTGATTACTTTTGTAATTTAGAATAGGGTAGGGAATTTTATTATTTTGGGGGGCTTTTTTATTTTATTATAGGGCTTAGATTAGGTGTAATTAGATTAAAATTCTTGTAATATTTTTTTATATTTTGTAATTTAGTGTTTTTTTTGTATTATAGTTTAGTTTATTTAATTATATTTTAGTTTAGATAATTGTAGTTAATTTATTTAATTAATTTATTGATAGTGTAGTGTTAGGTGTATTTGTAACTTAGGATAGGATTTATTTTACTGGTAATTTTGTACTTATTTAAACTAGGTAGCTATTAAATAGTTATTAACTATTTTTTTTAACGTTTTTCAAGCTTCCCGCTACCGTAAGCAATGCTGGTATTGAGGGTTGAAGTGGCGATAAATTTGGCTCAACGCTCACTTTTCAGAGCCTAACACAGCCATTCAGAAAACTCTAAATACCAGCGTTGTTTAAAGGGAGCGGTAAGAAAAAAAGGAGCGTTAGAGCTGCAGGTTTTTACCGACAAAACTCTAAATCTAGGCGTTAGTATATTAAATCTCTGATTATCATTATATATAATTTAAATGATAGCAGTGTTTTCTTTTGTGGGTGTCTATAGATGTGGAATTTAGCTACTTATAAGATACTAAATTCCTGAATAAATGTACCCATTTATATATATATATATATATATATATATATATATATATATATATATATATATATATATATATATATATATATATATATATATATATATATATATACATTTATATATATATATATATATATATATATTTATTTATATACATACACACACAGTGTATGTATATATATATATATATATATATATATATATATATATATATACTACTTACAGTTCACCTTTCTGAGTGCAGTGCAGACAGTTTAGAGTGAATTGCTGCCCTCTTAGTTAAACTTTAAAATCAAGGTGGGTAGGTGACATATTTTATTTTTACTCTGTTTTTTTCCAGTGTAGTGAGTGTTAACCTGATATAACCACAAAGGGTTTTTGCTTTTTTCACTTGGCTATCTCAGCATAGCCTACATTTCATAGAAACACAACTCATATTTATATATGTAGGTCTGATGTATATAGTTTTTACAGATGCTTAAACCTCAAGGACCAAGTTAGACCAGAATGTGGTTATGACCTAAATGACTGAATGTTACCAAATGACTGTACATGTAACACTTGAGGTTGACACATGGGTAGTTCCAATGCATAATGTCAGTTTAACCTATTCAAATTCTGTGGGCCAGATTACTAGTGGAGCGCTAACATTTGCGTGCGAGCGAAAAGGGGTTCATCGTTGGGTTTACTGCTGGTATTACGAGTTGAAAGTAAACGCGATTGCTTAAGCACAATTACAATTTACTCTTGAATGATTACCGCGTCCTCAGAGCTCTGGTTAACTGTTTAGAGAGAGAAAAAGTGTCACAAAGCACAACAAAAATACATTACAAAGTGCAGTTACACACTAATAAAAAATATTCAATTAAAATATTGTACACAAAAGTTATAAAGGCTCAAAGATATTAGATCTCAGGTGTTAGAAACAAAAAGGCAGACAAAGGGCTTTAAAATTGCGATACATACACATACCGTTCATCTCTAAAAATGTATATATACTATATATATATATGTCTATGTGTGTACATATGCATTTATGTATTTATATGTGAATATATGTATTTACAAACATATATACACATATAAATACATAAATACATATGTACACACATAGATATATAGAAGTGCATTGGAGCCCTTAGCAGTTAAGTAGAAGAAAACATGAAAAAACATTTATGCAAAATTCATATTTAATAAAGTGTTATACTGTGTATTTACTGTAAACATTTCACATTACTATGTTCTACACATAGCAGAATATCTTCTATGTATTTATTAATAGATATTCTTATATATATAGGGCCGTGGAATGTAAGGCAGTGAGTGCATGTTGTGTGTGTGGCAACAATGTTGCCATGTTGTGGGGTGGGTCTTCTTACTTTTATAAGCCTGGAATATTGTATCCTCTTCCTGGCCTGGTGTTGCTGTGTTCTCTGCTCTGATGATCGTCATGGAGTGTTCCCGCCCTTCTTCGGTACCAGAGGTACAGGGCTTCTGTGTTTCCAAGCGCACCTATTGGCTGTTTAAATCAGCCAGTAGGATTTCAGTAGCTCTCATCCTATTAGCTGATTTGAATTTGAAGAATCAAATTAGCCAATAGGAATTCAAGGGACACCCCATCTTTAATAGCGTACATTGAATTCAATATTCAGAGTACGGCGGAGATCGTACGAAGAGGATCCTCCACACTCTATGGCTCCGCGGTTGCCGGTCTTCAGTTCCAAAGTCGCCGGTCTTCAGTTCTAGGATCGCCGGTCTTCAGTTCAAGGGTCGCTGGTCTTCAGCTCCATGGTCATCGGTCTTCAGCTCCGCCCTCCACTCCACGCCGGATTGTTCCTGTAAGAAGAAAGAAGAGGTCGCCGCTTGGAAGAAGACTTCACCGCCTGTGACAGGACCTTCACCGCAGGACTTCAGGAATGGTGAGTACTAACGTGGTATTATATTAGCGTTTTTTTAAGGTTTTTTTTGGGAGGGTTTGTTTTATTTAGATTAGGGATGGGCAGTAAAAGAGCTAAATGCCTTTTTAAGGGCAATTCCCAAACAAATGCCCTTTTCAGGGCAATGGGTAGTTTAGGTTTTTTAGTGTTAGGTTCTTTTATTTTGGGGGGTTTTTACTGTTAGGGGGGGACTTTGTGTATTTTTTGTAAAAGAGCTCATTATCTTGGGGCAATGCCCTGCAAAAAGCCCTATTAAGGGCTACTGGTAGTTTATTCTTAGAGTAGGGGTGTTTTTATTTGGGGGGGGGCTTTTTTATTTTCATAGGTATTAGGTTTAATTTGGTAAAATTTGGTAATTTGATTTTTTATTTTCTGTAATGTTAGCCTTTTTTATTTTTTGTAAATTTACGGCTAGATTACAAGTTTTGCGTTATGAGCGGTGCAGTGTTAACTTGCACGTTATTGTCACCGTTCACTTTCCTACAGTGCTGGTATTACAGGTTTTTCTATACCCGGCGTTAAAAGACAAAAAGTGAGCGTAGAGCAAAATTGTGCTCCATACCGCACTCCAATACCAGCGCTGCTTAAGTCAGCGATGAGCTGAATGTACGTGCTCATGCACAATTTCCCCATAGACATCAATGGGGAGAGCTGGCTGAAAAAAAGCCTAACACCTGCAATAAAGCAGCGTAAAGCTCCGTAACTCAGCCCCATTGATTCCTATGGGGAAACTAAATTTATGTTTACACCTAACACCCTAACATGAATAAAAAAAAGGAAAAAAATAGCTGATTCTCACACTAATATTAAATGAAATAAGCTTTAATCCATGTTGATTAAAAATAGGAGACAAAAAGCACAGGACAAACAGAACGCAGCCAAGCAGAAACGTCTGACCGGTTTCGGTCACACAGGACCGTAATCATAGACATAATTGTACACACATGTTGCTACCCTTAATAAGGGTTAAAAACACACTGATTGGTTAATAACAAATGCTGCGTAATAAACACCTACAAAACATATAGATGTAATGCTAGTGATAAGATAAGAACCTATAGACAATATATAAAGACCTGAAATATGTCAAAAAAACACAGATATTAGATAACAAAGATAACATAGAAACAGTTATATAACAGTTGGGTATGTCAAAGAAAGGGAATAGACACAAAGGATTATGCTCACATTGATATCATGGACACAGTCAAATAGCAGCAAAAAATGGAATAGATTTTACATTAAATAGTCAGTATATCCTAAATCAGAAACTACAAAAATAAATCATAAAGTACCTTATTCTATATTGCCTCTAACAGCAATGATGAGTAAAGTCAAAAAATGTGAATAAACTACATATGGTAATAAAAGTTACAAAGTAACCTGCTATTTCTAGAGGTATATAATTAGGTCTAAAAAAACACCAATTCATGGAAAAAATTCCAAATAATACTATTATACACTGTAATATTACACTTCACATCAAATACCATATAACTCATAATGCTGAAAATGGTACAAATATAAAGAACAAGTGTGTAGTCACTAACTTATCTGTGCCTACAGTACACAGTAGTGTGAATATAAAGACTATTGATAATTCAGCTTAAATCTTAAACTCAGATGGTGACTGACTTATCTGTGCCAAAAGTTTAGAATGTCATGTTCAGAATTGAAACCCACTGGCACCAAGCAATTTAACTTAAATATCCAGTAGGTTTCCTGTCTGCACAGAGATGTTAGTCTGTCACCTCCCCTGGGGGATTTAGGAATTTGCTCTATCGCTTGCCACTTGAGAGTTGTCACATCACCATGGTGCATATCCAAAAAATGCCTGGAAAGAGCCGAGCACGGCTTCTCACCAGAGATATAGGATAAATGCTCCCTGATCCTAGTGCCAACATCCCTAGTGGTTCTACCCACATAGGATTTCAAACAACATACAGCATGTACACTGTATGAGATAAACTATGTAAGTACTCTTACAATTGATACATCCCTTTGTATTAAATGTCTCACCAGACTGGCTTGATACAAATGATCTGCCCACACTGATGTGATCACAGGAGGTGCAAGTGCGTCTGCCACATCTATACGTACCCTCATGCGTTAACCATGAATTGTTGACAATTGGCTCTTTGAGCAAACTTGGAGACAGTATGTTTCCCAAAGTGGCAGCTCGTCTCGCTACAAACATACAGCCATCTTCAACCTTGCCCCTCAATTTTTTGTCACCCATCAGTATCGGAAGATTTTTTGCAATAATATTACAAACATCTCCGTACTGATTTGAAAACTGTGTGACAAATTTAGGTTTGGTATCAGTAGATAGATGCTTCCTATTTTTTGGAGGACCTCTGAGCAAAGATGCCCTGTCCATTTTGTTTACCTCGGACTGGGCTTTATACACAACCTCTCGCGGATAGCCTCTTTGTCTGAGTCTCTTGCTCAAGTCCTTACTCTCCTTCTGGAAATCACATTGCTGGGTACAGTTGCGTCGCACCCTCATAAATTGGCCCTTGGCTATACCGTCAAAGACATGCTTCGGGTGACTACTTTTAGCGTGTAGCATGGTGTTACCAGCAATGGGTTTCCTATAGAGAGAAGAAACAACCTTATTCGCATCTGGAATACCCTTGAGGGTAATATCCAAAAAGCAGATATCCGTTCTATTCCACTCAAAGGTGAACTGGATACCTACTTCATTGGTATTCAAATATTCCACATATCTCATGGCAGAAACATAGTCACCCGACCAGATCAAAAGCAGGTCGTCAATATAACGTACATACTTAATAACCTGATCAGAGGGATTCATACCACTACCTCCATAGATGTAGGACCTCTCCCACCACCCCATAAAGAGGTTGGCGTAAGAGGGGGCAAATTTAGCCCCCATAGCGGTCCCACACCTCTGGAGGTAGTAACGACCCTGAAACATGAAAAAATTGTGTTCAAGCAAAAATTTGACTGACCCCACAATGAACTCCTTTGTTCTATCAGAAAGATCTGTATATAGATCTAGATAGAATTCAATTGCCTTCAAGCCATATGTATGAGGGATGGATGAGTACAGGGAAACAACGTCAATCGTCAACCAACTATATTCCTTTCTCCAGGCTACATCCTCCATCACACACATGGCCTGAGTGGTATCCCTGATATAGCTTGGCAGCCTTTTCACCATGGGTTGAAGAAAATGATCTACCCACTTAGAAAGTGGCTCAAGTAGGGAGCCAATGCCGGCCACAATTGGCCTACCTTTCACATTTACTATACTCTTATGTACCTTGGGTAAGTGGTGGAAGATGGGAACAACTGGATTAGTAACCATCATAGTGTCTGCAGTTGTATGATCAATAATCCCATCTTCCACTGCTTCATCCACCCAATGTCGTAGTTCATTTGAGTATTTCAAAGTTGGATTACCTGGTAATTCAAAGTATGTGTCACTGTCATTTAGCTGGCGGAGGGCCTCTGTCACATAATAATCTTTGTCCATGACAACCACATTGCCACCCTTGTCAGATTGCTTGATCACAATCTGATCATTGTTTTTTAAATCAGTTAAAGCTGATTTCTCCTTTAAGGAAAGATTGTGGGGTCCCACTGTGGCCGTCATGGACAATTTGGTGAGATCCTCCACTACTCTCTTGTGAAACACCTCAAGTGCTTTGCCCCTCACTTGCATGGGATAGAAGGTAGATGGTGACCTGAATTTGGGAACACTGGTTACAGAACCAATTGCTCCCATATCACCCTCATTGGACAAGCTTTCGAGGGACATGAGTGTACAAGTATCAATAAAGTCCAAATTGCCTGTTTCTTCAGTATCTGGCAAAATAGTTCCCATGTCCAGAGCTTCAACGTTGTGCTCTGAACCTGAAAAATATTTATGAACTGTAAGGTCCCTAATCAATTTGTTAACATCAACAATTGTTTGAAAAAGATCAAACTTCTTGGCTGGCACAAAACCAAGACCATAATTGAGAACCTTACGTTCAAAGCCAGTCAGACAGTATTTGGAGATATTTATAACAGCATCTAAACATACTTGTTTTGTTTCCTGGTTCTGGTGGTTCTCACAGGATATCTCTGTTGATCCTGATCTCGTATTTGGGGGTTTGAGTTTCTCACAATTTGTTTCCCCCTTCCCCCCCCTTCCGGTGGGTCCTGAGCCCCCTGAAAAACCTGTGGTTTAGAGAGCTGTAACTGATTAAGCCCTGATTTCGATTTTGATTTTGCTCCTTGCTGAACAGAACTCTTTAATATACCTTTTGAGGGAACATTAGTGGAAACTGAGGCACATGCTATTTCTATTTGATTTTCAATTTCAGATGTCTGATCCTCACTAGAACCCCCCTCATAGCTTGAGGCAAATCTGTCCTCTTCAGAGGTATCACCCCCTGAATCTAGAAATGACACTCTCTTAGCACCATCCTGTCCTCTTTCCAACTCTGTTGATTTATTCTGTTTATTATACCTCTGACCCTTTCTTTTATTCCTATTCCTATTCCTTTTCTTATAAGGGATGGTATTCTCAGTGGTGCAATCAAGATCTCCCACATTTGACCACTGTCTATTTCTTTGGCGTCGCCGCCAAATGTAGACAGTACCCGATGTATAGTCTTTCTGGTCTCTCAAGAACTTGGTATGTTTAGTTTGAATCACCAATTTCTTGGATTCCTCTAGTGTCTGTTTATAAATGGTTTCAAATCTTAAATAAACCTCATATTCCTTGAATCTTTCCATATCAGAATACACCTTATCTAACTTAGATTTTACCTCTAACAACAACACATCCTTATATTCTATAAGCAGTGAAATCAAAGTTAGAGAACAATTAGTAAGTGCAAGATTCCAACGATCAATAAAATCCTGATCTTTCACATCATAAGTTGGAAACTTGTTGATTCTAAGCCCTCTGGGCACCATTTTCAAATGTAGATATTTATTGAGAATCCATTTGTCCCATTTAAGCTTCTGTTCTTTGAGCTTTAGATATTCATAATCTTGAAAAAGGTCCCCCAATTTGATATTTGGGGAGTCAAATTTAAAAACGTCATCCAGGTCTAAAGAGTCTAAATTGTCCTCATCAATATCAGCAAATAGTGTAATAGCCTGTTCTCCTTGGTCATCCATAGCTACCACCCACAGATTGTAGGGAGCTACTTATTATAATCCGATTATAAGTGAAATTATAAGGAAAGATATATAATGTATACAGATAGCGTCGCTAGTTATTGCACTATACCCTTTTGCAAAAAGCCATAATTGAATATACTGCTGCAATCAGCCAAGACACCTCATTATCAGGGAAATATATTATAAGGTAAGAAGATGAACAAATGGTGTCCATAAATGATATTGCTTTGTAAACTCAACCACTTCTCTGTGCAAAATAGCATAACATGGCCTAGGTAGGTGAGACTTACTCCAATACATGCATACTGCTCCCAGGTAAACCACACTGAGACCTGTTCACCCTCCGTATATATCACAGACCGGGGAACTGGATTGTACTCAGCGGGTCATCCGGTATAAGCCACTTCCAGACCAACCGGGGTAAGGCCACAGTAAAAAGCACACTTCGTTAGTAACTTCACTCACCCCTAGTGCCGTTTCGCTATTTGCGCTGTTCCCAATGATCTCGTGGAGACGTGTTTATTCCAATGCCACTTTCATCCGAAAAACGCTTCCGGCAAAGTTGTGGTCACTCCAAACTCCAAGGCCCCCATGCAAACAAACAGGGACCACGTGGTACAGCTGCTCCAATTAGATTCAGTGGAAGGAGTTGTCAATCACTCGTAGGCAGAAAAAAAAACAGCATTCACTTGGGCTATAGTGCAATACTATGTATACAAATAAAAAAGGAGTGAAAGAATCAGGAAGCGGGTCCCTGTACCCACTACGAATATAGGCATAAAAAAAAGGAAAAAAATAGCTGATTCTCACACTAATATTAAATGAAATAAGCTTTAATCCATGTTGATTAAAAATAGGAGACAAAAAGCACAGGACAAACAGAACGCAGCCAAGCAGAAACGTCTGACCGGTTTCGGTCACACAGGACCGTAATCATAGACATAATTGTACACACATGTTGCTACCCTTAATAAGGGTTAAAAACACACTGATTGGTTAATAACAAATGCTGCGTAATAAACACCTACAAAACATATAGATGTAATGCTAGTGATAAGATAAGAACCTATAGACAATATATAAAGACCTGAAATATGTCAAAAAAACACAGATATTAGATAACAAAGATAACATAGAAACAGTTATATAACAGTTGGGTATGTCAAAGAAAGGGAATAGACACAAAGGATTATGCTCACATTGATATCATGGACACAGTCAAATAGCAGCAAAAAATGGAATAGATTTTACATTAAATAGTCAGTATATCCTAAATCAGAAACTACAAAAATAAATCATAAAGTACCTTATTCTATATTGCCTCTAACAGCAATGATGAGTAAAGTCAAAAAATGTGAATAAACTACATATGGTAATAAAAGTTACAAAGTAACCTGCTATTTCTAGAGGTATATAATTAGGTCTAAAAAAACACCAATTCATGGAAAAAATTCCAAATAATACTATTATACACTGTAATATTACACTTCACATCAAATACCATATAACTCATAATGCTGAAAATGGTACAAATATAAAGAACAAGTGTGTAGTCACTAACTTATCTGTGCCTACAGTACACAGTAGTGTGAATATAAAGACTATTGATAATTCAGCTTAAATCTTAAACTCAGATGGTGACTGACTTATCTGTGCCAAAAGTTTAGAATGTCATGTTCAGAATTGAAACCCACTGGCACCAAGCAATTTAACTTAAATATCCAGTAGGTTTCCTGTCTGCACAGAGATGTTAGTCTGTCACCTCCCCTGGGGGATTTAGGAATTTGCTCTATCGCTTGCCACTTGAGAGTTGTCACATCACCATGGTGCATATCCAAAAAATGCCTGGAAAGAGCCGAGCACGGCTTCTCACCAGAGATATAGGATAAATGCTCCCTGATCCTAGTGCCAACATCCCTAGTGGTTCTACCCACATAGGATTTCAAACAGCATGTACACTGTATGAGATAAACTATGTAAGTACTCTTACAATTGATACATCCCTTTGTATTAAATGTCTCACCAGACTGGCTTGATACAAATGATCTGCCCACACTGATGTGATCACAGGAGGTGCAAGTGCGTCTGCCACATCTATACGTACCCTCATGCGTTAACCATGAATTGTTGACAATTGGCTCTTTGAGCAAACTTGGAGACAGTATGTTTCCCAAAGTGGCAGCTCGTCTCGCTACAAACATACAGCCATCTTCAACCTTGCCCCTCAATTTTTTGTCACCCATCAGTATCGGAAGATTTTTTGCAATAATATTACAAACATCTCCGTACTGATTTGAAAACTGTGTGACAAATTTAGGTTTGGTATCAGTAGATAGATGCTTCCTATTTTTTGGAGGACCTCTGAGCAAAGATGCCCTGTCCATTTTGTTTACCTCGGACTGGGCTTTATACACAACCTCTCGCGGATAGCCTCTTTGTCTGAGTCTCTTGCTCAAGTCCTTACTCTCCTTCTGGAAATCACATTGCTGGGTACAGTTGCGTCGCACCCTCATAAATTGGCCCTTGGCTATACCGTCAAAGACATGCTTCGGGTGACTACTTTTAGCGTGTAGCATGGTGTTACCAGCAATGGGTTTCCTATAGAGAGAAGAAACAACCTTATTCGCATCTGGAATACCCTTGAGGGTAATATCCAAAAAGCAGATATCCGTTCTATTCCACTCAAAGGTGAACTGGATACCTACTTCATTGGTATTCAAATATTCCACATATCTCATGGCAGAAACATAGTCACCCGACCAGATCAAAAGCAGGTCGTCAATATAACGTACATACTTAATAACCTGATCAGAGGGATTCATACCACTACCTCCATAGATGTAGGACCTCTCCCACCACCCCATAAAGAGGTTGGCGTAAGAGGGGGCAAATTTAGCCCCCATAGCGGTCCCACACCTCTGGAGGTAGTAACGACCCTGAAACATGAAAAAATTGTGTTCAAGCAAAAATTTGACTGACCCCACAATGAACTCCTTTGTTCTATCAGAAAGATCTGTATATAGATCTAGATAGAATTCAATTGCCTTCAAGCCATATGTATGAGGGATGGATGAGTACAGGGAAACAACGTCAATCGTCAACCAACTATATTCCTTTCTCCAGGCTACATCCTCCATCACACACATGGCCTGAGTGGTATCCCTGATATAGCTTGGCAGCCTTTTCACCATGGGTTGAAGAAAATGATCTACCCACTTAGAAAGTGGCTCAAGTAGGGAGCCAATGCCGGCCACAATTGGCCTACCTTTCACATTTACTATACTCTTATGTACCTTGGGTAAGTGGTGGAAGATGGGAACAACTGGATTAGTAACCATCATAGTGTCTGCAGTTGTATGATCAATAATCCCATCTTCCACCGCTTCATCCACCCAATGTCGTAGTTCATTTGAGTATTTCAAAGTTGGATTACCTGGTAATTCAAAGTATGTGTCACTGTCATTTAGCTGGCGGAGGGCCTCTGTCACATAATAATCTTTGTCCATGACAACCACATTGCCACCCTTGTCAGATTGCTTGATCACAATCTGATCATTGTTTTTTAAATCAGTTAAAGCTGATTTCTCCTTTAAGGAAAGATTGTGGGGTCCCACTGTGGCCGTCATGGACAATTTGGTGAGATCCTCCACTACTCTCTTGTGAAACACCTCAAGTGCTTTGCCCCTCACTTGCATGGGATAGAAGGTAGATGGTGACCTGAATTTGGGAACACTGGTTACAGAACCAATTGCTCCCATATCACCCTCATTGGACAAGCTTTCGAGGGACATGAGTGTACAAGTATCAATAAAGTCCAAATTGCCTGTTTCTTCAGTATCTGGCAAAATAGTTCCCATGTCCAGAGCTTCAACGTTGTGCTCTGAACCTGAAAAATATTTATGAACTGTAAGGTCCCTAATCAATTTGTTAACATCAACAATTGTTTGAAAAAGATCAAACTTCTTGGCTGGCACAAAACCAAGACCATAATTGAGAACCTTACGTTCAAAGCCAGTCAGACAGTATTTGGAGATATTTATAACAGCATCTAAACATACTTGTTTTGTTTCCTGGTTCTGGTGGTTCTCACAGGATATCTCTGTTGATCCTGATCTCGTATTTGGGGGTTTGAGTTTCTCACAATTTGTTTCCCCCTTCCCCCCCCTTCCGGTGGGTCCTGAGCCCCCTGAAAAACCTGTGGTTTAGAGAGCTGTAACTGATTAAGCCCTGATTTCGATTTTGATTTTGCTCCTTGCTGAACAGAACTCTTTAATATACCTTTTGAGGGAACATTAGTGGAAACTGAGGCACATGCTATTTCTATTTGATTTTCAATTTCAGATGTCTGATCCTCACTAGAACCCCCCTCATAGCTTGAGGCAAATCTGTCCTCTTCAGAGGTATCACCCCCTGAATCTAGAAATGACACTCTCTTAGCACCATCCTGTCCTCTTTCCAACTCTGTTGATTTATTCTGTTTATTATACCTCTGACCCTTTCTTTTATTCCTATTCCTATTCCTTTTCTTATAAGGGATGGTATTCTCAGTGGTGCAATCAAGATCTCCCACATTTGACCACTGTCTATTTCTTTGGCGTCGCCGCCAAATGTAGACAGTACCCGATGTATAGTCTTTCTGGTCTCTCAAGAACTTGGTATGTTTAGTTTGAATCACCAATTTCTTGGATTCCTCTAGTGTCTGTTTATAAATGGTTTCAAATCTTAAATAAACCTCATATTCCTTGAATCTTTCCATATCAGAATACACCTTATCTAACTTAGATTTTACCTCTAACAACAACACATCCTTATATTCTATAAGCAGTGAAATCAAAGTTAGAGAACAATTAGTAAGTGCAAGATTCCAACGATCAATAAAATCCTGATCTTTCACATCATAAGTTGGAAACTTGTTGATTCTAAGCCCTCTGGGCACCATTTTCAAATGTAGATATTTATTGAGAATCCATTTGTCCCATTTAAGCTTCTGTTCTTTGAGCTTTAGATATTCATAATCTTGAAAAAGGTCCCCCAATTTGATATTTGGGGAGTCAAATTTAAAAACGTCATCCAGGTCTAAAGAGTCTAAATTGTCCTCATCAATATCAGCAAATAGTGTAATAGCCTGTTCTCCTTGGTCATCCATAGTGTTGTTCATCTTCTTACCCTAACATGAACCCTGAGTCTAAACATCCCTAATCTTACACTTATTAACCCCTAATCTGCCGCCCCTGACATTGCCGACACCTACATTATACTTATTAACCAATAATCTGTCGCTCCGGACATCGCCACCACCTACATTATACTTATTAATCCTTAATCTGCTGTCCCCAACATCGCCGACACCTACATTATATTTATTAACCCCTAATCTCCCTCCCCAATGTCGTTGCAACCTACCTACATTTATTAACCCCTAATCTGCCGCCCCCAAATGTCGCCGCCACTATAATAAACATATTAACCCCTAAACCGCCGCACACCTGCATCAAAAACATTAGTTAAATATTATTAACCCCTAATCTGCCGCCCCTAATATCGTCGCCACCTACCTACAATTATTAACCCCTAATCTGCCGCCCCCAATGTCGCCGCCACTATATTATATTATTGACCCCTAAACCTAAGTCTAACCCTAACACCCCCTAACTTAAATATAATTAAAATAAATTTAATTAAAACCTACAATTAATAACTAAATAATTCCTATTTAAAACTATATACTTACCCGTAAAATAAACCCTAAGATAGCTACAATATAACTAATAGTTACATTGTATCTAGCTTAGGGTTTATTTTTATTTTACAGGCAAGTTTGTATTTAATTTAACTAGGTAGAATAGTTACTAAATAGTTAAAAAAATAGTTAACTATTTACTAACTACCTAGCTAAAATAAATACAAATTTACCTGTAAAATAAAACCTAACCTAAGTTACACTAACACCTAACACTACACTACAATTAAATAAATTGCCTAAATTAAATACAATTTAATAAATTAAATACAATTACCTAAATTACAAAAGAAAACCACACTAAATTACACAAAATAAAAAACAAATTACAAGATATTTAAACTAATTACACCTAATCTAATAGCCCTATCAAAACAAAAAAGCCCCCCCAAAATAAAAAAAACCCTAGCCTAAACTAAACTACCAATAGTCCTTAAAAGGGCCTTTTGTGGGGGAATTGCCCCAAATAAATCAGCTCTTTTACTTGAAAAAAGAGAAATGTTAGACTTAGTTTTTTTTAAGTTTTTTTTTGGGGGGGGGGGTTGTTTTATTTAGATTAGAGATGGGCAGTAAAAGAGCTAAATGCCCTTTTAAGGGCAATGTCCAAAAAAATGCCCTTTTCAAGGCAATGGGTAGTTTAGGTTTTTTAGTGTTAGGTTCTTTTATTTTGGGGGGTTTACTGTTAGGGGTGACTTTGTGTATTTTTTGTAAAAGAGCTGATTATCTTGGGGCAATGCCCTGCAGAAAGCATAGGGATTAGGTTTCAATTTGTAAAATTTGGTAATTTGATTTTTTATTTTCTGTAATGTTAGCCTTTTTTTATTTTTTGTAAACGTATTTATTTTTATTTTTTTGTAACTATAGAATAGGTAATTTGGGTTAATTTAAAGGGACAGTCTAGGCCAAAATAAACTTACATGATTCAGATAGAGCATGTATTTTTTTTTTATTTTTTTTTTAATTCTTTTTTTATTAAAGAAACACAGGTACAAGTAGATATATATCAGCATTTACAAGGCATAGTTATAAGACATTAAAGAAATGCTACATATTAAACATCCGTATATTAACATTTGTGGTCTAGTTGCTATTGAGCGTTACAGAAGAAGGTGGTATATTGCTCAAAGGTATATATGGACTATGCAAATCTGAATACAAAGGAATGAGACTGTATAAAAGAGATCTGAACATTGAGAGGTACATAAAGGACTAGTCGAGTACCATTTTATACTAAACCTGTGCCTCTTAATTTTTTTTTTATATTAACAACTAAGAACAGAACAAAACATACAACAAAACATACAACAAAACATACAACATAACATAAAACAAAACGTAAAACCAAATATTAAAGGGACATAATACTCATATGCTAAATCACTTGAAACTGATGCAGTATAACTGTAAAAAGCTGACAGGAAAATATCACCTGAGCATCTCTATGTAAAAAAGGAAGATATTTTACCTCACAATCTCCTCAGCTCAGCAGAGTAAGTTCTGTGTAAAAAGTTATACTCAGCTGTTGCTCAGCTGCAGGTAAAAAAAAAATAAATGAAGAAATGAACAGCAGCCAATCAGCATCAGCAGTGCTGAGGTCATGAACTCTTACTGTGATCTCATGAGATTTGACTTAACTCTCATGAGATTTCATAGTAAGCTGAATAGGGAAATAATATGAGAGTTCATGAGGCTCATCCCCTAAGCTGTCCCAGGACAGACATACTAATATGCTGCTTAGAAATCCTTTACAATGGGAGGTGGCTACTGAGAAACTTTTGAGGTAAAATATCTTCCTTTTTTACATAGAGATGTTCAGGTGATATTTTCTAGTCAGCTTTTTACAGCTATACTGCATCACTTTCAAGTGTTTAAACATTTGGGTATTATGGCCCTTTAACACTGGTGGTATGCCCAAAAGGGTATACTAATTCTCGTTGCAGTGGGTATAACAGGTAATATGCAGCTTTATAGAAGATGGAATATATGTATATGTGGTGCTCACATAGCAAAGAAACCAAGTTACATTCAGTTGTGCATATACATATACAGTATATACGCACACACACATACATATACATACAAGTCGTTGTAGATGAAACTAATAAAGTGAAACAGCAGGCTTTTATAATATGAGATGAGGTAAGCCAAGGCATGAAATACCAGTTGCATCATTCAATATGAAGAGAGAGGCAGCACTGAAAGATAATTAGCAGGAATGTTTAAGTAATGCTACTAATGTCAAGGCTATACTGTGGAAACAGAGACTGGGCAATACCAGTATATTAAACACAAGTGATGCTTGAGACTGCAAATAATTCTAATAGAGTAAAACAGCATGCTTCTGCATATAGAGTAAAGTGAAGTATATCAGAAAATACAAATTGCATCCTACAATGTAAAAAAAAAAAAAGAGGCAGAATTGAGAAATCATTAACAAAATCTATAAGCAAGAAATACCAATGTCTAGGCTATACTGTGGAAACAAATCAGGAGTTTTCAGCATGGGAAACTGGGCAACCTCAATATGTTAACTCTAAAGTATGCAACTCTAACGGCTAGATTTGGAGTTTTGTCGGTAACGACCCGAAAATCTAACGCCGGCTTTTTTCTGGCCGCACCATAAAAATAACTCTGGTATTGAGAGTCCACAGAATGGCTGCGTTAGGCTCCAAAAAAGGAGCGTAGAGCATTTTTAATGCAGCTTCAACTCTCGATACCAGAGTTGCTTACGCAAGCGGCCAGCCTCAAAAACGTGCTTGTGCACGATTCCCTCATAGGAAACAATGGAGCTGTTTGAGCTGGAAAAAAAACCAAACACCTGCAAAAAAGCCGCGTTCAGCTCCTAACGCAGCCCCATTGTTTGCTATGCGGTAACCCTTCCTATGTCTGCACTTAACACTCTAACATGTACCCCGAGTCTAAACACCCCTAACCTTACACTTATTAACCCCTAATCTGCCGCTCCCGCTATCACTGACCCCTGCATATTATTATTAACCCCTAATCCTCCGCTCCGTAAACCACCGCTACTTACATTATCCCTATGTACCCCTAATCTGCTTCCCTAACATCGCCGACCCCTATATTATATTTATTAACCCCTAATCTGCCCCCCACAACGTCGCCTCCACCTGCCTACACTTATTAACTCCTAATCTGCCGAGCGGACCTGAGCGCTACTATAATAAAGTTATTAACCCCTAATCTGCCTCACTAACCCTATAATAAATAGTATTAACCCCTAATCTGCCCTCCCTAACATCGCCGACACCTAACTTCAATTATTAACCCCTAATCTGCCGACCAGAGCTCACCGCTATTCTAATAAATGGATTAACCCCTAAAGCTAAGTCTAACCCTAACACTAACACCCCCCTAAATTAAATATAATTTTAATCTAACAAAATTAATTAACTCTTATTAAATAAATTATTCCTATTTAAAGCTAAATACTTACCTGTAAAATAAACTCTAATATAGCTACAATATAAATTATAATTACATTGTAGCTATTTTAGGATTAATATTTGTTTTACAGGCAACTTTGTAATTATTTTAACCAGGTACAATAGCTATTAAATAGTTAAGAACTATTTAATAGTTACCTAGTTAAAATAATTACAAAATTACCTGTAAAATAAATCCTAACCTAAGTTACAATTAAACCTAACACTATACTATCATTAAATTAATTAAATAAACTACCTACAATTACCTACAATTAAACCTAACACTACACTATCAATACATTAATTAAATACAATATCTACAAATAACTACAATGAAATAAACTAACTAAAGTACAAAAAATAAAAAAGAACTAAGTTACAAAAAATAAAAAAATATCTACAAACATAAGAAAAATATTACAACAATGTTAAACTAATTACACCTACTCTAAGCCCCCTAATAAAACAACACAGCCCCCCAAAATAAAAAATGCCCTACCCTATTCTAAATTACTAAAGTTAAAAGCTCTTTTACCTTACCAGCCCTGAACAGGGCCCTTTGCGGGGCATGCCCCAAGAAGTTCAGCTCTTTTGCCTGTAAAAAAAAACATACAATACCCCCCCCCCAACATTACAACCCACCACCCACATACCCCTAATCTAACCCAAACCCCCCTTAAATAAACCTAACACTAAGCCCCTGAAGATCATCCTACCTTGTCTTCACCTCACCAGGTATCACCGATCCGTCCTGGCTCCAAAATCTTCATCCAACCCAAGCGGGGGTTGGCGATCCATCATCCGGTGGCTGAAGAGGTCCAGAAGAGGCTCCAAAGTCTTCATCCTATCCGGGAAGAAGAGGCGATCCGGACCGGCAACCATCTTGATCCAAGCGGCATCTTCTATCTTCATCCGATGACGACCGGCTCCATCCTGAAGACCTCCACCGCGGACCCATCTTCTTCCGGCGACGTCCAACTGAACAATGACGGTTCCTTTAAGGGACGTCATCCAAGATGGCGTCCCTCGAATTCCGATTGGCTGATAGGATTCTATCAGCCAATCGGAATTAAGGTAGGAATATTCTGATTGGCTGATGGAATCAGCCAATCAGAATCAAGTTCAATCCGATTGGCTGATCCAATCAGCCAATCAGATTGAGCTCGCATTCTATTGGCTCTTCCGATCAGCCAATAGAATTAGGATTTATTTTACAGGTAATTTTGTAATTATTTTAACTAGGTAACTATTAAATAGTTCTTAACTATTTAATAGCTATTGTACCTGGTTAAAATAATTACAAAGTTGCCTGTAAAATAAATATTAATCCTAAAATAGCTACAATGTAATTATAATTTATATTGTAGCTATATTAGGGTTTATTTTACAGGTAAGTATTTAGCTTTAAATAGGAATAATTTATTTAATAAGAGTTAATGAATTTCGTTAGATTAAAATTATATTTAATTTAGGGGGGTGTTAGTGTTAGGGTTAGACTTAGCTTTAGGGGTTAATCCATTTATTAGAATAGCGGTGAGCTCCGGTCGGCAGATTAGGGGTTAATAATTGAAGTTAGGTGTCGGCGATGTTAGGGAGGGCAGATTAGGGGTTAATACTATTTATTATAGGGTTAGTGAGGCGGATTAGGGGTTAATAACTTTATTATAGTAGCGCTCAGGTCCGCTCGGCAGATTAGGGGTTAATACGTGTAGGCAGGTGGAGGCGACGTTGAGGGGGGCAGATTAGGGGTTAATAAATATAATATAGGGTTCGGCGGTGTTAGGGGCAGCAGATTAGGTGTACATAAGGATAACGTAGGTGGCGGCGCTTTGCGGTCGGCAGATTAGGGGTTAATAAGTGTAGGCAGGTGGAGGTGACGTTGAGGGGGGCAGATTAGGGGTTAATAAATATAATATAGGGTTCGGCGGTGTTAGGGGCAGCAGATTAGGTGTACATAAGGATAACGTAGGTGGCGGCGCTTTGCGGTCGGCAGATTAGGGGTTAATAAGTGTAGACAGATGGAGGCGACGTTGAGGGGGGCAGATTAGGGGTTAATAAATATAATACAGGGGTCGGCGGTGTTAGGGGGAGCAGATTAGGGGTACATAAGGATAATGTAGGTGGCGGTCGGCAGATTAGGGGTTAAAAAAAATTATTCGAGTGTCGGCGATGTTGGGGGACCTCGGTTTAGCGGTACATAGGTAGTTTATGGGTGTTAGTGTACTTTAGAGTACAGTAGTTAAGAGCTTTAGAAACCGGCGTTAGCCCAGAAAGCTCTTAACTACTGACTTTTTTCTGCGGCTGGAGTTTTGTCGTTAGATGTCTAACGCTCACTTCAGAAACGACTCTAAATACCGGAGTTAGAAAAATCCCATTGAAAAGATAGGATACGCAATTGACGTAAGGGGATCTGCGGTATGGAAAAGTCGCGGCTGAAAAGTGAGCGTTAGACCCTATTTTGAGTGACTCCAAATACCGGCGGTAGCCTAAAACCAGCGTTAGGAGCCTCTAACGCTGGTTTTCACGGCTAACGCCAAACTCCAAATCTAGGTCTAAGAAAGGTAAACCATATTGTCCTACATATACACATAGAAAGCAAAATGAGGTATCAGAGTATAAAATGCAAATTGTTTCATTCAATTTGATGACTGAGACAGCATTGATAGGGAGTGAACAAAATATACATTGCTGAATACTTGCTGTTGAATATTCAAAAGAAAAAAAAAGGATTGCAGGCATATTTTTTATCAAGGTTGTAGGCAACCTGTCATAAGTCATAAGTAAATGATGGCACACTGCCATCTCTTTAAAGCAGTCCCTTATGGAAGTCCCAAACATCAGGGGGATGAATTAATACCCTATCTCTGCAAAGGATATCATCCAACTCCTACACGAGCAGGGAGAGGATGAACGCTGCAAACAAAGCATGAGTGAACAGGACATAAACTGCTCCAAGTGTGGAATGAGAAATATATTGCAGCTGTCCCTGAAAAGGGCCTGCAGAGCTTTACTTCTTTTCTATCCAGACAGTCTACCCACGTGTTGCTCCACTGAAATGGTCTCGTAAGTTTATAACACTGAGGGTTCCTCTGCGAGCAGCCAGCTGCTAGTAGGTCCGGAGCTGACATCAGTAAATCAAATAGGCACAAGTCTGTTACGTTTAAACTGAGCTCATGGCATGTTTCTGTAGTCTTAGGTGGGAGTCTCAGTGATCCAAGAGATATATCTTCTGAGCAGCCGTTATGAGAGTCCAATATGAGAACAGTTAGATTGTCAGCATACTTCACATAGCCACTCCGTATTGGGTACTCAGTACTTGTGATCTTCACACATGGTCATTATCGGTTTGGTGCCTCTCACAACTCCCTGAACTTCCTGGCATAACTCTGAGCAGGCAGATAGCAATCTGTCCAGTGAAGGTGTAAACAGCATGGTCAGTTCCTAGATGAGGTTATCTTTGCACATCAGCATGTTGAATCCTACTTTGCATCCAGGATTGTAGGAGGCCTCAGCTGCTGTTTATAAGATGGTGTAGGCAGTTTTACTGCTGTCTCTTCTCAGGGGCAAGGGCGTGATGTAGGGGCCCTTCACGCATCAGGTTTCAGCTGTAGCAAGTGCCCGCATAAATTAGGATGCCTGCTCAGCAAGAAAAGTAGCTTGGGTTAGCTGGTGGCAGCGATTAATTGCTTTTTATAAGAGCTGTTTTGCAGAGCTCTTTCTTCTTGCTGCCACCCGGTTGCTTCACCCTCTGGAAGTCCTCTCCTCAGAGCATGTAATTTTAAACAATTTTCCAATTTACTTTTATCACCAATTTTGCTTTGTTCTCTTGGTATTCTTAGTTGAAAGCTTAACCTAGGAGGTTCATATGCTAATTTCTTAGACCTTGAAGCCCACCTCTTTCAGATTGCATTTTAACAGTTTTTCACCACTAGAGAGTGTTAGTTCACGTATTTCATATAGATAACACTGTGCTCGTGCACGAGAAGTTATCTGGGAGCAGGCACTGATTGGCTAGACTGCAAGTCTGTCAAAAAAACTGAAAAAAGGGGCAGTTTGCAGAGGCTTAGATACAAGATAATCACAGAGGTTAAAAGTATAATAACTGTGTTGGTTATGGAAAAACTGGGAAATGGGTAATAAAGGGATTATCTATCTTTTAAAACAATAACAATTCTGGTGTAGACTGTCCCTTTAAGGGATGTGTTGGGTTAGGGTGCTTAGTTATTTAAATAGTTATTTGCATTGTGGTTTTTGGCGGTTTAAGGGGTTAATAAGTTAATTAGTGGGCTTAAGGGGAAGGTTTGCTTGTTTGCTGATGATATAAAAATTTGTAACAGGGTAGATGTTCCAGGAGGAGTTGATCAAATGAACTGTGATATTAATAAACTAGAGGACTGGTCAAATAAATGGGATCTGAAATTTAATATTACTAAGAGCAAAATTATGCATATAGGATCCAAAAACCCAAAGGACAATTATAGTCTCAATGGTACATTACTGACTGTAATTAAAGAAGAAAGGGAGCTGGGAATTATTATTTCAGATGATTTAAAATTTGGTACACAATGCAGCAGTGCAGCCAGCAAGGCCAGTCAAATGCTTGGTTGCATTGGAAGAGGTTTTAGTAGCAGAAATAGCAAGGTTCTTATGCCACTTTACAGATCATTAGTTAGACCAAATATGGATTACTGTGTACAGTTCTGGAGACCATATCTTCAGAAAGATATAAATAAACTAGAAGCTGTCCAAAGGAGGGCTACTAAAATGGTACATGGTCTAAAATATAAAACGTACAAAGAAAGACTCTATGATCTAAATATGTATAGCTTAGAGGATAGAAGGGAAAGATGTGACACGATAGAAACCTTCAAATATATGAAGGGACTTAATAAAATAGAAGCTGAAGGATTTTTTTCACAAAAAAATAAATGTCAAAACAAGGGGTCACAATCTAAAATTAGAGGGTAGCAGATTCAGGAGAAATTTGAGGAAGCATTTTTTTACAGAAAGGGTGGTGGATTCATGGAATAAACTTCCATTTGAGGTGGTAAACACAAAGACTGTAAAGGAATTTAAAAATGCCTGGGACATGCATAAGGCTATCCTAAGGAAAAAGTAACATGTAATATCGGTAGAGTTGATGGGCCTTTTTGGTTCTTATCTACCGTCAAATGTTATGTTTCTATGTTTCTAATTAGGTTTATCGCAATGTGTGAGTTTTGCGGTTTAGGGGTTATTAGTTTAATTATGTTTATTGCGATATTTAAGACAGTAGTCCATTATAATTATAGTATTGCTACTCCTGTAGCTTAAATATTCATATAAAAGAAGAGTTACAAAATATGTTGTTTCTACATCTGTAGTTTAAAAAATAATTAGACTGCCCTCTGGGCAGGCTTATCGACTAGTTAAAAAATAAATATGATCTCTGGTTAATTTTATGAGAGCTAATTGCTACTGCGAGCTTGGGGTAGCAATAACCAGCCATTTGTAATGGCTGATTAAGTATTATACACCAGCAAACGTGCAAATTTGCCAGTTTGTGTGCATGCGATAATTTAGTGCTTTAATGTAATCTAGCCCTCAATTGGTTAATCAAATGCCCTGCTTTCAAGAAATGGGCAGATAATGGAGCATCTAAATTCTTACACCTAATATTAGACTTGTGTTCCTGAATACCATCTCATACCTTCCTTCTGGCCTTACAGAACCACATACAATGGGAAGTGCATGCGGTTCACTGTATATGTTATGTGTCTATGCACAAGGAGAGCTCACACTAACCTAAAGTTCAGCAGAGTACTGAAAGTCAGGTGGCTAGGAAGCAAGCTCCAATGCTCCGGCTAATCCAAGTGATGAGTGGCAAAGGCGATGACAGCAGATAACCCACAGTTCCACAAAATCCTGGCGGGCAAACCAATGTGAAGTTGTTAGCTCCTGTTCTATTTCCGTGGTCCTTCCCAACTCGCTGCTGATAGGTTGGTACATGCCTTTAACTAGGGATTGAGAGTTATCAGATGAGTGGGTTGAGGATGAGATAGAAATTCCAGAACGCTAAGCAATGGGTGGCCTCTGAAGCAGGTCAGATTTTTATAATATACTAAGCAGAACTTGTGACTGTTCAGCAGTGGGGATGGAGATGATGATGGTAGGCTTTTGCAGAGTTACATATTGCCAGATGTAATTTAGAGGTTAGTTCTAATGCAAGCAAATTAACAAATATATATAAATACACATAGAATAACTCTTAATAGAGAATGAACTATAAATATGCTAAAAAAAACACCAGATGAAAAAACAATATATGTACATATCAAAAATGTTATCAAAAATTGGTGTCAGCTCAGGAAACTGGAATATGAGTCCCAAAACTACAGTAAAAGTTGCAGAGTGAATCTCTGTCATGCAACAGTAGTTCCAATGGATGTGGTTTCTAATTACAGGAATGAACCTCAATCAATATGAGGTGAGTGTAGAGCAGTCCTGGAGAGTCTAATGCTGTAAACTGCCTATATAAAACGCCCCAAAAAAGCCCTAACTAAACCAAAAGTTTGAACTGATCTGAAAATCCAGGTCCTTTTGATCTGACATTGGGCCCTCTTTATCCAGGGTCCAGGTGCTGGGTGCCCATCTTTGTGGAGGCAGACTTCCAGGTGGCCTTTTACGCCGCCTCCACTCTGCAATTTTCATCAACACTAGGGCTCTCTTCTCCCAGGGCCCATCTTCACGGCAGTGGAGGCAGACTACGAGGCTGCCTACCCTGCCACCTCCACTCCGCATCTTCAATTGTATTTTAAGGGGTTCTGCGCATCCTGAAATTTAGTGTGGCAGAGACTGCATGAAGAAGAGGGATCTATGGACCGAAACAAACAACTGAAGGGCAGAGAAAAAAATAAACAAGGAAAAAAAATATTAACCAAATATGTGCTATTAAATCTAGATCTGCACAACCCTTTAGTATATCTACAACAGCTGTTTTCTTCTGCTTCTTTTTAAGTGCTTTAAATGTGTGACTGAATCTGTGTGAGAGCCTGTGTGTGTGTGTGCCTGTCTGTGAGTGTGTGTGTCTATGTATGTGTGTGTGTGTATGTGTGAGATTCTGTATGTGTGAGAGTCTTTGTGTACTTGTGTGTGAGAGAGTGTGAGTGTGTCTGTGTGTGTGAGTGAGAGAGAGAGAGAGAGAGTAAGAATGTGCCTCTATGTGTGTGTGTGAGAGAGAGAGAAAACATAATTTATGTAAGAACTTACCTGATAAATTCATTTCTTTCATATTAGCAAGAGTCCATGAGCTAGTGACGTATGGGATATACATTCCTACCAGGAGGGGCAAAGTTTCCCAAACCTCAAAATGCCTATAAATACACCCCTCACCACACCCACAATTCAGTTTAACGAATAGCCAAGAAGTGGGGTGATAAAAAAGTGCGAAAGCATATAAAATAAGGAATTGGAATAATTGTGCTTTATACAAAATCATAACCACCACAAAAAAAGGGCGGGCCTCATGGACTCTTGCTAATATGAAAGAAATGAATTTATCAGGTAAGTTCTTACATAAATTATGTTTTCTTTCATGTAATTATCAAGAGTCCATGAGCTAGTGACGTATGGGATAATGACTACCCAAGATGTGGATCTTTCCACACAAGAGTCACTAGAGAGGGAGGGATAAAATAAAGACAGCCAATTCCTGCTGAAAATAATCCACACCCAAAATAAAGTTTAACGAAAAACATAAGCAGAAGATTCAAACTGAAACCGCTGCCTGAAGTACTTTTCTACCAAAAACTGCTTCAGAAGAAGAAAATACATCAAAATGGTAGAATTTAGTAAAAGTATGCAAAGAGGACCAAGTTGCTGCTTTGCAGATCTGGTCAACAGAAGCTTCATTCCTAAACGCCCAGGAAGTAGAAACTGACCTAGTAGAATGAGCTGTAATTCTCTGAGGCGGAGTTTTACCCGACTCAACATAGGCAAGATGAATTAAAGATTTCAACCAAGATGCCAAAGAAATGGCAGAAGCTTTCTGGCCTTTTCTAGAACCGGAAAAGATAACAAATAGACTAGAAGTCTTACGAAAAGATTTCGTAGCTTCAACATAATATTTCAAAGCTCTAACAACATCCAAAGAATGCAACGATTTCTCCTTAGAATTCTTAGGATTAGGACATAATGAAGGAACCACAATTTCTCTACTAATGTTGTTGGAATTCACAACTTTAGGTAAAAATTCAAAAGAAGTTCGCAACACCGCCTTATCCTGATGAAAAATCAGAAAAGGAGACTCACAAGAAAGAGCAGATAATTCAGAAACTCTTCTGGCAGAAGAGATGGCCAAAAGGAACAAAACTTTCCAAGAAAGTAATTTAATGTCCAATGAATGCATAGGTTCAAACGGAGGAGCTTGAAGAGCTCCCAGAACCAAATTCAAACTCCAAGGAGGAGAAATTGACTTAATGACAGGTTTTATACGAACCAAAGCTTGTACAAAACAATGAATATCAGGAAGAATAGCAATCTTTCTGTGAAAAAGAACAGAAAGAGCAGAGATTTGTCCTTTCAAAGAACTTGCGGACAAACCCTTATCTAAACCATCCTGAAGAAACTGTAAAATTCTCGGTATTCTAAAAGAATGCCAGGAAAAATGATGAGAAAGACACCAAGAAATATAAGTCTTCTCGAGATACAGATTTACGAGCCTGTAACATAGTATTAATCACAGAGTCAGAGAAACCTCTTTGACCAAGAATCAAGCGTTCAATCTCCATACCTTTAAATTTAAGGATTTCAGATCCTGATGGAAAAAAGGACCTTGTGACAGAAGGTCTGGTCTTAACGGAAGAGTCCACGGTTGGCAAGAGGCCATCCGGACAAGATCCGCATACCAAAACCTGTGAGGCCATGCCGGAGCTACCAGCAGAACAAACGAGCATTCCTTCAGAATCTTGGAGATTACTCTTGGAAGAAGAACTAGAGGCGGCAAGATATAGGCAGGATGATACTTCCAAGGAAGTGATAATGCATCCACTGCCTCCGCCTGAGGATCCCGGGATCTGGACAGATACCTGGGAAGTTTCTTGTTTAGATGGGACGCCATCAGATCTATTTCTGGAAGTTCACACATTTGAACAATCTGAAGAAATACCTCTGGGTGAAGAGACCATTCGCCCGGATGCAACGTTTGGCGACTGAGATAATCCGCTTCCCAATTGTCTACACCTGGGATATGAACCGCAGAGATTAGACAGGAGCTGGATTCCGCCCAAACCAAAATTCGAGATACTTCTTTCATAGCCAGAGGACTGTGAGTCCCTCCTTGATGATTGATGTATGCCACAGTTGTGACATTGTCTGTCTGAAAACAAATGAACGATTCTCTCTTCAGAAGAGGCCAAAACTGAAGAGCTCTGAAAATTGCACGGAGTTCCAAAATATTGATCGGTAATCTCACCTCCTGAGATTCCCAAACTCCCTGTGCCGTCAGAGATCCCCACACAGCTCCCCAACCTGTGAGACTTGCATCTGTTGAAATTACAGTCCAAGTCGGAAGCACAAAAGAAGCCCCCTGAATTAAACAATGGTGATCTGTCCACCATGTTAGAGAATGTCGAACAATCGGTTTTAAAGATATTAATTGAGATATCTTCGTGTAATCCTTGCACCATTGCTTCAGCATACAGAGCTGAAGAGGTCGCATGTGAAAACGAGCAAAGGGGATCGCGTCCGATGCAGCAGTCATAAGACCTAGAATTTCCATACATAAGGCTACCGAAGGGAATGATTGTGACTGAAGGTTTCGACAAGCTGCAATCAACTTTAGACGTCTCTTGTCTGTTAAAGACAGAGTCATGGACACTGAATCCATCTGGAAACCCAGAAAAGTTACCCTTGTCTGAGGAATCAAAGAACTTTTTGGTAAATTGATCCTCCAACCATGATCTTGAAGAAACAACACAAGTCGATTCGTATGAGATTCTGCTAAATGTAAAGACTGAGCAAGTACCAAGATATCGTCCAAATAAGGAAATACCACAATACCCTGTTCTCTGATTACAGACAACAGGGCACCGAGAACCTTTGTAAAAATTCTTGGAGCTGTAGCTAGGCCAAACGGCAGAGCCACAAATTGGTAATGCTTGTCCAGAAACGAGAATCTCAGGAACTGATAATGATCTGGATGAATCGGAATATGCAGATATGCATCCTGTAAATCTATTGTGGACATATAATTCCCTTGCTGAACAAAAGGTAAGATAGTCCTTACAGTTACCATCTTGAACGTTGGTATCCTTACATAACGATTCAATATTTTTAGATCCAGAACTGGTCTGAAAGAATTCTCCTTCTTTGGTACAATGAAGAGATTTGAATAAAACCCCATCCCCTGTTCCGGAACTGGAACTGGCATAATTACTCCAGTCAACTCTAGATCTGAAACACATTTCAGAAATGCTTGAGCTTTTACTGGATTTACTGGGACACGGGAAAGAAAAAATCTCTTTGCAGGAGGTCTCAACTTGAAACCAATTCTGTACCCTTCTGAAACAATGCTCTGAATCCAAAGATTGTGAACAGAATTGATCCAAATTTCCTTGAAAAAACGTAACCTGCCCCCTACCAGCTGAGCTGGAATGAGGGCCGCACCTTCATGTGGACTTAGAAGCAGGCTTTGCCTTTCTAGCTGGCTTGGATTTATTCCAGACTGGCGATGGTCTCCAAACTGAAACCGCTCCTGAGGATGAAGGATCAGGCTTTTGTTCTTTGTTGAAACGAAAGGAACGAAAACGATTATTAGCCCTGTTTTTACCTTTAGATTTTTTATCCTGTGGTAAAAAAATTCCTTTCCCACCAGTAACAGTTGAAATAATGGAATCCAACTGAGAACCAAATAATTTGTTACCCTGGAAAGAAATGGAAAGTAAAGTTGATTTAGAAGCCATATCAGCATTCCAAGTTTTAAGCCATAAAGCTCTTCTAGCTAAAATAGCTAGAGACATAAACCTGACATCAACTCTGATAATATCAAAAATGGCATCACAGATAAAATTATTAGCATGCTGAAGGAGAATAATAATATCATGAGAATCACGATGTGTTACTTGTTGCGCTAAAGTTTCCAACCAAAAAGTTGAAGCTGCAGCAACATCAGCCAAAGATATAGCAGGTCTAAGAAGATTACCTGAACACAGATAAGCTTTTCTTAGAAAGGATTCAATTTTCCTATCTAGAGGATCCTTAAACGAAGTACCATCTGACGTAGGAATAGTAGTACGTTTAGCAAGGGTAGAAATAGCCCCATCAACTTTAGGGATCTTGTCCCAAAATTCTAATCTGTCAGACGGCACAGGATATAATTGCTTAAAACGTTTAGAAGGAGTAAATGAATTACCCAAATTATCCCATTCTTTGGAAATTACTGCAGAAATAGCATTAGGAACAGGAAAAACTTCTGGAATAACCACAGGAGCTTTAAATACCTTATCTAAACGTTTAGAATTAGTATCAAGAGGACCAGAATCCTCTATTTCTAAAGCAATTAGTACTTCTATAAGTAAAGAACGAATAAATTCCATTTTAAATAAATATGAAGATTTATCAGCATCAACCTCTGAGACAGAATCCTCTGAACCAGAGGAATCATCAGAATCAGAATGATGATGTTCATTTAAAAATTCATCTGTAGGGAGAGAAGTTTTAAAAGATTTTTTACGTTTACTAGAAGGAGAAATAACAGACATAGCCTTCTTTATGGATTCAGAAACAAAATCTCTTATATTATCAGGAACATTCTGCACCTTAGATGTTGAAGGAACTGCAACAGGCAATGGTACTTTACTAAAGGAAATATTATCTGCTTTAACAAGTTTGTCATGACAATCAATACAAACAACAGCTGGAGGAATAGCTACCAAAAGTTTACAGCAGATACACTTAACTTTGGTAGATTCAGCACTTGACAGCGATTTTCCTGTAGTATCTTCTGACTCAGATGCAACGTGAGACATCTTGCAATATGTAAGAGGAAAAAACAACATATATATAAAGCAAAATTGATCAAATTCCTTAAATGACAGTTTCAGGAATGGGAAAAAATGCCAAAGAACAAGCTTCTAGCAACCAGAAGCAATAAAAAATGAGACTTAAATAATGTGGAGACAAAAGCGACGCCCATATTTTTTCGCGCCAAATAAGACGCCCACATTATTTGGCGCCTAAATGCTTTTTGGCGCCAAAAATGACGCCACATCCGGAACGCCGACATTTTTGGCGCAATATAACGTCAAAAAAATGACGCAACTTCCGGCGACACGTATGACGCCGGAAACGGAAATAGAATTTTTGCGCCAAAAAAGTCAGCGCCAAGAATGACGCAATAAAATGAAGCATTTTCAGCCCCCGCGAGCCTAACAGCCCACAGGGAAAAAGTCAAATTTTAAGGTAAGAAAAATGTTAAATTAAAATGCATTATCCCAAATATGAAACTGACTGTCTGAAAATAAGGAAAGTTGAACATTCTGAGTCAAGGCAAATAAATGTTTGAATACATATATTTAGAACTTTATAAACAAAGTGCCCAACCATAGCTTGGAGTGTCACAGAAAATAAGACTTACTTACCCCAGGACACTCATCTACATATAGCAGATAGCCAAACCAGTACTGAAACGAGAATCAGCAGAGGTAATGGTATATATAAGAGTATATCGTCGATCTGAAAAGGGAGGTAAGAGATGAATCTCTACGACCGATAACAGAGAACCTATGAAATAGACCCCGTAGAAGGAGATCACTGCATTCAAATAGGCAATACTCTCCTTACATCCCTCTGACATTCACTGCACGCTGAGAGGAAAACCGGGCTCCAACTTGCTGCGGAGCGCATATCAACGTAGAATCTAGCACAAACTTACTTCACCACCTCCATCGGAGGCAAAGTTTGTAAAACTGAATTGTGGGTGTGGTGAGGGGTGTATTTATAGGCATTTTGAGGTTTGGGAAACTTTGCCCCTCCTGGTAGGAATGTATATCCCATACGTCACTAGCTCATGGACTCTTGCTAATTACATGAAAGAAAGCCTGGTCATGAGTGTGTGTAGTGAGAGTGCATGTGTGTTTGAGAGAGTGAGAGTTTATGTGTGTGAGAGAGTGAGATTTATGTGTGAGAGAGAGTGATTTTGTGTGAGTCAGTGTGAACATGTATGTGTTTATGAGTTGTGTGAATGTGTGTGTGAGTGCCTGTGTTTCTGTGTAAGAGAGAGTGTGTTAGAGTATGTGTGTGTGAAATAGTGTGTGAATGTTTGAGAGAGTATGAAAATGTTTGAATGTGTGACTGAATTTTTAGAGAGTAAGTGTGTGGTTCAGTGTTTAAAAGAGTGTGAGAGAATGTGTGAATGTTTGAAAGAGTGTGAATGTTTGAAAGAGTCTTTGTGAATGTGTGAAACAGTGTGCAAATATTTGAAAGTGTGTGTGCGTTTGTATATGTGTGTTTTTACATTTACAACATTTTTACATTTGAATACACTCAAGAATAAAGTGTACACACATTTTAGTCACCTGGCCAATAATTGCACAGTCAAACAATGTTGAGCACACTGCTCAAAAAAAATTAGAGGCAACATTGTTCTCTATCAGTTGTTTGACAAAGCATTAGAGTTGGGGTGACAGGCAGGTCGTGGGGATCTGTTAGCCAAAATGGACTTTGAGCGGCTTTCCGCTTGCCGCCCAATACAGCCCAAGTCCTTCTGGCTTATGGTCTTCAGATTTAGAAGGTTGTATTTTGTAGATGTATGTTTGCCAATGGGGTGTTCGTTGTCTTGTGCTTTTTTGAGGCGTTTAGCTCTTTCCTTCACTGGGCGGTCGTCAAAGAGGTGATGGGGCAGTAGCTCACTAACTTTTGCTGGTAGGACCCCCTTAGCGGAGGAGAAGACTGTACATACTTGATGTATTTGGATATTGAGATAGATACAGTGGATTCCTAGTGTAGACTTGCCAAAGATAAAGTGCATTGTTTGCTAACAGCTGTGTGCGAGAGACTCTGGTCCTGCATGAGCATCAAACTCTGCTTGGCCTGTTAAACTTTGCTTTTCAAGTTATCCCAATGGGTAGGGTTTGTAATAGGAAGTTGGAGGGTTCACTAAAATGGGCTCTTGAGTCCGTGCCCAGATGTTCTCTTACCGGAGACATGAAGGCTGATCTGCACATTAGTGAATTGTTTCTAGATAGAGTGCTGTTGTGGAGGGCTAGGCATGGATCAAGCCAAGCTATCTATATGTTCAACAATGCAGCTGGCTCATTTGTGTATGGCGTGTGTTTGCAGGGCATGCAGAGCATTGGCGTTGGAGCTTTTCCCAATTGTTGTGTGAGTTGAATTGTGGGGTTAATCATTGGTTGAGTCTGTGATATTTTGGTCTGACAATCTAAGTGGGGTCTATGCTTGTCAGCAGTATCCCCCCTACCATAGTTAATTTTTGTGCTACTGTGTCTTGCAATGTTTGTTGTTTAATATCGCTATTGTGTTTTCAATGGGATCTCTTTGGGAGAGAGACCCCTAGGGAAGCTGTTTATGTGTTATGTTGTCCATGTTTCCTCTGGCAGATTGCAGATGGTGGGAAGTTCTTTCCCCATTAGTCAAGGCTGCACTCGTGCCATCAACCTGGCGCTCTTCTCTGGTGTATTGGCATGAGTGGGAGATGTTTTGTTATTCAAGGTCAGTGGCAGTATCAGATTGGAATCAAGTATGTCTTCTCAAGTGGTTGGCTGTGTTGCAGGACAAAGGTGTGAAAAAAGGAGCAGTGGCTTTCATCCATGGCTGCTTTGTTCTTTTTCTGTAAGCTGATTGTTGGCCTGATACAGCCGAGACAGATATTGTGTGGCTGGGAGCAACTGGAAATTTGAGTTCCTAATTCTATAGAGCATGTTATGTATGGTCATTTGCTGAAGCTGTTGAAGGCCTTTGGAGCACTGAGAATTGTTGAGCTTGTGGATCCTGTGTGTGGGGCTGTTGGTCAGGGAGTGCAGGTGGCGAATGTACATTTGGCTGAGGATAGGTTGCTGTTATTTACCCTAAAGTGTAAAACAGAACAGTGGCTGATATTGCTTGGACAAATGGTTAAGGAGATGTACCCAGTTGAGTTAGTTTTGGCCTTTTTAGGCAGGGTCATCACAATTTTGATTCATGAGGATGGGTCAGCTATTTCAAAGTTTCCAGGGATTTAGACAGGGTGGTTGTAGCTGCAGGGTTGGATAGTTATAGTATAGTGCCACATTCTTTCCGTATAGGGGTGGCTACTAGTGCAGGTCTGATGAGAATATTCATAGATTGGGTAGAGGGCATTCCAAGTGTTCCATGCTATGCATTCACCTTTAGATCAAGTCTTTCTAGTTCAGTCAGGCAGGTTGTCTGTGATTTTATTTATTTTTCAGGTCGGTTTAGTGAGTTCATTATTTTGTTTGGCGATATGTTATTGTGTTTTGCAGGAGTCTGTGGGTCTGCTAATAATTTGGATCATAGGGCACTTGTATGTCCCATGGGCATCTATTAGAGCCTTGGCGCACCTGGACAGACATAATTTGGGTTTTCCTGCTAAGCAAGCTTCCATTCGATGGCTTGGTCACAGAGTGATGTTATGGAGTGATTTTCGGGAATCATTCAATAGGCTGCTTGTAGGTGTGGTAGGCATCAGGTCACTCTGTTCCATCTTGGCGACAATGACTCAGCGCTGTCTACAGCTCTTTTCATGGTCATTATGATGCTTTCAGATATGAGATGATTGTGCGTGAAATTGTATGGGTTGGAGATTGGTTGGTCATGCATGATTGCAAGGCTCCATTGGTGTCATTTGGTGTGTCATTATGCAGCTTACAGAATTAGAAAAGGGATAAACAGAAAATTGGGGTGGGCAATAGTGGCTGCAGAAGATTTTGTAGTGAGGCATGAGAATATTCTCATAGATATGAGGCACCTCTACTGCCAAGATGGGGTCCATCTAAGCAATGAAAGCCTGAATTCATTTTTGCATAATTTGAAATGTGGTTTGGAAGGGCAGTTAGGGTTTGATGATGTCACGGCAGTGCCCAGTATCCCTGTCTCTGTGCCACCAGAGGGCTCTGGTTTGTGCTGTTGTTCCTGTAGATCTACTGCCTGCACTGGCTACCTCTCTGGCTCTACCTTCTTGCCAGCTGCAGGTAGTTTCACAATCAGCATAGCTTTAAAAGGCTGCTACACAAACCACTCACTGCCCTGATATTGTGGTTTATCCTCGCTGTTTGTGCCTCTGACTTGAAGTCTGTTTGCCTGTTGTTTGGTGATTTTTCTGGTTCCTGAATCCAGCTTTCCTCCTGACTTCTCTTTTGGATCTCCATTGAATTTGATGAAGGATTGGACAGCTTCTACGATATTCTGAACTTGGCCTTTTTTCGTGACTCCTCTTTTAGATTCTCCCTGTGTTTGGTAAGGACATTTGCCAAGCACTGGTATCTTTTCCAGTATCCACGCCCTGTAGAAGACATCTGTTGAGTTCTGCTTTCCTGCTTCTGTACCCAACCCCTGCAGAGGGTGTCTGCCAAGCACTGGTACCTTGCTCCTGTACCCTAGTCCTGCAGAAGGCATCTGTCAAGTACCTGTATCCTGCTTTTGTCTTCAGCCTTCAAGCAGGCACTCCAGTCTCGGTCTTAGAGTGGGCACTCCTATCATCAGCTCAAGTGTGCACTCCAGTCTCGGCCTTAGAGTAAACACTACTGTACTTTTTCCCACAAGTGGGCATTCCAATCCTCAGCTTTCTAGTGGGCACTCCTGTTCATTGCCCTAAAGTCGGCACACCTCTCTTCGGCCCAAGTGTGCACTTCAGTCTGATCCTTAGAGTGGGAACTCATGTCATCGGCCCTCAAGTGGGCCTTCCAGTCCTCGGCTCTGTAGTGGGCACTACTTCTGACTCTGGTATTGGTATTACTGCTGTCTAATCCTGTTTCCAGTTTCCTGTACAATAAAACCTGCATTGTCTGTCTGTTGTTTCAATCATGCCTAAAAGGGGTAGTATATAAAGAAGCCCATACCACTGGCCTTTTTTAGTTCTCATGATGGGACTAAGTCTGTCACCTCAACACATAAGGTCCAAACTCCTGATCGGATCCCGCTCCTATGAGCTTGACAGAAGGTTTGTGGCAAGAGTTCTCCTTACATTTAAGGTAAGTTTTTGTAGCAGTTTGAGGGACCAAAGGGCCAAGCTAATGGGGGGGGGGGGGGGGCATGATATTTCAGGTAGGAGCCTGAAGTGCCCTTCTCTATGGGTCTGCTGACCCAAGGCTTCAGAGTGTGTTTAATGTTCGATAGGCGCTACTCCTGCCATTTTGTGATGCTGATATTCCTCATAGTGGACAAAGAAGTGAATAGTTAGTATATAGGTGTGGCTCCATTAACTATAATGAAGAATTCACAACTTTCTGAAGTGACTAGAGGTGGGTACAACATTTTATGAGTTAGGCATTTTTTAAGTTGTGAGGTTAAGGCAGATTTTCTCTATGTTACACCATAGTTTCAAAAAGGGTTTTTTATTGAACCTACAGTATGCTATGCCATCAATATTTTGATGATGTGGTGGTTTGTCATTGGCTGTTTGTAAACTATTACTTTTGATTCATTCTTTGCTTTGTTTAAAAACAGAAAAATTAGTGGCCAATTCAACAAATAAACTGCAAAAAATGTAGATGATTCGTTCAAGTGGTTAAAAACATTACTCCAAAATTACTCTAAAGGTCCTTGTAATCCCTGTGTCAGCTAATAATTATGAAAGCTTCACTTTTGTTCTTGATAACCCTGACTATATTAAATAAATAGTTCTTCTTTTACTTGTGGTGAAGCTGTATTGTAGAATAAGCGCTTATTTAAAGGGACAATCTGGTCCAAAACAAACTTTCATTATTCAGATAAGGCATGTCATTTTAAAGAATTTTCAAATTTACATCTATCACCAATTTTGCTTTGCTCTCTTGGTATTCTTATTTGAAAGCTAAACCTAGGAGGTTCATATACTAATTTCTAAGACCTTAAAGGTTGCCTCTCATCTCAGGGCATTTTGACAGTTTTTCACCACTAGAGGGTGTTAGTTCATGTGTTTCATATAGATAATACTGTGCTCATGCATGTGGAGTTCCTAAGAGCTAGCACTGATTGGCTAAAATGCAAGTCTGTAAAAAGCATTGAAATAAGGGGGCAGTCGGCAGAGGCTTAGATACCAGGTAATCACATAGGTAAAAAGTGTATTAATATAACTGTGTTGGTTATGCAAAACTAGGGAATGGGTAATAAAGGAATTACCTATCTTTTAAAACAATAAATATTCTGGTATATATATATATATATATATATATATATATATATATATATATATATAGTGCCGTATTTAGGTTTTGTGCTGCCTTTGTTCTGCTGCCCCACAATCCCACCTCACTAACGCCTAGATTTAGAGTTTTGCGGTAGCCGTCAAAACCAGCGTTAAGGGCTCCTAACGCTGCTTTTGGCCGCCCGCAGGTATTTAGAGTCAGTCAGGAAAGGGTCTAACGCTCACTTTCCAGCCGCAACTTTTCCATACTGCAGATCCCCTTACGCCAATTGTGTATCCTATCTTTTCAATGGGATCTTCCTAACGCCGGAATTTAGAGTCTTGGCTGAAGTGAGCGTTAGAACTCTAACGACAAAACTCCAGCCACAGAAAAAAGTCAGGAGTTAAGAGCTTTATGGGCTAACGCCGGTTTATAAAGCTCTTAACTACTGTGCTCTAAAGTACACTAACACCAATAAACTACCTATGTACCCCTAAACCGAGGCCCCCCCACATCACCGCCACTCTAAAAAAAAAACCCTAATCTGCCAACCGGACACTGACGCCACCTACATTATCCCTATGTACCCCTAATCTGCTGCCCCTAACACCGCCGACACCTACATAATATTTATTAACCCCTAATCTGCCCCCCCCAACCTTACCTACACTTATTAACCCCTAATCTGCTGACCGGACCTCACCGCCACTATAATAAATGTATTAACCCCTAAACCGCCTCACTCCCGCCTCGCAAACCCTATAATAAATTTTATTAACCCCTAATCTGCCCTCACTAACATCGCCGACACCTAACTTCAAGTATTAACCCCTAATCTGCCGACTGGACCTCACCGTTACTATAATAAATGTATTAACCCCTAAAGCTAAGTCTAACCCTAACCCTAACACCCCCCTAAGTTAAATATAATTTAAATCTAACGAAATAAATTATTTCTTATTAAATAAATGAATCCTATTTAAAGCTAAATACTTACCTGTAAAATAAACCCTAATATACCTACAATATAACGAATAATTATATTGTAGCTATTTTAGGATTTATATTTATTTTACAGGCAACATTGTATTTATTTTAACTAGGTACAATAGCTATTAAATAGTTATTAACTATTTAATAGCTACCTAGTTAAAATACAAAATTACCTGTAAAATAAATCCTAACCTAAGTTACAATTAAACGCTACACTATCAATAAATTAATTAATTAAATAAAACTACCTTTTTTTTTAAATTTAGTTTAGTTGATTTTTGTTCAGACAAAAGAGCTGATTTATTTGGGGCATGCCCCAGAAAAGGCCCTTTTAAGGGCTGGTAAGGTAATAGAGCTGTTAACTTTTTATTTTAGAATAGGGTAGGGCATTTTTTTATTTGGGGGGGCTTTGTTATTTTTTTAGGGGGCTGAGAGTAGGTGTAATTAGTTTAAAATTCTTGTAAACTTTTTTTATTTTAACTAGGTACAATAGCTATTAAATAGTTATTAACTATTTAATAGCTACCTAGTTAAAATACAAAATTACCTGTAAAATAAATCCTAACGTAAGTTACAATTAAACGCTACACTATCAATAAATTAATTAATTAAATAAAACTACCTTTGTTTTTTGTAATTTAGTTTAGTTGATTTTTGTTCAGACAAAAGAGCTGATTTATTTGGGGCATGCCCCAGAAAAGGCCCTTTTAAGGGCTGGTAAGGTAATAGAGCTGTTAACTTTTTATTTTAGAATAGGGTAGGGCATTTTTTTATTTGGGGGGGCTTTGTTATTTTTTTAGGGGGCTGAGAGTAGGTGTAATTAGTTTAAAATTCTTGTAAACTTTTTTTATTTTAACTAGGTACAATAGCTATTAAATAGTTATTAACTATTTAATAGCTACCTAGTTAAAATACAAAATTACCTGTAAAATAAATCCTAACGTAAGTTACAATTAAACGCTACACTATCAATAAATTAATTAATTAAATAAAACTACCTTTGTTTTTTGTAATTTAGTTTAGTTGATTTTTGTTCAGACAAAAGAGCTGATTTATTTGGGGCATGCCCCAGAAAAGGCCCTTTTAAGGGCTGGTAAGGTAATAGAGCTGTTAACTTTTTATTTTTAGGGGGCTTAGAGTAGGTGTAATTAGTTTAAAATTCTTGTAATCTTTTTTTATTTTAACTAGGTACAATAGCTATTAAATAGTTATTAACTATTTAATAGCTACCTAGTTAAAATACAAAATTACCTGTAAAATAAATCCTAACCTAAGTTACAATTAAACGCTACACTATCAATAAATTAATTAATTAAATAAAACTACCTTTGTTTTTTGTAATTTAGTTTAGTTGATTTTTGTTCAGACAAAAGAGCTGATTTATTTGGGGCATGCCCCAGAAAAGGCCCTTTTAAGGGCTGGTAAGGTAATAGAGCTGTTAACTTTTTATTTTAGAATAGGGTAGGGCATTTTTTTATTTGGGGGGGCTTTGTTATTTTTTTAGGGGTCTTAGAGTAGGTGTAATTAGTTTAAAATTCTTGTAATCTTTTTTTATTTTTTGTAATTTAGTGTTTGTTTGTTTTTGTAATTTAGTGTTTGGGTTTTTTTGTAATTTAGTTTAGTTGATTTAATTGTAGGTAATTGTAGGTAGTTTATTTAATTAATTTATTGATAGTGTAGTGTTAGGTTTAATTGTAACTTAGGTTAGGATTTATTTTACAGGTAATTTTGCAATTATTTTAACTAGGTAGCTATTAAATAGTTAATAACTATTTAATAGCTATTGTACCTAGTTAAAATAAATACAAAGTTGCCTGCAAAATAAATATAAATCCTAAAATAGCTACAATATAATTATTCGTTATATTGTAGCTATATTAGGGTTTATTTTACAGGTAAGTATTTAGCTTTAAATAGGATTAATTTATCTAATAAGAAATAATTTATTTTGTTAGATTTAAATTATATTTAACTTAGGGGGGTGTTAGGGTTAGGGTTAGACTTAGCTTAAGGGGTTAATACATTTATTATAGTAGCGGTAAGGTCCGGTCGGCAGATTAGGGGTTAATACTTGAAGTTAGGTGTCGGCGATGTTACTGAGGGCAGATTAGGGGTTAATAAAATTTATTATAGGGTTTGCAAGGTGGGAGTGAGGCGGTTTAGGGGTTAATACATTTATTATAGTGGCGGTGAGGTCCGGTCAGCAGATTAGGGGTTAATAAGTGTAGATAAGGTTGGGGGAGGCAGATTAGGGGTTAATAAATATTATGTAGGTGTCGGCGGTGTTAGGGGCAGCAGATTAGGGGTACATAGGGATAATGTAGGTGGCGGCGGTGTATGGAGCGGCAGATTAGGGGTTAATAATAAAATGCAGGGGTCAGCGATAGCGGGGGCGGCAGATTAGAGGTTAATAAGTGTAAGATTAGGGGTGTTTAGACTCGGGGTACATGTTAGGGTGTTAGGTGTAGACTTAGAAACTGTTTCCCCATAGGAAACAATGGGGCTGCGTTAGGAGCTGAACTCTGTTTTTTGCAGGTTTTAGGTTTTTTTTCAGCTCAAACTGCCCCATTGTTTCCTATGGGGGAATCGTGCACGAGCACGTTTTTCAAGCTGGCCGCTACCGTAAGCAATGCTGGTATTTAGAGTTGAAGTGGCTGTAAATATGCCTGTACGCTCCCTTTTTGGAGCCTAATGCAGCCCTTCAGAGAACTCTAAATACCAGCGTTATTTAAAAGGTGCGGGGGGAAAAAACACGCGAAGCTAACGCACCCCTTTGGCCGCAAAACTCTAAATCTAGGTGTATGGTTTTAGGCTTTTTTTGGCTGTAATATTTTTTGGCCAGGGAGTAATGTCAATTTTTTATGACGTTTCGCACTCCTGCTTTTGTCAAAGGCCAGGGAGCAGAAGGGTTTCTTAAGGCACCAGGTGTCTCAGGTACATATTCTTGAATGGTTGGCGTGCTTGAAACAGGAGGGTGTGTCCAGATTGTCAGCTCTTAGTAGGTTAGCTGCCCTGTCATTTTTTAATAATGCGTTGGGTCTGGCAGACTTCTCCAATGCCTTTTTGGTGAGGCAAGTCTTGAAGGGTGGGGCGGGGTGACCCCCTACTCCAGGGATCAAAGCAGGGCTGGACTGGGAATAAAAATCGGCCCTGGAAAAATTGTAGACCAGCCCTCTATATAGAATATATATATATATATATATATATATATATATATATATATATATCAAAACAAGAAGTTTAACCACTAAAGGAGCATTCAGGTGCACAAGTCTCTGTAGATAGTAAATAAAATAATGTAAATAAAAAAAATCCGGTAATAGGTTCCACTTACTAGAGCATACCTCAATTAATATGAGGTAAGTTGCCGCTTCTGTGAGGTAGAGATCTCCAGTGTAGTGGGCTACAGGGGTTGATATGTAGTGAATGTAGTCCAGCACTAGATTAGCACGGGTAGAGTATTTAGTTAAATTCTATAATTTGAATATATTGTATTTTGTGATTGGATAAATGTTTAGTGTATGTACTGCAATGTTGTTATTATATATTTATTGTAGGTAATCCTAAGTATTTATCAACATTCAGTTAATAAAAAGATGTAAACAGGTATATACAACTGATATATATAAACTTGTTGTCTAATGTGAGCTTCTTATCTATATATAAAAACTAATAAAACATTTGTATAATTAGACAGAAATTTAATAACTTGTTAAAAGCATACATAAAATAAAAAGGGACGTCTCCCTTATAACATCGATTTCATCAGAGAAAACAATTGAATAACTGTAGTATATATTTCCGCTATTTGATAATCAGGTACCTGTTATATAGTGTAACAAATGATAATGTCCAGAAATTGGATTAAAAAAACTTAAAGATCCAAACAAGATGACCTCCCCGCTATTGTGGCGGGTGTGCGTTACCGGTCCGTTAGTGAGAGACTGGTATTTAAAAATATGTCATGTGACTTTTCCTACGTCACACTTGTGATCGTAGCTGTTTCAATATAGTTGTAATGTAACCAGTGATATTCTGTCAAGTGCTTATTATGTTGCAATTTTTTTAAACTTTAATCTGTATGTGTATCCCCCTATTCCATGTGTAATTAGGGAGTCTTAGGGGAGATTGCAACTTACGCTGGTCTCTTGGCAGACCTGATTTCTCTTTTAGTGTGGTCTTTGCGGTCACATTCAGTGACTTGGATGTTAAACTTTGCGGTCACGTGCAGTGACTATAATGCAATCCTCGCAGTGTGGACTTGGCGGTCACTTGTAGTGGTGGGAATTGAACTTGTGACCTTTAGGGTAAGAGAGGGAGATCTTAACCATTAGGCTATGTGTATCTCACTTTCTGTGTTAGCCTAGTGGACTTGGCGGTCACTTGTAGTGACTGTAATGAGGTCTTTGCGGTCACAGAGGTGACTAGTGGTGGGGTCTTTGCGGTCACAAGTGGTGACTAGGAGTAGAATCAGTGATGTTATACAGCAAGGTCTTTGCAGTCACAGATTGTGACTTGCATGTATTAACTTGCGGTTGTATCTTTGCGGTCACAGATTGTGACTTAAAAATGGTCTTTGCGGTCACTAACAGTGGTGACTTAGAGGAAATCTTTGCGGTCACTAGTAGTGACTAACAGAATGATCTGTATCGTTGGAGATCAAAGTAAAACTTGGCAATCTCTCTGTGCAACTTAGTAGAGCTGATTAGAAACAAATGCAGGTTGTAACAACATCCAGCTGCAATATTGCAGGAGGTAATCAGCAAAGGAAGTCTTGTAGTAGTTGTCTTTCCTTTCTTGGCAATTATAACAGCAATCAAAATAAAAGCATAAAGTGCAGAGTGACAACAGTGTCAAGGTCAACGCGTTTCGCCCTTAGGCTTTATCAAGACATGTTTGTCTGTGTCACCTGAGTCTATATATAGGGCTTAACTGGTTTGGATTGGCTATTCTATGTAATTTAATTAAAGGTGGAAAGTATAGATATATGGAAATTCAATATAAAGGTGGAATTATATAGTTGTGTGTGTCTACAAGAAGCTTATTGTTCTTCATTTGTTTTTGTTCTTTGTGTTGTAATAAATTAAAGAGAATGAATAGATCCTAGAAAGGTTCTTGTAAGAATGCAATAAACATTATTTAGAGAGTTCTAAATATATCTATATAATGTATAATGTATGTATTTGTATTGATTTTGATGTGCTTATAGTTGCTTGAATATTGAGCATATGTTAATTTTTAAATATATAAAACAAATAGAAATTATAAGCAAAGATTTTTTTAAAATAAAAAAGTTATGAATTAGTGAGTAATTTAAAAAAATAAATAATTTAAAACTGTTTTAAGTATTCCCTTTTGTGATTGAACTCACGACCTTTTGGTAATTGAGCAGTGGGTATTATCCACTAAACCACATCTACCTCAACATTGTATATAGTGAAATACATGTATTAGTGAAAGTATATGTATATACACACACATATATGTTTATATACATTTAAATTTACAATATGGTTTTGTTTGTATAAATGAAGACCATAGAGAAAGAAGTGATGATATTCATAAGAGACTAAAATCTATATAGATGGTTTCTTTCATGTAATTAGCAAGAGTCCATGAGCTAGTGACGTATGGGATATACATTCCTACCAGGAGGGGCAAAGTTTCCCAAACCTCAAAATGCCTATAAATACACCCCTCACCACACCCACAAATCAGTTTTACAAACTTTGCCTCCTATGGAGGTGGTAAAGTAAGTTTGTGCTAGATTCTACGTTGATATGCGCTCCGCAGCAGGTTGGAGCCCGGTTTTCCTCTCAGCGTGCAGTGAATGTCAGAGGGATGTGAGGAGAGTATTGCCTATTTGAATGCAGTGATCTCCTTCTACGGGGTCTATTTCATAGGTTCTCTGTTATCGGTCGTAGAGATTCATCTCTTACCTCCCTTTTCAGATCGACAATATACTCTTATATATACCATTTCCTCTACTGATTCTCGTTTCAGTACTGGTTTGGCTTTCTACTACATGTAGATGAGTGTCCTGGGGTAAGTAAGTCTTATTTTCTGTGACACTCTAAGCTATGGTTGGGCACTTTTATATAAAGTTCTAAATATATGTATTCAAACATTTATTTGCCTTGACTCAGGATGTTCAACGTTCCTTATTACAGACAGTCAGTTTCATATTTGGGATAATGCATATGAATAAATCATTTTTTTCTTACCTTAAAAATTTGACTTTTCCATGTGGGCTGTTAGGCTCGCGGGGGCTGAAAATGCTTAATTTTATTGCGTCATTCTTGGCGCGGACTTTTTTTGCGCAAACATTTTTTTGTTTTGTTTCCGGCGTCATACGTGTCGCCGGAAGTTGCGTCATTTTTTACGCTCTTTTGCGCCAAAAGTGTCGGCGTTCCGGATGTGGCGTCATTTTTGGCGCCAAAAACATTTAGGCGCCAAATAATGTGGGTGTCTTTTTTGTCGCTAAAAAATATGGGCGTCACTATTGTCTCCACATTATTTAAGTCTCATTATTTTGTGCTTCTGGTTGCTAGAAGCTTATTCACTGGCATTTTTTTCCCATTCCTGAAACTGTCATTTAAGGAATTTGATCAATTTTGCTTTATATGTTGTTTTTTCTATTACATATTGCAAGATGTCCCACGTTGAAGCTGAGTCAGAAGATACTTCTGGAAAATCGCTGCCTGGTGCTGGAGCTACCAAAGCTAAGTGTATCTGCTGTAAACTTTTGGCATCTGTTCCTCCAGCTGTTGTTTGTACTGTTTGTCATGACAAACTTGCTAATGCAGATAATATTTCGTTTAGTACTGTTACATTACCTGTTGCTGTTCCGTCAACATCTAATATTCAGAGTGTTCCTGATAACATAAGAGATTTTGTTTCTAAATCCATTAAGAAGGCTATGTCTGTTATTCCTCCTTCTAGTAAACGTAAAAAGTCTTTTAAAACTTCTCATTTTTCAGATGAATTTTTAAATGAACATCATCATTCTGATACTGATATTGGTTCTTCTGATTCAGAGGATTCTGTCTCAGAGATTGATGCTGATAAATCTTCATATTTATTTAAAATGGAATTTATTCGTTCTTTACTTAAAGAAGTCCTAATTGCATTAGAAATTGAGGATTCTAGTACTCTTGATACTAAATCTAAACGTTTAGATAAGGTTTTTAAATCTCCTGTAGTTATTCCAGAAGTATTTCCTGTCCCTGGTGCTATTTCTGAAGTAATTTCCAGGGAATGGAATAATTTGGGTAATTCTTTTACTCCTTCTAAACGTTTTAAGCAATTATATCCTGTGCCATCTGACAGATTAGAATTTTGGGACAAAATCCCTAAGGTTGATGGGGCTGTCTCTACTCTTGCTAAGCGTACTACTATTCCTACGGCAGATGGTACTTCCTTTAAGGATCCTTTAGATAGGAAAATTGAATCCTTTCTAAGAAAAGCTTACTTGTGTTCAAGTAATCTTCTTAGACCTGCTATATCTTTAGCGGATGTTGCTGCAGCTTCAACTTTTTGGTTAGAAGCTTTAGCGCAACAAGTAACAGATCATAATTCTCATAGCATTATTATTCTTCTACAACATGCTAATAATTTTATTTGTGATGCCATCTTTGATATCATTAGAGTTGATGTCAGGTATATGTCTCTAGCTATCTTAGCTAGAAGAGCTTTATGGCTTAAAACTTGGAATGCTGATATGTCTTCTAAGTCTACTCTGCTTTCCCTTTCTTTCCAGGGTAATAAATTATTTGGTTCTCAGTTGGATTCTATTATCTCAACTGTTACTGGAGGGAAAGGAACTTTTTTACCACAGGATAAAAAATCTAAAGGTAAATTTAGGTCTAATAATCGTTTTCGTTCCTTTCGTCACAACAAGGAACAAAAGCCTGATCCTTCATCCTCAGGAGCGGTATCAGTTTGGAAACCATCTCCAGTCTGGAATAAATCCAAGCCTTTTAGAAAACCAAAGCCAGCTCCCAAGTCCACATGAAGGTGAGGCCCTCATTCCAGCTCAGCTGGTAGGGGGCAGATTACGTTTTTTCAAAGAAATTTGGTTCAATTCCGTTCACAATCTCTGGATTCAGAACATTGTTTCAGAAGGGTACAGAATTGGCTTCAAGATAAGGCCTCCTGCAAAGAGATTTTTTCTTTCCCGTGTCCCAGTAAACCTAGCGAAGGCTCAAGCATTTCTGAAATGTGTTTCAGATCTAGAGTTGGCTGGAGTAATTATGCCAGTTCCAGTTCCGGAACAGGGGATGGGGTTTTATTCAAATCTCTTCATTGTACCAAAGAAGGAGAATTCCTTCAGACCAGTTCTGGATCTAAAAATATTGAATCGTTATGTAAGGATACCAACATTCAAGATGGTAACTATAACGACTATCCTGCCTTTTGTTCAACAAGAGCATTATATGTCCACAATAGATTTACAGGATGCATATCTGCATATTCCGATTCATCCAGATCACTTTCAGTTTCTGAGATTCTCTTTCCTAGACAAGCATTACCAGTTTGTGGCTCTACCGTTTGGCCTAGCTACAGCTCCAAGAATTTTTACAAAGGTTCTCGGTGCCCTTCTGTCCGTAATCAGAGAACAGGGTATTGTGGTTTTTCCTTATTTGGACGATATCTTGGTACTTGCTCAGTCTTCACATTTAGCAGAATCTCATACGAATCGACTTGTGTTGTTTCTTCAAGATCATGGTTGGAGGATCAATTTACCAAAAAGTTCATTGATTCCTCAGACAAGCTTTTTAGGTTTCCAGATAGATTCAGTGTCCATGACTCTGTCACTAACGGACAAGAGACGTCTAAAATTAATATCAGCTTGTCGAAACCTTCAGTCACAATCATTCCCTTCGGTAGCTTTATGCATGGAAATTCTAGGTCTTATGACTGCAGCATCGGACGCGATCCCCTTTGCTCATTTTCACATGCAACCTCTTCAGCTCTGTATGCTGAACCAGTGGTGCAGGGATTACACAAAGATATCTCAATTAATATCTTTAACACCGATTGTACGACACTCTCTGATGTGGTGGACAGATCACCATCTTTTAGTTCAGGGGGCTTCTTTTGTTCTTCCGACCTGGACTGTAATTTCAACAGATGCAAGTCTGACAGGTTGGGGAGCTGTTTGGGGGTCTCTGACAGCACAAGGGGTTTGGGAATCTCAGGAGGTGAGATTACCGATCAATATTTTGGAACTCCGTGCAATTTTCAGAGCTCTTCAGTCATGGCCTCTTCTAAAGAGAGAATCGTTCATTTGTTTTCAAACAGACAATGTCACAACTGTGGCATACATCAATCATCAAGGAGGGACTCACAGTCCTCTGGCTATGAAGGAAGTATCTCGAATTCTGGTATGGGCGGAATCCAGCTCCTGTCTAGTTTCTGCGGTTAATATCCCAGGTATAGACAATTGGGAAGCGGATTATCTCAGCCGCCAAACGTTACATCCGGGCGAATGGTCTCTTCACCCAGAGGTTTTTCTTCAGATTGTTCAAATGTGGGGACTTCCAGAAATAGATCTGATGGCCTCTCATCTAAACAAGAAACATCCCAGGTATCTGTCCAGATCCAGGGATCCTCAAGTGGAAGCAGTGGATGCATTGTCACTTCCTTGGAAGTATCATCCTGCCTATATCTTTCCGCCTCTAGTTCTTCTTCCAAGAGTAATCTCCAAGATTCTGAAGGAATGCTCGTTTGTTCTGCTGGTAGCTCCAGCATGGCCTCACAGGTTTTGGTATGCGGATCTTGTCCGGATGGCCTTTTGCCAACGGTGGACTCTTCCGTTAAGACCAGACCTTTTGTCGCAAGGTCCTTTTTTCCATCAGGATCTCAAATCCTTAAATTTAAAGGTATGGAGATTGAACGCTTGATTCTTAGTCAAAGAGGTTTTCTCTGACTCTGTGATTAATACTATGTTACAGGCTCGTAAATCTGTATCTAGGGAGATATATTATAGAGTCTGGAAGACTTATATTTCTTGGTGTCTTTCTCATCATTTTTCCTGGCATTCTTTTAGAATTCCGAGAATTTTACAGTTTCTTCAGGATGGTTTGGATAAAGGTTTGTCTGCAAGTTCCTTGAAAGGACAAATCTCTGCTCTTTCTGTTCTTTTTCACAGAAAGATTGCTAATCTTCCTGATATTCATTGTTTTGTACAAGCTTTGGTTCGTATAAAACCTGTCATTAAGTCAATTTCTCCTCCTTGGAGTTTGTATTTGGTTCTAGGGGCTCTTCAAGCTCCTCCGTTTGAACCTATGCATTCATTGGACATCAAATTACTGTCTTGGAAAGTTTTGTTCCTTTTGGCCATCTCTTCTGCCAGACGAGTTTCTGAATTATCTGCTCTTTCTTGTTAGTCTCCTTTTCTGATTTTTCATCAGGATAAGGCGGTGTTGCGAACTTCTTTTAAATTTTTACCTAAGGTTGTGAATTCTAACAACATTAGTAGAGAAATTGTGGTTCCTTCATTGTGTCCTAATCCTAAGAATTCTAAGGAGAGATCATTGCATTCTTTGGATGTAGTTAGAGCTTTGAAATATTATGTTGAAGCTACTAAGAATTTCCGAAAGACTTCTAGTCTATTTGTTATCTTTTCCGGTTCTAGGAAAGGTCAGAAGGCCTCTGCCATTTCTTTGGCATCTTGGTTGAAATCTTTAATTCATCATGCTTATGTTGAGTCGGGTAAAACTCCGCTTAAAAGGATTACAGCTCATTCTACTAGGTCGGTTTCTACTTCCTGGGCGTTTAGGAATGATGCTTCGGTTGATCAGATTTGCAAAGCAGCAACTTGGTCTTCTTTGCATACTTTTACTAAATTCTACCATTTTGATGTGTTTTCTTCTTCTGAAGCTGTTTTTGGTAGAAAAGTACTTCAGGCAGCTGTTTCAGTTTGAATCTTCTGCTTATAATTTCAGTTTTTTTCATTTAATCTTTATTTTTGGTGTGGATTATTTTTCAGCGGAATTGGCTGTCTTTATTTTATCCCTCCATCTCTAGTGACTCTTGCGTGGAAAGATCCACATCTTGGGTAGTCATTATCCCATACGTCACTAGCTCATGGACTCTTGCTAATTACATGAAAGAAAACATAATTTATGTAAGAACTTACCTGATAAATTCATTTCTTTCATATTAGCAAGAGTCCATGAGGCCCACCCTTTTTTTGTGGTGGTTATGATTTTTTTGTATAAAGCACAATTATTCCTTATTTTTTATGCTTTCGCACTTTTTTCTTATCACCCCACTTCTTGGCTATTCGTTAAACTGATTTGTGGGTGTGGTGAAGGTTGTATTTATAGGCATTTTGAGGTTTGGGAAACTTTGCCCCTCCTGGTAGGAATGTATATCCCATACGTCACTAGCTCATGGACTCTTGCTAATATGAAAGAAATGAATTTATCAGGTAAGTTCTTACATAAATTATGTTTTTTAGTGGTAGTAAAGGATGTTTAGTAACATTTACCTGAACCAACAAATGAATGTGGTGGGAATTGAACTTGTGACCTTTAGGGTTAGAGAGAGAGAGCTCTTAACCATTAGGCTATGTGTATCTCACTTTCTGTGCTAGCATAGAATGGAGGTATTTATATATATTAGTATGATGTAAAATTATTATAAGAAAGGGGAAATATCTAGCTCTGAATTTAAGCCAGTTGGAAATAGTGTGTCCATATTGTAGATCATTTTTGCTTCTAACTTCAATAATTGATTTTCTAAATTTTCCCCCTCTCCAATTAAGTTTTATCTTGGCTAGACTCCAGAATTTAAAATGTTTGAGATTGTTATTGTGAATGTCCCTAAAATGAGAATAGAGGTGTGTGTCAAGAGTGCCTCTATCAATACATGACAGATGTTCCCTAATTCTATCGTGGAGGGTTCTTGTCGTTTCACCTATATAGTACTTTTTACATGAACATTCAATTATGTATATAATTCCTTTGTCTTGACATCTGATTGTTTCATCAATTCTGTATTTAAAGTTATTCACTTCTATTTCTTTTAGTTTGCTACTGTATTTACAGGATCGGCATCCAAAGCATGGAAAGAAGCCTTTTATTTTATTTCCTTCTAAGTTTATATCTTGATTTCTTGTTTTTAGTGGTTTCAATTCGCTTGGTGCTAGTTTATTTTTAAAATTTTTTGCTCTTCTGTATATGATTTTTAGAAATTGTGTTACTTTATCCCCTATTATGGGATCAGTCTGTACTATGTGCCAGTGTTTTTTAAGTATTTTGTTTATTAGTTTGTTATTGCAGTTGTAATCCGTAATAAATGACACATTTACCTCATTCTTTGTATCACCATGGCCCCTACTTTGTTTATTTCTATAATATAGTAGATCTTTGCGGTCTATTTTATCTACCTCTTCCCTTGCTTGGTGTATTATTTTATCCTCATACCCTCTTTCTTTAAATTTATTTTCTAAGATTGTTATTTGTCTTTCATAGTCTAATTGTTTTGAACCATTCCTTTTAATACGCAGATATTGACTTTTGGGTATGTTATTTTTCCACCTTTCTAGGTGGCAGCATTTGTAGTGTATGAAACTATTAGCGTCTACTTCTTTGAAATGGGTAGACGTATTTAATTGGTTATCAATAATTTCTATATCTAGATCTAGGAAGACAATTTTTTGTTTACTGAAAGTATATGTAAAGTTAATATTCATATCATTATTGTTCATGTCATTGATTAACATTTCTAATTCTGACAGTTCCCCTTTCCATATAAAAATAGCATTGTCTATGTACCTCTTGTAGAGTACAAGATTTGCACCCAGCTCATGCCTAGGGAAGAAAGATTCTTCCCAATATCCCATAAAGAGATTGGCATAGCTGGGTGCAAATCTTGTACCCATAGCTGTCCCAGTCCTTTGTCTATAGAACTTGCCCTCAAAAGAGAAATCATTTTGTTCAAGTATAAATCTGATACCATTTAATATGAACTCTTGTTGTTCTTTCTTTAGAGTGGTATCTTTATCAAGATATTTTCTAACAGATTCTATGCCCAATTCATGATTAATTATCGTATATAAGGAGGTCACATCACATGTTACAAGAGTGTAGTTGTGTTCCTATTTAATATTATTTAAAATTTGAAGTATTTCTGTAGTATCTTTGAGGTATGAAGGTAATTCTTTAACATATGTTTGGAGATATCCGTCTATATATTTTGCTAAGTTAGAGGTTAGGGAGTCAATACCTGATATTATTGGTCTACCTAGGGGATTGGTGGAGTTTTTATGTACCTTAGGTAGGTAATAGAACACAGGGATTTTAGTTATTTTTGGTAGCAGGAAGCCATATTCTTTATCATTTAATATATCTTTATCTTTAGCTTCATCAATTAATTTCATGAATTTAAGTGAGTACTTCTTTGTAGGATCAAGTTTTAGTATTTCATATGTATTGGTATCATCCAATAGTCGATGTGCTTCTTCTTTTTTAAAGTTTTTCTTTCTGTGAATGTTAAATTGTTAGATCTATTTTTTGTATTTGCTTTTTTAATGTCTCTTTGTACCAATCTCTCAAACATTTCTAAGTTTCTCCC